>NC_142031.1:14191163-14497299 GCF_982192425.1 Myodes glareolus
CAGGTAGGTAGCTTGTGGCTCGGGGACTCAGGCATGTGGCGCTGGTTCTGGGCCTGGGCACCTGGTGCAATCAATGCCTTGGTGTGGGTTCCCTGCACTGCGTGGTCTCGCTTGGATTGGGCCTGAGGTCTCATTGCTTGGGCTGTCTGGAGCCTGGCTAAGCTGAGGTGCTGGGAGCTGGAGCTGTGTTGCCTCTGGGCTGGGCTGCGTCAGGCTCTCCAGTGCTCTTCTTCCCTCCCGCAGAGGCCAGCTAGAGATCAGCAGCCTGGTGCCTCTGGGGCCCAAGTACGTGGTGAAGTGGAACACAGCGTTGCCCCAGGTGCAGGTCGTGGAGGTGGGTCAGGACGGCGGGGCCTACGACAAGGACAATCTGCTCATCCAGCACGCGGGTGCCAAGAAGGCCACGGCTGCAGGGCAGGCCCAGAGTGAGTACTGCCTGGCTGCTGCCCCTCGCATGCTAAGCATATAACCTGGGCCAGGGACCAGAAGCTGGTGGGGGCTGGGCCTGGAGGGTCTTGCTATTGTACCTCAGTGGAGATCTGTGGCTTCACGGGCACAGGCTTGTCCCTGTGGTCTCATTGCTGCTGCACACCCTGCGCACATTCCCCACCCGGTGCTAGGGTCCCTCATGCTCAGCTCACACAGCGACAGAGGCCAGGTGTGAATTGACAATTAACTGCCTCCCGTGGGACCTTGGACAGGGACCTTCTGTTTGTTCCTGCTGTGCCTCCTGGTATGTTGAGGAACTAGAGATCCTCCTCTTACCCCTGATCTCCAGGGGTGCTAGGGAACTCAGGTCTGTCTGTCTGTCCTTTCCTGGGCCCATGTCTCCCCATCCTAACCCAACTTCTCAGACTCTTGGAAGACGGGAACAACTTAGAAGCCAGAGCCTCCTGCCTGGTCGCATCTCCCTCTCTGCTCTCTGCCTGCACACTGGTCACCACCACTGTACATCTGGACCACTGCAGTGGCCTCTGACTGCTTTTCTCCTTTGTCCCCTGAGTCCCCCTGTACCTTCCCTTGAGGTTATTTCAGATGGAGTATATGTTTGTAGTATGCTACTACCACCTCACTGTTCTGATGCACTAGGGGTAGAGACCCGTGTGCCCCTCTGATGTGGTTCCTTAGCCTCTCTGGGGTCCTGGCAAGGGGGTGTACCACCTTTGTCTGCAGGGTCTTCCCCAGTCCGTGCCTTTCTTGCTGTTTGAATCAAGGATGCCTGCCCTTCCTGCTCTTCCCATGCCAGTCTCTCTGATGGCCCGAGCTTGGGCCAGAGCCCCATCATGGACTCTCTAGGCCTCAGGCTGAGTTTTCTGAGGTTGCCACATTCCTCACTCTGGGAAGGGCATGGCGGTAGGTGTGTGGCAACCAGTCACATCGCATTCATAGTCCAGGAGCAAGTAGAGGTGAATGTTGGTGCTGGGTTGGCTCGCTCCTATTCGGCCCAGGGCCCCAGCCCATGGGGCTGTGCTGCCAACATTCATTCAGAGTGGGTCTGTCCACTTCAGTTAACATAATCGCCTCACAAAGCTCAGAGGTGTGTCTCCTAGACGATTCTAGATCCTGTGAAGTTGGCAGCATTCGTCATCACGACTGACAATTGGTACATGGAACCTTGGTTTCAGCCAGGGCCTTGGGCCCAGGGATACTAAACCGCAGGCCTGGCAGAGCAGAGTCCTGCGCACAGTACAAGGCACTTGAGTTTCGCTTCCCCTCCCCACCACCGCTCTGCCCACAGCCCTGCCTGGGCGCTTGCCTCACTGGCCCCCGAAACTCGGGAAATTTTGAGGCACGATTGCGACAGCTGTTCTGGCCCTCTGAGGCCGCACCAGTGTCCCCTTCCAGACCTGTGAGTGAGGTGGGAGAGGGGGGCGGCCCCTCTTGGGTGCCTTCAACCCCATTCGACTCCCTTCTTCTTGCCCACCCCCAGGCTGTTGCCATGGAAACTCCTGTGTCCCCCCACTCTGTCCCTCTGCAGCCATGTTCCTTAAGCTTGACCCCCTTGAAAGGAGAGAGGCTCTGTAGGTTCTTGGTTGGCCGTAGGTTGTTTTTTTATTAATATTATTATGCAAATATGGACACACAGAAAGCTTCTTGCATTTAACGCATGCTCTTTTAGACCTTGAACAACAGTAAAAGCCAAACAAAACACAAACTGGATAAAAATAACACTATAAGTCAGCAAATAAAATTCCTGTCTGCAGTATTAATTTGTTACGACAGGTGACATTTTGTGTTGTTGAACCCAGACTGCTCACAGGATAGATACAGCATGCTTTCCCAAGAGTGGGTTCCCCACCCCGTCCCCAGCCCACATCCTATGGGGCTGCTTATGTGGGGCTCCATCTTCCCACCAGCATCCGTCCTTTGGGCATTTTATATCTGCTAGTGAATGGCCACCATTCCGTGTGCCCCTGCTCTTCTCTGGTTCCCCACTCAGCCCCCAAGTCCTCTAAAGCCCTGACCCCAAGCAGCAGAATATGACATCAAAGTCACCATATCCTGGGGGTGTGGGATGTGCAACTGCTTCTTAACCCCCACAGTGACCCAGAGAGAGGCCTCAGCCACCTTACATAGCCCGAGAAACCATGGCTTAGTGTGTGCCACCCTGTTCCTGAGGTGGCACTCAAGGACGTCTCTGCCCACCCTGTGTCTCCTCTGTTTGTGCCACCATCAGGGCTCTGGGCCCTCTCAGTCCCCACCACGGGCTCGTCACACTGGTACCTTTCTCCCAAGCATTTTCTACCAAATGACTAATGCTCTTCCCTCCCCTGCTGTCTGCCCATCCCCCCTGGGTCACAAGACCCAAAGGAGCAGGGACCCTACCTGCATTGCGTAGCAGGTCCCTCATATGTCATTGAACAGTTTGCTGCTCATGGGCTGCTGTCAACCTCGGTACCTTTGCACATGCTCTTCCCTGGCTTGGCCGTACCCGTCGCATTCTGGCTTGGTGTAGGCGCCTCAGTTTTTCCAAGCGTGACTGATATAGTCTTTTGGCCCTTGTGAGCCTCTGTACGACTGTGGCACCATTCCACGTGCGACACCTTCCTTCTGCTGGGACCTCTCTCCCTGGTCCTATCTCCTCCAGCGTTCCCAGTGCCTCTTCTCTATGGACATGGCTTACTTTTCCCTGTCGGCAGATGCTTACCTCCCCCAGCCCCAAGGCTGAGTCCGGTGTCTTCTCTACCAGACAAGGTGTACCTGGGCCCGCCACGCCTCTTCCAGGAGCTACAGGACCTGCAGAAGGACTTGGCAGTGGTGGAGCAGATCACCCTGCTTGTCAGTACCCTGCATGGCACTTACCAGGTGGGCGTGGCCCCGGGAGTGGTGAGGGGGCGTCCCTACATGGTGCTCCTGTGCACCTTGGCTCTGAGCAGGGAGCTGTGGTAAAGGCTAGGAACCCCCTGACCCTCCCAGAAGCCTTTGCACACGTCTGACTTTGTGCGATAGTTGGAGGTCTTACAGCTCCTCCCTGACCTCTGCCCCAGGTTGCACAGCCTCTGGTCAGGAGGATGTCCCTCTTGGAGGAAGCGGCATCTGGGTGGGCTCGCATCCAGGGCTAGGAAGTCCTGAGTATAGGTGGGATTGCCTCCTCTGTGGCTAGACTATCCCCTTCCCCTGGGTGCTGTCACTGTGTTAGGACTTGTGTGGTTTGGAGCAAGCCAGGACACGGTGGTGACCCCTTTCCTCCCACACTAGAACCTGAACATGACTGTGGCCCAGGACTGGTGCTTAGCCCTGCAGAGGCTGATGCGAGTGAAGGAGGAGGAGATCCACTCAGCCAACAAGTGCCGCCTGAGGCTACTCCTGCCCGGCAAGCCCGACAAGTGAGGGGGCATCTGGGAGGGAAGGGGGTGCTCAGAGAGAGAGAGCCTGGGGCAGGACTGCTGTGAGGAGAGAGTCCACACCTGCTGAGGACCGTGCCCTGGCCAGCACCTGGCACATACTGCCAGCACCTGGCACACAGTAGGCACTCAGGATGTGAGGAGAGAGTACGCACCTGCTGTGGACTGTGCCCCGGCCAGCACCTGGCACACAGTAGGAATTTAGGAAAGAATGCACGAATGGATGAACATGTTGCTGACACCCTGGGTCAGCTTGGTTCTCTGCTGGCAGACTCAGATTCTCAGTCTCCAGTTAGTCCACCGAGTCATTCCCTCCTTCCTCACCTCAGCCTGTGGCCCCAGATCCTCTTCACAGACCCAGCCTCCCCAGTTCAAGGTCCTCTGCTCACAAAGCCTCCGCAGGAGCTGCTGGTCCCTCTCTCTCTGGGCAGAAGCCATTCTGAGGTAGCGAGGAACTGGGGCAGTGAGAGCTGGCCTTCCTCCAGCTCTGGAGGGTGTGTCTTGATGGCCTCACTTTACAAACCAGGAATTGAGGTCAGGAGGCCAGGGCCAGGCTCAGAACAGGGGCTTTGTTTGTGAAAGGAGGTGGGGTCCCTGCAGAGGGGGTTCTGGGTAGGGAAGTACTGCTGCTCGGGTGTGGGAGCAGCTGCTCCTGCAGAGACGCAGGAGGAGAGTAGGGTCCTCGCATCGAGTGTGGGAGAATGCAGTTTGGGCTCCAATCCAGGTTGTCCCCATCCCTGTTCCCATCCTCTCTCTCCCCGGCACCCTAGAGTGAGAGACACAGCTCTGCCCACCTCCCGGGGTGCCTGGGTCACTTACAGAACTCTAAATGGGTCCCAGCTGCTCCAAGGCCACCTCCTACCATCTTATCTATCCCTCTCTCCCATTGACAGTCCCCTCTCTCCCTCCCTCCCTCCCTCCCTCCATTCTTGCATCCCTCCCTCTCTCCCATCTTCCTTCTATCTTCCTTCCTTCCCTCCTTCCTTCCTCTTTTCCTTACTGCGTGTGTCCACTCTGCAACCATCTCCCGAGTGACTGCCCTGTGCCACGAGCTGGGGATAGACAGCGTGAGGTCCTTTCCCCCTCCATGGAATGCTGGCAGGTGGTGATGCCAGGATCTTAGCTGGGCATAAAGCCAGGGCTGTTGGAGGTCTGGGACTGGGCTACCAAGAATGGCTTATGTCCTCTAGCCAGGTACCCCTGCCCATCACAGAGAGTGGGAGGAGGTTCCCCCAAGGTGCTGGCCACAGTCCTCTAGGAACATGGTTCAAAAAAGAACCACGGTGAACCAAGGCCTTCCGAGGCCTACAGGGGAGCTGAGCTTCTCTGCCAGGCACCCATGGGTCCTGTCTCATCTTGCCCTCCACAGGTCTGGCCGCCCCATCAGCTTCATGGTGGTCTTCATCACACCGAACCCCCTGAGCAAGATTTCCTGGGTCAACAGGTTGCACCTGGCGAAGATCGGACTCAGTGAGTACAGCCCAGGGCAGTTGTAGGGAAGGAGGTTGAGCGTGTGAGCCCACGGTGGTCAGTGAGGCAAGGGCATTTCCCAGTGGGAGGGAGTGAAACCATGCAGAAATGCCTGGAGCTCAGTTCCAAACCTTGGACCAGTCTCTTTCTCTCTCAACTCCCCTCCGACTTGACACAGAGTGAATTAGCAGCTACCAGGGCCCCAGAGAGGGCAATGCCTAGGGGATGAGTGCCAAGCCTTCCTGGTGTCCAGAGGTGCCGGCTGCCTGCCTACTGACCAGCTGTGGGAGAGCACACGCTGGCGGTGCCCAGTTGGCACTGAAGGATATCTCAGTACAGGAAAATAAATAGCAGGCTGGACTCAGCTGATCCTAGCCAAAGGCCTCCTTAGTGCCCAGCATGGTGGCATATGCAATAATCCTAGCACTTGGGAGGCTGAGGCAGGAGGATTTGGAGTTCAAGTCTAGTCTTAGCTGCAGAGCAAAGCTGGAACCGGTTTGGGTTACAGGAGACCCGCGGCTTAAAAAACTCAAATAAACAAAAAATAAACTGGAAACCTTTATATGACTGTTTCCACCTATGCACCCGTTAGTACTGATACAGAGTAGTCAGTGGGTGACTATAGAATGCTGCCGGTGTAGCAGATACTTGTAAACTTCCACATACATCTACACCATTGTTCACAAGCTCCCTGAGGTAGGGCTGTTGAGAACTTCTTTTTTTAATCATTGAGGACTCAGGCCCAGAGAGGTGCAGTAACTTTTGTGAAGTCACACAGCAGAAAGGGGTAGATGTACGATTGAGATACCGGGCATTGTGCCCCCGGAAGCCCAGGCCACCACCCTGTCCCTCTGTCCTATCCCTGCCATTTTCCTGTTGGTTTTGCTACTTGGCATCTTGGATAGTCAGAAGTTCTGTATGAAAGAAAGCCAGCTGATACTGGGACTGTTTCTTTACCTACAAACAAAGACTGTGCCTTCATTTCCTGGCCTCCCAGACTCGAACAATCATATAAAAACTATATTAATTACAGCACTGCTTGTCCAATGGCTCAGGCATATTCCTAACTAGCTCTGATATCTTAAATTAACCTGTTTCTATTAATCTATGTATCGCCACGAGGCTGTGCCTTACTGGTAAGGTTTTGGCATCTTTCTCCTTCGGTAGCTACATGACGTCTCCCTGGATCTGCCTTCTTTTTCTCTGAATTCAGTTTAGTTTTCCCACCTAGCTATATTCTGCCCTACCATAGGCCAAAGCAGCTTCCTTATTAACCAATGGTAATAAAACATATCCACAGCATACAGACGGGAATCCCACATTATTTATCTTTACTGTGCATAAATGTACTTTTTAATATTTATGTATGGGTTTTATGTCTATGCACCACATGCATGCAGGGTTCTCAGAGGCCAGAAAAAGCCATCAGAACCCCTGGAACTAAAGTCACAAATGGTTGTGAGCCATCATACGGGTGCTGAGAATCAAACCTGGGTCCTCTGGAAGAATAGCTGGTGCTCTTGACCTCAAAGCCATCTCTCCAGCCATTCCTACAGATTTAGAAAACATTTTTGAATCAGGAGTCAAGGCCTTTGTTTCTGGGGCTCATTAACTGAGCTAGACTGGACGGCCAGCAAGCCCCAGGGATCTCTGCCTCTTTCACTTAAATGCTGCAATTGCAAGCACAGATAACCGTTCCCAACTTGTTTGTTTCGAGCCAGGGTCTCCCCATGCAGCCCTGGCTGTCCTGGAACTCCCTCACTATGGAGACCAGGCTGGCCTTGAAGTTACAGAGATCCACCTGCCTCTGTTTCCCATGTGCTGGGATTAAAGGTCTGTGCCACTACACCGGGGGTTCCCCCCCCCCTTTTTTAATGTGTCCTTTGGGAATAATGGAACTTGTGCTTGTAAGGCAGGTACCTTATGGACTGAGCCATCCTCTGGCAAAACTCAGAAGGCCTTCTGCTCTTGAGGAACTTCAGTTTGAGCTGGACAGGTGGACATTAAGTGAGGTGCCGGATGGTGAAGTGGGGCCATGTGGCTGTCACTGAGTGTGAGGGCTGCACCAGGGAATAGCCATGGGAAGATCTGGGCCAAGTGATGCAGGCGTGTGCATCACAAGTGTGCAGGTCTTGGGGCAGCTGGTTCACAGTGGCCAGAGAGGGCAGGGCATGGGGGTGAGGAAGTCAAAGAAGTAGGTAGTAGTGGTGTTCTGTAGGGCAGGGATGAGGCTTGCAGGGTGTGCAGGAGGAGGCCTGTGCTCTGGTTGTGCCCTGAAGGTTTTCACTGAAACGTGGGAACCTGGGAGGTCGCAGTTGGGTTTCCATCCAAGTGAGCCATTCTGCTGCTGTGCACAGGGCCTTGGAGGAGCAGATGCAGAGGGGGATGGGGTGGGGAAGGGGGTGTGGCTCTGGAGGAGCTGTCCCAGCTTGGTCAGTGTCCTAGGCTAGGCCTGGTGTAGCTTAGAACTCTGCCTTGTCCACAGAGGGTGGAGGGAGGGCTTTGAGAGCTGTACCATGTGATCTGACCCTTGGAAGGGCTGAGGGGGTTCCCCTACTGGGCCTTGGAGGTGGGAACACACTGCCTTCCCTATTATACATGACTTCAGTGTTGGACAGACCCAGGGTAAGCCCTTCCTCCCTCCCAGTCTCCCTGCCGGCCTGCCCTTCTGCCCCCTCCCACCTCCCCTGCCTCCCTGCTCCTGCTCCCTGCCCCCCTCCTCCCTAGGGGCCTTCTGTCTTCCTGTTCCCCTAACCCTCTTCCTTCCCTTTTATTTCCTCCTTCCTTCCCTCCTCCTTCCCCTCTTCCTTCCCTTCCGCTGTCAGGAGGGAACTAGGGTGTCACACGCTCTAGGGAGGCGTTTGCCCTGTGTAATGCCCTCAGTATTCCTTCTCCTTCCACTAGGAGCCGGGCCTCCTTGAGCTGAATTTACTCTGTGACCCAGGCAGGCTTTGAACTCACCATCCTCCCAGGTCAGCTTCCTGAGTACTTGGGACACAGGTCCAAGCTCCTGGGCTAGGCTTTCCAGGAAAATGGACTTCCTGTTTGAACCTGATGCTCTGCAGAGCTGGACTGGTGTGCTGGGCCTGGCACTGACTGAAGCAGGTGCCTGGGCAGCCTGTGGACCGCCATATCTTCACACAGCTTTGCTTGGCAACCTCAGTAGGGCAATCATTTGAAATTACATCTGAATGCCTGGGTCTCCTGGGGGCTTGAATGGTTTCTTTTCATTTTGCTGCATTTTTTGTTTGTTTGTGTGTGTGTGTGTGTGTGTGTGTGTGTGTGTGTGTGTGTAGGTGTGCAAGGAGCAGAACCATGTTAAAGATGTGGCACTCCTGTATTATATTTAATTTTCTTCTGTGTATAGCGAGCCAGGATGGTAATCTGAAGACTGAGAAAGGAGAGGGACGGGAGAGACTTTGATTTAGCGTTACCCCATGGTCCTGGGAAAGGCAACCTTCTCCCTGAGCCCCAGTTTTCCCACCCATGACCAGACTAGATCTCGAAGGGCCCTTGTTCATTGTTCGTAGGGTCTCGGGTGCCCTAGAAGGTTCAGAAGGTGACTAGGGACAGGTCTTACACCATGTGACTTGGGGCCAGATGGCCTTGTTAGGTTCATAGTTCCAAGGCTTCTGAGCTGGGTTGTCCTGCAAGCTGTTTAGCTTCCAGCCCTGGGGGAATCAGAGAGTAAGGACCATGCAGGTGCTTTAGGTGATGGGGTTCTGGTGAGAGTGCTTGGGATGTGGGGGCAGCCCTGCATCTGGGAGTAGAGCCTCACACAATTGTACAGAGCTGGGTCACAGTCCCTTCCCACGCATCATAGCTGGTAGCCTCCATTCATAGACTTGGTAGATGGTGCACAGGGAAGGCTCCAGATAAGAAAGGAAAGGTTGGGGCTCTCGGGGTCCTGCACCCCAGTTCTCAAGGCTGTACTCTTCTGGTCCTCATATTCTCAGGCTCCAGAACCTCTCCCACTGACAGCTCTCCAGAGACGGTCTGGGTGTGACAAGCCCTACCCATGCCCATACTCACAGCAGCATCGGAGGTTTGGGCCAGGGGTCTGCATGCAACCTGGCGGCCTCCCTGCCTCTCATTTCTGGTCTGATCTCCCAACCCCGTCTTGGCAGCTACCCACCACTGATGCCTACCTCCTCCTGAGCATGCGGCCTGGGAAGCCTTGGACCGTGTCCTAAATCTATCTCCATTAACCCTGCAAACCACCCCAGGGCTGGGATCCCGAAGCCAGTGGTTCTCAACCTTCCTAACGCTGTGACCCTTTAATGCAGTTCCTCATGTTGTGGTGACCCCCTAACCGTAAAACCATTTTTGTTGCTGGTTCATAACTGTGATTTTGTTACTGTTGTGAATTGTAATGTAAATATCTGTGTTTTCTGATGGTCTTAGGTGACCCCTGTAAAAGGGTCCTTCAGCCCTCCCAAAAGGGATCATGACCCACAGGTTGAGAACCGCTTTCTCAAGCTCTCTGGATATGGTTGCCTTGTTCTTTGGGATGGGGGACAAGACTCTACATCCCAGCTGGGAAGTTGTGGCCTTCAGTTGGCTTCCCTGGATGGCATCGACATGGCTTAGAGGAAGGATGCCTGACTTGGCCACTGTGACGGTGACTAATTAGGGGCGTGTGACAGGGTCTTGAAGACAGCTGTGGTTCTGGAAACTTTGAGAGAAGTGGGTCCGCGATGGTGAACACCTCACCCTGGAAGCTGAGCACAGAGCAGGCTAGAGGTGGCTCGGCCCCTTGCCATGGTGTTCAAAGGAAGGGCGGTGACTAGAAATGGCCACTCTTTCTCCAGGGCCTGGTATATCCTGTGCCTCGTATGTATTCTTTCTAGGCTCCCCAACAACTTCAGACGACTGGAATTCTGTCCCTATTTCTAGACGAGGCAACAGGTTCAGTGTCATGCAGTGAGCTGATGGCTGGGTTAGGTTGTACCTAGGGTGATTCTAGCAGACTGGAGATGGTTCCTGGGAAGAGGGGGGGTTCAGCTCAGTGACTCTGGAGCTCCAGGAGCGAGCGCTGACAAACACGGCCCTAAATAAGCCTCTGCTTAGCACCAGCTGGAATCACGGCTGTGCCGTCAGTGCCTCTCCTGAATGTCACTTACCCCAAGTGGGCTTTCAGTGTTCAGTGGCCACCGCCGCTCTGGTTTGTGACAGGAACAATGGCGGTGGCAGATGGGGAGCCTCGACGCCATTTTCTCTTAATGTTCCCAGTGGCATGCAAGAAAGGCGCCATCTGGAAGGAGAAGGTCAGATCGTTAAAAATATATGTGTAATAAATTGCCAAGGCGTGATGGGCTGTGGGTGTGCAGGGGAAAGGAGGGAGGGAGGAGTTGGAGTGAGGTTTGGGGGTGGGGGCCATGCGTTCACCTGTCTGGCTGTCAGGTGGGTGAGCGCCACGGGTCTCCTGCCCAGCAGGGGAGGGTCTGTTTGGTTGTGAGTTCCCTGAGGGCATCTCGAATTGTGTCTTGTTTATTTACCACTGGGCCTTAACTGAGAGGCTGCAGGGTGGCCCATTTCCCACGGTGGCCTGGGCAAGCTGTGTGACATGCCCCGTGGCATAGAGTCTTCATTTTAGCTTCCCCAGCGTAGAGGGGATGGAGGTCCTCAGAGGGAGGATGCAAGGATGGAGTATTTGGTGTGTATTGCCCTGAAGTTGTCCTGTGTCTGGTGGGTCTCTCACACTCTGGCTTTTCCACTCCCTCTTTTCCGTGGCAAGGCTGGGTTTTATGGGGCAGTTTCCAGGGTCTGGAGTGTGAAGGATCTTTTCTGGGCCCATTAGGAAACATAGTCAGTGCTGAGCCCTTTAGGCAGGGGTAGGACCCCTCGGGGTAACCAGCCAGCCTTTGTGTGTTAAAGGAAGCGTCCAGATTTTCAAGGCATGGTCACCTGCGTGTTTCACTCCATCTCCTCTGGCCCAGCTGGGCTTTGGGCAGGGCCACTCTCGGGGGGTGGTTCCTCCTTGCACATGTCAGCCTGGCATCGTTTCTTTCACAAAAGGGAGTCATATTGACGGGATATGTTAGACACCCATGCAAAATCAGGCTCCAGGAGAAAGATTATGTTCAGGTTGCCCCTGGTTATTGGTGCGTGGTCTGTAGAATGGCTGGTTCTGTGTGCGTGGTTGTGTAGGAAGGGCGTGGAGGGAAAATTTTGGCCCTCACCGGTCATTGGTGTTACAGAGAACCTCCTGCCCCCACGTGCATGCACTCACACACAGGGGCGCACACACAGGCTCACACACGGGTGCACACACAGGCTCACACGCAGGCTCACACACAGGCACACACACAGGAACAGAGAAGCCCGTGGAAGAGCAGAGCTAGCTTTCAGTTACAGTAGATCATGCCTCCTGAATTCATCTTGAGTTGAACACGTCTGAAGGGGAAACTGCATTTAACCTCTGACCTCCCACACTTCGCAGTTTAGCACAGTTGACCTTTGACACGGTCAGGTCATTTCCATTAGCCCTGGGTTGGGCAGAAACACAGGAAACAAAGCCCCTTCCTTAATCAAGTGTGTGTGCCTCGTGTATATAAATAGGTGAGATGCAGCTTAGCTGTGGAACGCTTGTCCTGGAATGCCTGACAGACACACACACATGCATGAATACACACACACACACACACACACACACTGATGGGTGTTGGGAAATGTGATAAGATCCAAAAAGGCAACATCCAGAAATGCCTGGTGTGGTGAACTGAAGGGTTCCGTTGTTCATCTTGGGTGACCTGGCTGTCCAGCGTCCTGAGAGATGGTGCCTCCTAGAGTCCATCCAGGGAAAAATCAAAGCTCAGAATCACAGACTGGTCTCTGCTTTCAGATGAGTGTGAAGACACCGAGGGAAATGAGTCAGAGTCTTCAGTGAGTCTCCAAAGGAGGTTGCCATAGCAAGGGGGGTCAGAAAGGGCTCCTCAGAGGAGGCTACCCGTGAGGAGAGCCCCGGCTGCCCTCCTCAGCGTCAAGTGCAAAAGCTGGGATAGATTTGCCTCCCACTTCTTTAATGTTAAGCCCAAGGCATCTGACTCAGTTCTTGTAAACAAGGAACTTTTCATGTCTTGTTCTAACACAGTGAAGGCATGGTTATCAACCCCGCTCTCCTGCACAGACAACCGCACGTGGTCCAGACCTGGACCTCACTATGTAGCTAAGGATGACCTTGAACGTTTGATCCTCCTGCCTCCATTTCTGAGGACTGGACTGTGGGTGTGTACCTCCACACCTGGTCCATTCCTCACTGGGGATGGAACCCAGGGCCTCTTGCATGTTGGGTGAATGCTCCACCAACTGAGCCACATCTAGAGCCTCACGGTCTCCCCTCCTCATTTCTCCTTTCCTTTCTTTTATGTGTGATGCATGTGTATATATGACTGAACTCACCTGCATAGGCATATGTGAAGGCCCGAAGTTGAGATTGTATGCCTTTCCTCTGTCACTCTTCCCCTTGACTCTTGAAGCAAGGTCTCTCTTTGAATTTGGATCGCAATTATTTGTTTGTTTATTTATTCATTATTTTATTTATTCATTCATTCGTTTGTTGGCTAAACTCGATGGTCATGGAGCCCCTAAGATCTGTCTGTCTGTCTGTCCGTCTCTACCTGCTGTCCTGGGGTTTCGGGTTCTCACTTTCACACCCAGCTTTTACATGGGTACCAGGGATCTGAGCTCAGGTCCCCATGATTGCCCAGCAAGTACTTTATCTACTGACCCTCTCCCCTGCCCACCAGCAGAGGAATTGAGGCTCGAGAGGTTGGGGTGTCCTCACAGGTTGCTCAATAGTAGAGTCAGGCTGGGATTCTGTTCTCAGGTGTCCCAGATCCTGTGGTCCAGAGCCAACTCCATAGACTGAGGCTGGGCTTCATCTCAGACCAACAGGCATGTGGGGTGGGGCACTGATCAGGGCAGAAGGTCACCATGGGACCCGGCCTGCTGAGGTCTGTGGTGACGCTCAGGGCTGAGGGTCAGTTACTACCTGCTGGGGCTCACACTCACTAGCTCTGCCCACCCCCTTCCTCTCGCTGCAGGGGAGGAGAACCAGCCAGGATGGCTGTGTCCTGACGAGGACAGGAAAAGCAAAGCCCCATTCTGGTGCCCCATCCTGGCCTGCTGCGTCCCTGCCTTCTCCTCCCGGGCCCTCAGCCTGCAGGTGAGTGGACCTGGCACATGGTAACTGTGGCGGCCCTGCCTAGCCTGGGAGAACCAGTGCCCAGGTAGCGCCCACTGCAGCTGGAGAGGCTCAGCATCTCAGTCCAGCTGAATGACCCAGGGGCCTAGAAAGGGTGCTTGTGAAAGACCCGCATGGGTCATGGGGTGGAAAATTCCATTATTTTATTATAGAGAATGCCAGCAACCTCATCTGTTGAAGGCCTGACTCGGGACTGTGCCCGAGATGATGCCACCAGGCCAGTGCTGACTTTGGTGGCGACTGCCCTTATCCTGGGATGCTCCGGGGTCATCCCGCCCTCTCACTTGCCCACGATGCTCTTCTTGTGTTTAGCTGCACTTCTTGCAATAGTGATTAGAACAGAATTTCACAGGAGATAGAAGCCCAGACAGGTCTTCCAGAATGACAGCCAATAGAGGGGTCGGTCCGACATGATGACAGTCTCTGTGGTATTAACCACCAGGAAGCTCGCCCCTACCCCATCCGTCACTTGTCCCTTATGTCCTGGCAGAGCCCACCCCTCCATCTGGAGCATCTCCCAAGCAGATGAGGACCCTGAGCTCTGGGCCGGGCGAGCGAGCGTGGGACCCAGCACAGATAAATAGTCGCAGGAGCCGTGCGGGCTGGGCTGTAGACTGGGGCTCTAAGAGCTGAAAGAGCCACCCATGCGATGTAAGTTCATCGTTCATTCCTTTATTCATCTGTCCGTTCGCAGGTCATCTCTGTATGCTAGAGCTGGGAGTGCATTGGTGACCAGGACGGACGAGGTTCCCACCTCAGGCAGCCTTCCGTTTAGGGGACAAAGACGGGCAGGACCTCAGCACCGAGGAGGGAGAGCATAGAGCAGAGATGCGGCAGGCGTGGAAGTGGGGACCGCACGGTTAGTGGGTGCAGAGAGGGCCCCTCGGAGGAGGTGGCATTAAACAGAAAGCCACATAGCAAGAAGGACAGAGACCCCAGAGGGCCCAGGGGATCCATATTCTAAGTAGTCAGATCAATATGGAGAAGGCAGGAAGCAGGATAGAGCTTGGATTAGTTGTCTCTTAAAGGAGTCATCTAGACCTGTTACAGTGACCATTAAGTTTCAATGTGAGTTCTGGAGGGGACATTGAGACTATTGCTATGGGTGATGAGGCCTGTCGCAGGGCGAGGGAGACCATGACAGACTTGGAGGGTTTCGTTCTTGGAGCCCTGGTGGCTCCAGGCAATGGTGGCACCTGGATCTCAATTTCAGTTCTTGGAGGTGGGGTTATATGGACAGAAGAAGAGGCTGAAACAGTCGAGTAAGGCTTGGAGCTCAGAGCAGGGGGCAGGGGGGAGGGTGTGGGGGTGGACACAGGGTGGATGTGTGTGCCAGAGGTGGAGTCAGGTGGGGACCTGGAGACCAGAACCAAGGAAAAGTAAGAAAGGCTCTCACTTCTGCTACAGAGTGAGGCTGCACCCAGTCTCTGATCAGGATAAAGAATGAAGCCATGTACTACTTAAAGTTTATTTATCTTTTGGAGATTTACTCATTTTTTATTTTATATATATGGGTTTTTTGCTGGCATGTATGTGTGTGCATCACATGTATGTAATACCCACAGAGACCAGAAGAGGGCATCAGATGCCCCTGGAACTGAAGTTACAGAGGGTTGTGAGCTGCCATATGGATGCTGGGAATTGAACCTAGGCCTCTGGATGAGCAGTCAGTGCTCTTAACTGCTGAGCCATCTCTGCAATCTCCCATGTATTACTTTTTTATTTATTTATTTTTTTGAGACAGTTTTTCTCTGTGTAGCTCTGGCTGTCCTGGAACTCACTCTGTAGACCAGGCTGGCCTTGAACTTAGAGATCCGCCTGCCTCCTGAGTGGTGGGATTAAAGGCATGCACTGTCCAGCTTTCCTGTGTATTAAAAAAATTACCCTTCAGAGTAGGGCTTGAACATGCCTTGTATTTTAGGGAAATAATGAAGGACTGGGAGTTACCATGGGCCTCGGTGTGAAAGACAGAATCTGTGGAGAGGAGGCTGTTGGGGTCTGTCCCATGTTACTTACACAAGGCTAGCCCTGGAGTGTAGCCTCTGCAGTGGGGTGTGGAGTCTTCTATCTCCCCTAGGGTCTTAGGGTTTCCTGATACACAGGTCACACCCGAGGAGGCCCTCACAGGTCAGACACTGATGGAGTCTCTGAGTAGGCTTGTTTCCAGAGTCTCCTTGAAGGAATTGATACCTGATGGGAACTATCTGCCATCTTGAACCTGGGGGGATGAGCGAGGGCCTGTGTGTCTCTTCACTTGGAGCTGTTAGGGTTCCAGAACATCGCGGGCAGAATGCTCACCCCATGCTTGGTGTTCCCGCGGAGCCCCCATGTCACCTGAGAGAGCCATACATGAAACTGTGGGTAATGGGCCCAGAGGAGGGGATCCTGGGGGACTCCCCAGAGCCTGTCTGGCCATATTCTCTGGGTTCCTCTAGCTCTATTTTGCCCGCCTCCTACCTAACTCAAACAGCTGTGCCCCATCAGCTTGGTGCTGGCAGCCGGATAAATCAGAGCGGAGACTGCCAGCCTTGCCCAATTACCGCGGGACCAGATGTGCATGTGGGCAGGTGCCCAGGCTCTTCTCCCGCTCACGAAGGCTCTCAGGTGGCCACATGGGTTGGCAGCTAGCCTGTTTCTTCCCTGGGAAGGCTAGAGTTGGGCAACGGAATTGTTGGCCCTGCCTTTTTCCTGGGCAGACAAGACCCTGGCCTTTAGCTGTTAAGTGAAGTGTGTGTTGGGCTCTATCCTTGCTGGGGATTGAGGAGCAACTCTCTTCTTGGAGCTGATAGCCAGCCGTGCTCATGCTGGGCCATGCCAGTCCTCTGATTGGCAGGGGCACTGGCTGTGGGGGAATGTGAGAGGAGGCTGCTTGGGTGTTTCCCTGCTCTCGTTGTGCCCAGCCTGGAATGCCCTAGTCATGTGATACTAGAAAGCTGTTGTAGTTCCTACTATACAGTCCCATCTTCAGCAGCAGCTGGAGAGGCCATGGAGGCCCCTTGCCTGGACACAGTGAGGATTAAGGATCTTGAGAGATGACCTAGTGGTAAATGCTTGCATGCAGACATGAATTCGATCCCTAGCGTCCATGTAAAAAAGATGGGCCTGTAGTGTGGGCCTGTAGTCGTCCCAGCATGGGGAAGCAGAGATGGGTGGGGCCCCAGGCACTGTGAGATACCCTGTCTCAAAAAATCAGGTGGAAGGTGGTTGAGGACCAGTGTTGACCTCTGACCCTTATGCACACGTGTACACACATGCACATGCATGTATGTACACTGCGACACAGTTGTGTCCGATACACTCAGGCCTCAAGGAACAGAAGTAAATATCTCAGGACATTTTTACCTCAGGAAAAGGCCTCTGGGTCTCCTGAGATTTCCCAAAGGCTTGACCACTGGGATGTCTGAGGAATCTCTCTGGATTCTTGGCTCTATTTCAAAGTAGGGGACCTGTCTCTGGAGGGGCAGCAGGTCAGGGGAGGACATGCCACAAACCAGGTTGGTCTCAAGGCCTGCCTAGGCACAGGCTCGGGAGGGTAGAGCGTGTGCATTCTGAGATTCTTTAATTTTTAACAATTACATGTATTTATGTATTTATTTGTGGGGGGCTTCCCGTGGTGCACATGGGGGTCAGAGGACAATTTGTGTTAGTTTTACACTTACACCATGGGTGAACTCAGGTCGTTGGACTGGGTGGCAAGCCCCTTTACATGCTGAGCCATCTCTCGGTCTCTCTGAAATGCTTTGAGACTCCAATCCCTTGTGGAACTGGGGCTATAGCCTGGCCCCGCTGGGAGTCTGTAGCCAGATAGCTTGTTCCTTGGCTTCCTCACCCAGCAGTCTCTGTTCTGATGGCCACCAACTCTGTTGTCCAAAACCGCTAACAGGCTGTTTGCTATGACTATGACTAAACACTTGAGGTTGGATACTGTATGAAGAAAAGAGGTTTATTTGGCCCACAGCTTTGGAAGCTGGACATCAGACAGCCCCAATCCATTCAGGGTGATGGGGTGATCACGTGATGACGTGTGAAGACCATCATTTGGGAGGCTCAGCATCAGGCCAGTTCATTTGGTAATGGCCTACTCTCAGGGAAACTGGGGTCCCGTGAGACATTAATCTCTTCCTAGGTCCATCCTTAGCCTAATCTCCTCCCTGTGTCCCACCTCCTGAGAGTCTCCCTACCTTAACACAGCCCCCATGGGGACTAGGCTTCCAGCGCACGGGTCTTTGGGGAACACACTCAAGCCATATCTGCGGCACAGCAGTTGGGAGCCCCAAAGGCCACTGGCTGTGTAGTTGCTCAGCTGTGGCACATGCAAAATGCCAGAGAATTCTATGTAGGCTTCAAAAACCACAGGGATGCTGGGTGCTGGGTGCCCGGGCCTGTGCTTCATACTGTTTAGCTGTCCTCTTCAGGCCCAAGACCTTCCAGGGAGATGCTAGGTCCCCACTTACAGGAAGCTGATGTGTAAGCAGGGTTGGTGCCAAGCTGGCTGAATGCAGAGCCCACATCCGTTCACCAGCTAGTACCCTGCCTGGCTTTCCAGATGTCAGCTTCCTGTCAGGTGCAAGACTGGGGTCTGGACACTGGTCCTCCCTCCTCCAAGACTGTGTAACAGTCCTGGCTGTTCTAGAACTCACTTTGTAGACTAGGCTGGCCACGAACTCACAGAGATCTGCCTGTCTCTCTGGCTCCCAAGTGCTAGGATGAAAGGCGTGAGCCATTGCCCAGCTAAAGACACAAGGACCCTTGTAGTTGTTACACCACCTCCAACCCATTTCTGCCAATCAGCTGACATTAGGGCCTGTGGGAATTGCCATGGAGACACCCGAGTCTGGCCTTTGATGCCGCCTTCCTCCTCTGAGAGGACAGGAATGGCAGCCTGGAAGAAAAGTGGGGCCCTTCCACCAGAATAGCCATGAAGGCAGACCTTCTGGAGGCTTCTCTCTCAGTGTGTGGGCCCTGGATGCCCAGCTGGGAAGAAGTGCAACCCCATAGCCCCCGAGGTCTCTGGCCTGGTTTCAAGTAGAACTTCGGCGAGAATAGAGAAAGCACCAATTAGGAATGGGAAGTTTGAGTTTAGCCCCGCCTCTGCTCCCAGTATGCTGTGCGACCTCGAGCCAGCCATGTCCCCACTCTGAGTCTCAGTCTGGCTAACTGCTACACGAGGAGGCTGTGGGGGCAACTTTTGACCCTTTTGCCCATGACCATTAGGAATCTTGGCAAATGTTTCAGCAGAGGAGGACCGGCAGGTTCTTCACCAGCAGAGGGCAGCAGCTGCCTGGGAAAAGTCAAATGTCTCTCTCTGGCTCTGTGGCAGCAACTCCCTGCTATCTCCTCCGCCCCCCACCCCCACCCTTATAACGCTGTACTGTCCAGAGAGACAGGCTGTCTGGTCGGCACCTGAAGCAGACAGAGCTCTGAGGGGCCTCCTGGTCAGGAGCTGGAAGCAACCGATGCAGGAGGCGGTGTATGCAGTGAGCAGTTCTCACTAGCAACTGGCTGCCAGTCAAGTCCCAGTTTCCATGTTTCCCTTACTGGACCCACCCAGTCCCCTGTCCCAGGGGGTCCTTCTGTAGAGGGGTACTGATGCAGAGCCCCCTTACCTGATTTTCACCTCCTCACAGCTCTCTGGAGGCATGTGGGAGGCCATTGGGCTGCAGGAGCAAATGGGACCATGCGGCTTACTTCCTCTGTGACCTAGCTCTGGCCCTGGCCCTCTGTGGGCTTTGTCTTCTCCATCTACAAAATAAATGCTTGGATGGAGGCGGAGGGCTTAGCGGTCATCAGCAAGCCTTATCTAGGAGCTGCCTGGTTCCAGAGACTATGGGCGGATAGAGAGCACCAGTCAGGCCTTTTCTGGACAGAAGGTTCTAGAAGAGTGATGATCAAATATGAAGCATAGGAAACTATGTATGTGGCATGTGTCACTTTCTTGGTCCCCTTCCTCAGGGATTCTCATGGCGGGGAGTGATGGGTTCAGAAGTCTGTCACGTATTGGCGTTTTGGCAGCTCACTGATTGACCTACTTCTGCTGTCTCTGTCTCTGTCTCTACAGCTTGGGGGTCTGGTCCACAGTCCTGTCAACTGTCCCCTGCTGGGCTTCTCAGCTGTCAGCACTTCCCTTCCACAGGGCTACCTCTGGGTAAGTTGTCCTTCGCCTAGCTAGGACAGGGTGGTGTCTGTCCTCACAATGGGAACAGAGAGGGTGACTCAAGAAGGGTTCTGAGAAAGCCACCCACCTGCCTAGCAGCTCTGTCAAAGGCTTCCTAGGAACTTCGGGGCTTGGAGGTGGGGTTGGTGGTGGAGCCTTATCCAGGGTAACTGCACCCAGGGCCAGGGAGGTGTTGGCAAGGGCCCAGACTTCTAGGAGAGAGGTAAGAGTAAAGCTATGCAGAGGCCCTGATTACGGGAGGCTCAGGTCAGAAGAGGCTCAGGTCAGAGGAGGGCTGGGTCTCTGGCCCCGCCCAGGGCTTAGGCATCAGCACTGACTCTTCCCCATCTCAGTGGGCTTCTAGCCACCTTCTCTACTTCTGGGGTTCTCAGCAAAGCTCTGTCTTTTTTAAAATGAGGGTCCCCCATGCTCCTTGGGTTGCTGTTTGTGCCCTCCTATATGCAAGGTTCTGGCTTCCCCGTCCCTTGCCGCCCTCTAACACATGCTCCTTCCTGTCTCTGGGAATTCGTGCAGCAGAACCTTGGCTTACCCTTTAGATTGCAGTACAAATGTTGATTTTTTTCCTTCACTGTTTCCCAATTATCATCTAGCACCTGGTGAATCTATTCATCTATGCATGAATGCATCTACTTACCCTGTCCATTCTTCATCTATTCATTCATCCATCCATTTGTGCATCCATCTGTCCATCTGGCCATCTGTCCACCATTCCATCCATCCATCCATCCATCCATCCATCCACCCAGTCATCCGTCCGTCCATCCATACATCCAGTCATCTATCTAATCTTCCACCCTTCCACACACCCACCAACCCAACCACCACTTATCCATCCAATTGCTCACTCATGCATACATGCGTGCATCTATCCATCCCCTTGGCAGGTATACACATGAGGTGCATACCATGAGCTAGATACAAAAGTAACACAGTGAATGGGACAGAGGGTCATTTTAAGGAGACAGAATAGCTCTTATTTGGGAGGCCTCTATAGAGGAGAAACTGGAAAACCGACTGCTTATTGCATCTACTTGAACCATTTCTTGATTTCCTTTGGCCCCACTGAAACTAATTGGTTTCCTTATAGCTGGGAACAAATGACCTTTATGAGATCAGGTTGTGTGTGGGATGGACAGAGGAAGTACCTCTCCATTACTATCGCCAGTCACAGTGTGTCTGTATACGCATGTGTCTGTGTGTATCTGTGCGTTTGTCCGTGTATCTGTGTATGTGTCTGTGTGTATCTGTGTGTTTGTCCGTGTATCTGTGTATGTGTCTGTGTGTATCTGTGTGTTTGTCCGTGTATCTGTGTATGTGTCTGTGTGTATCTGTGCGTTTGTCCGTGTATCTGTGTATGTGTCTGTGTGTATCTGTGCGTTTGTCCGTGTATCTGTGTATGTGTCTATGTGTATCTGTGTGTTTGTCCGTGTATCTGTGTATGTGTCTGTGTGTATCTGTGTGTTTGTCCGTGTATCTGTGTCAGGGTGCGGTCCCCGGGAAGGTGTGCTCTAGTCACTGGCTTGACATCCTCTCTCCGGGCCTCTGCTTCTAGGTTGGAGGTGGGCAGGAGGGTGCTGGTGGCCAGGTGGAGATCTTCTCCCTGAACCGGCCTTCGCCACGCACTGTCAAGTCCTTCCCCCTGGCAGCCCCCGTGCTCTGCATAGAGTACATTCCGGATCCGGAGGAGGAGGCTGAGGGTACCGAGGAGAGCCGGGTGGCTGCTGACCCCTCGGCTGCAGCACACCCCACCGTCTGCCTCGGCTTACAGGATGGCAGGTAGGGATGGCTTGTCCTGCCAGGCAGGTGACTGCAGGTAGTCCCTCCTGCTCTTCGGGTCACTAACCAAAGCACTCTTTCCCAGCTTGGTGTCACCAGGAAGATGGGAACTGGAGACAGCCATTGTGGCATATAAGTGTCAGGGGTAGCTTATGTCATAGCTGACAGCCCCCATACCTCTGGCACCACCTCCTGGCTGTGCATCCTTAGACACACCATGTCAAGCCAGTTCTGGTCTGGTGAAACTCAGGAGTCCTGCATGTTGAGTTACTGAGTCTCAGGTTCCTATGGTCAGTGAAGCTTAGTACACCCCCCCCCCCCGCCCCATGCAGGGCCATGTGAGTACAGGAGGGCCAAATGGGGGTAGAAAGTACAAAAGAGAATCCCCCTGTATCTCTGCTCTTCACCTTGTCCTGCAGAAGGACTGTGTGTGTCTCCGGAGTACCTACGATGTGCCTCACATGTGCTGAGTAGGATCTCTCACAGTGACCTTGCAGCCTGGGGAGCTATCTTCATTCCCATTTCCCACACAACGGGGAGCCGAAGCTAGCATTCTGAGAGGTGGTGAGGAGCCATGCTTATCCGCCCATAGTCTGGGTTGGGACTGTAGCCTGGCGCCCCATCTGGGCCTGGACTTAGGAAAGATCTGGTGAACACCTTTTATTTTCGTTTTGAGCCAAGATACATTTCATGTAATATAATTTTAGGGGACCTGGAAGTGTGGCTTGGTGGGTAGAATGCTTGCATGGCCTACACAAGGTCCGAGCTCCATTCCTAAATTTTCAGACTGGGCGCAGTGTTTCATGTCTGTAATTCTGGCACCTGAGAGGTGGTGGCAAGAGGCTCAGAGGTTTAAGGCCATCTTTGGTTACATAGCAAGATGGAGACCAGCCTGGATCACACTGAGACCCTGATTCAAAAAACAAAGCAAAGCAAAACAAACAATATGAAACAGAATCACTGTTTTAGCTGTTTTAAGGAGCAGAACTTGGTGGTTTCTGGCAACCGCTACCAAGCTCCAGAACATCCTCATTTCTCCCCAGAGAAGCTTTTACCCATCTCATCCCCTCCTCAGAAACTGCTGATCATCCTAGGACTCTGAGGGCTTCCCTCAGGCATGCCCTAAAAACAGCATCTAGAGCCCCATAGCCTCTGCTCCCCGCTTCTCCTTACCCTGTGCATTCTTACAAAGCCCAGGGGTGTTGCCAGGCTTTGTTCCCTGATGGCCCTCAAGTGGGCACCCCAGATCATTTGAGGAGGAGTGCTGAAGGTCAGCACTCCGGGTCAGCAGCTAGGAGCTGGTGGTTGGATTTGAACTCAGGTCTGAGTGGCACTGGAACTCAGTACCTTTCTCATTTATTCTGGAGCCAGAGTCCTGACTGGTGACAGAAGCCAGGGTTTCTGTAGGAGGGAGGAACAAGGCTGGGTAAGTGAGGCCCATTCACGGGTAGGTGCCTGTGAGTCTCACTGATAGCATCTCTCCCTTCAGCATCCTGCTCTATGGCAGTGTGGACACTGGTACCCAGTGCTTGGCAACCTGCAAGAGCCCAGGCCCTCAGCCCGTGCTCTGCCTGCGGCACAGCCCCTTCTACCTGCTTGCCGGCCTACAGGACGGGACTCTCGCTGCCTATCCTCGGACCAGTGGTGAGGACTGGTGGGTGGGTGGGCTGGGGGGGCATCGGGTCATCGGGGCACCAAACTGGGCCTGGATCTTCTGCTGAGAGATTGAACGACACAGGCCGGGGAGGCAGTGTTGGAATGGGCTACTCAGGATGGGGGATTCTGCAACCTGACCTTCACTGGGGTCTAATGCTGAGTTCCCACATGTTTGAGTCCTTGTAGAAGGAGAGCATTTATTTCTCTGCCAGTAGACAAGCGCTGGGGGACAGTGCTCCGTGGGCTGAGAGACCCAGGGTGGTCTTGAAAAGACCTGGCTTCTTGTTCAGGCTCTGCCCTGTGACAGCCATGTCCCCAGTAAGCGGCGCTTTTTTTTGTGCCTTGGGCTCTTTCATAAAGTGAGAGTCGGGTAGTGCCCACTCCTCTTGGTTCTCGGGAACAAAATGACTCAGCGTCGACTGGGCACAGGCCAGGATGGGTGCTGAGAAGGGGAGGCACCTTTGGGCTGCCGCTGTCAGAGCTGTCGCTGGCCATGTCACGGAGCCCGAAGCTGGAGGGCGGCAGGGCTGTGCTGCAGCCGGATGCACTGCACCCCAGTGCTTCGGGAACGGTGTCAAGGAAGTGATATGCCCTCATCATTGTAAGCCTGGCTGCTACCTTAGGGAGTCATCTCTGCTCCAGGCACTAGGACACTGAGCCCGGGGGAGGAAGGAGCACAATTCCTTCATAGCCATGTGAGTGCTGTTCATGGGCCCTGAGCCCCACCCAGCCTTGCTCAGCCCCCAGTCTGATGGTAAGGACCCAGTGGCTAGCTTGGCGTTTCCCCTCCCCCCAGGCACCCAGCTCAGCTCTGATCTGATGGCTGCGTCATCCTTGCAGCCTGTTGCAGGGTTATAAACGGATATTTGCAGTGAGGGTTTTTTTTTTTTCCGTACTTGGCACTATGTTGGTATTTTTAATTAGCTTTTGATAAGGCATTTATAGTTTTTAATTAAAGGGGGAAGAAGGGAAAAAAATCCCTTACCATCAGACAGAACAGAGCGTGTGTGTGAATGTAAATCCTGGCTCAGATGTGCTGGGGTAGACAAGAGGGTCTGAAGGGACCACCCACCCTCCTGTGTGCCCTAGACACCACGACTCTAGCTTCATCCAGCCCTGACTACCTGTGTGGGTGCTTAGGTGGGCGTGGCAGGGCTGCTGTAGCTAATTATTACAACAGTGGCTCAAACAGCAGAAGTTCAAGATCAAGACTCTTGAGAAGGGTCCATCCTAGACTTCTCCGGCTCTCAGTGGCATCTTGACATGGGATGACATCACTTGTGTCCTTACGGGCCTCATGAGGATGTCTCCCTGTCCATGCGCCCTTGTGTCCCAATCTCCTTTTTATAAAGATGCCTGTCACTCTGGATTAGGGCTCCACCAACCCAGGGCCGCTAATTACATCAGGAGGAATGTTGTCTCCAAGAAAGACAACATTCTGAGGCATTGGTGCAGGGTTAGGGCTTCAGTGGAGTGGATTTTGGGGAGACACAGTTCAGTCCCTGATGGAGTTTTGAGTTTAACATCTGGGTTTCAGTTTAGGATTGGAGCTTGCTAGCTTGTCAGAATGGAGACCCCCCTGAGGGTATTACACAACCTCCCTTTCCATTTGGGGCCTCTTCCCTGCAAATGTTTGCTTCCCCAATATGTATGAACACCTACTGTGTTCCATGGATACGCTGGTCAACCAAACAGACATGCCTCCCGCCCTTGTGAGGTCTAAAGCCTCCAGAGGGAGGGTCAGAATAGCCAAAGCAACAAGCAGGAAGCTGGGGGCTCCTGACGTAAGATTGGGATCACTGTTCGAGCCTGACTACCTAGTAGGGTAAACTGGGTGCCTGGGGTCCCTCCCAAGAGGCAGGTCCTGAAGCTGAGACCTGAGAGAGCGTGGCCAGACAAGTGGCAAGTTGAGGGGAAAGTGTTTGGAGCAGAGGGACCAGTGTGTGTGTGAAGGCCATGGGGGCCCCAGAGAGGAGAATGCAGAACTAACTAATAGCAAGAGGGTAAGTGGCAAAGTCTGGGGACAGACAGCTGCTCATGAGGACCTTGGCTTAGCTCACTGGGAAGTAGAGAGATGCAATGCAGAAGTCTAGACACTGACCCGTTTGACAGGAGGTCAGGTGCGCCCGGCATTGCACCCTTTCTAGAATCCTCTTCTCCTGGTGTCTGTGGCCGTAGCTGTCTTGGCCACTGAGAGGTCGACCCTTCCCTGGGTCCCCAGCTACCCTGTGCTTCCCTGAAGAGGTGATTCCCGGCCTGAAACCAGACTCTTAAAACCACAGCACCACATGGTTGAAAATAGGCCCCAGAGTCCCCTTGCCTCAGGAGCAGAGGCCTTTCTCAGTCCTGTCCCTGGGCCAGCCTCAAGGTACCCTTCCAGAACCTCTTCGGGGTGCCCTGATGGTGAGGAATGTCTGGGATGTGGACTGCCCAGGCTCCACTGCTGTATCCTGGAGCTGGCGCTGGATGAGATGTGTATAGCAAAATGCAGCCTCTTTACCTGTGAAATGGGGGTGCAGGCAGCTGTTCCTGACCGGCTGTGTGTGCAGGTTACATGTGCAGATTTCCCCAGGGCCTACAGTGGAGCTCCCCACCCCCGCCTGGGGTGGGCCCCTCTCAGCCTCAGTGTCTTTCGCTCTGGACCAGCCAGATCTGGACCCCTGTGGAAGACCAGCAGGCTGTGTCACCTGAGGCTGGGGGAGGGGGTGGAGAGATGCTGGCATCCTGAAGGTGCCTTTGCTGAGACAGGCCTTCGTCTCTGCTGACCGGCTGTGCAGTTGGAGTCAGCCTAGATGAATGGGCTGTCACGCAGGGATGGGGGTGAGCCCGCGAGTGCAGGTTCTGGACCATGTGCTTGCTAACAACTACCCAAGGGTTGGGAAGCGGGGGCGACTGGAGGGGGTGCCCCTCGAGCCCTGCCCAGCCTCAGTAATTACCTTTGTAGTCTGTGAAGCCAGTGAAGTGGGGGCTGGAAGGACCGTAGAGGACAGAATCTGTCCAGAAAAACCAAGTCCCAGCAAGGTCAGCAAGTCCAGGGTGCTCGCGTGAGCTCTGACGGGGGCTCCTGGCCACGGTCCACTCTGATACAAATTTATATTGAATTTTATCACACTTCCTTGCTTTTGAGGGCTTTGGGGGACACTAACCCGTGAAGGTGGGATGGTCAGTATGCACTGACCTGCAGGACTTCAGTGACTGTGGTGTACTTCAGTGACTGTCCTTGGGTGGCAGGTGTGAGGGTTCCTCAGCCATTGCTGCTGTGCCATTGGGTGAACCCCAGTTTCCAGCCTCTGAGATGCTACCCCAATATCTTTAGCTCCTTTTCCCAAGCGTTAACCCACTGGCATCTTAGCCACAGTGACACTGCTCACCTTATGCCACTAGGGGGCGCTCAAAAGCCTTGTATTTCCCTGAATCTGGTGCCCTGGGTCCAGGGTCACATTCCTATGGAGGTCTGGCCTCCTTCTGGTCACCTGCCCCTCCCAGACACCATTCCCAGCACCGAACTGGAAGCTGGGCTGGGAGGCAGCCAGGCTAGACCCAGCTCTGGGTTTAAACTCCTTTGGGGAATTGCTCAGGTTCTCTACTCTGGGCCTCTGTTGTCACCTTTAATTAAATGGCGCCAGCACTGGCTTTTGTAGACTATCCGGAGCCAGTGAGCAGGGACGACCGTGCAGCTGTGTGACTTGGGTAATTGAACTTGCAGCCTGTTAGCTGTAAGTCAGGGCCAGCGACAGTATCTGCCGCGCAGGCTTGTGGGAGGTAAAGACTTCATTCCTGAGCAGAGCGACTGGCACACAGACGCAGAGGGGACTCAGCGTTGACCACGGGCACTTTTTCACCAGCGCCCCATGCTGTGTTGGGTCAGCATACACAGGTTCTTGGCTCCTTGCAGCCTCTGAAGAGTGGGCGAGGGTGCATGGTTATCACACCCATTTTAGCGAAAGAAACCAAGGCTCAGAGAGGCCCAGTCCCTGCCCAAATGGACACGGCATCCAGAGCCACAGAGTCCTCTAGCCTGGCCTGCTTACTGTGCATGTGTTCAGTGTGCTCTGAGTTGGAAGGAGTGGTAGAGTGTATTGGAGGGGGTTCCCCAGTTCTTAATTTATTAGCTGGGCTGGGAGAATGGAGCAGGGTTCAGGCGGAGGCTGATGGTGGAGGACACATTGACCACATGTGGCCAGGAGACAGGGTGAGCAGTTTGGTGGCTTCCCCATATAACTTGGGGTCTTCCATCTCTGGGGATAGCTGTGCTCAGTCTTGTCATACAGCAGCTGGCTCAGAGGAGGGCATGTCTGCAGTGAGTGGCTTTGTGTGAATGGCCTTCTGGAGGACCTGGGGGTGTGGAGGGGGGCAGAGGACTCTCTCCCGCAGCTGACTCTATCCTGTCTCCCCAGTCTATTGCTCTAGCATGTGCAATCCCCACAGACCCCTCATTGGGCCTCAGCTCCCCCAAGTCTCCTCTCTGCCCTGCACCCTGACTGCCTAGGGCAGCCACTGGGGCTTGGTGCAGCTTGAGATGTGACTGCAGAGAAGCCAGTGTCCAGCCACTGTGCTCAGGTGCTGGGGAGCGGTTCTCAGTGAGCTGGGCATGGTTGGAGGCGGGGAGGGGAGATGCTTATTTCTGGCCAGGCTGCTGCTTTGGTCTCTGGGAACGGAAGACAGGAATGTCACCTCTCAGAGCTTCTCCCCGCTGCATCTGGTGGTGTCTTGGGGGGGAGGGGGAGATCTTGGCAAAGTGACAGGAGCATCCTCGGGTGACAGGGTGTGAGGGAAGTCCTCATGGTGTTCAGATGGGCTGGGTTCTCAGTGAAGTCCCTTCCCCCATCCAAACTGAGACTTGGAGAAACTAAGGGAAGGTCCACTCAAGGTCCTAAGCAGAATCAGGACCATGCTGGTCAAAAGTCCCTGAACTCTGGGGTCCTGTGACCTCCCGGCAGGTACTGTTGTGGAACTTGCCTCTCCCAGAAGCCCCTGTGTATCCGTCCTCCACACATGTCTGTTCCTTGGTGTTTGGTACATCAGCTCATAACTGGAATGGTGGCTGCTGTCTCTGCCCATTATAGTTTCCCAGAGGGCGGGGCCTATAGCGGCTCCTGCCTCTGTTCTCAGCACCCAGCTGGTTGTAGGTGCTTTCTGTTTGTGTGTGGGGTGAATGCATGAGGGAGAGAGAGTCAGAGAAGGGGGGAAGTGCAGGGTGGTCCCCAGGGAGTATAGTATCAATGACCCCTGTGAAACGGGGGTGAAAGACCCTGGTGGGAGAAGGTATTTGGAACTCTCAGCCGGGCTCCCCCTGCAGGGTTTCAGTCACTGACCCGTGTACTCTTCTCTCCCATAGGTGGGGTTCCCTGGGACCTGGAGAGTCCCCCCATGTGCTTGACTGTGGGCCCAGGGCCCATTCGTACGCTACTGAGCCTGGAAGATGCCGCATGGGCCAGCTGTGGTCCACGGGTCACCGTCCTGGATGCTGCCACTCTGCAGACTCAGGTACCCATACCCGGGACTTGCGACCCCAGAGTCCCTGCTGGGACACAGAGATACAGCCATCTTGTGGCCTGTGCTCTTTAAGCAGAGGTATAGATGGAGGCCAGCTGTGTGTCTCTTCTGGGATGAGGGCCCAGCCTCACGGGCTATGCCAGGCTTGCCTGTCCCACCTCGTCAAAGCCCATGCTTCATCCTTAGTGGCTGATAGGGACTTTGTGGTGCCTTCCCAGATGGTATTTTGGTGACATTTGCCATTGTTGATGTGTTTGAATTATTGATCTGATCAGGATATGGCGCCAGACCCAGAGGGGAGCCTGACAAAGGTCCCCAGACAGGCAGGCTCCTCAGGCATGCACCCTGGTGGGGGGGCCTGTTTTCCTGTCTCTACTAGGTTCTCTGTCTGGGACACCTCTGATTTGATACTTGATAGCTCAGACACCAGGCAGAACTTGGTGCTGCTAGCTTGTAGGTGGCCAGGGCAGGGTCCTGAACGGTTTAGTCTTCACAGGATAAGTGGGGAAACTGAGGTATGGGTGCCACAAATGATCTCTAGGTGTGTGTGTGTGTGAGAGGGGGGGGGGGGGAGAGAGAGAGAGAGAGAGAGAGAGAGAGAGAGAGAGAGAGAGAAGTCCTTGGGGATAGGACCTAATAGTCTCATTATCTATGTTCCTGCTTTTGCTGAAGGCTTGATGTGAGAGAGAGTCTGAAGTGGCACATGAATCTGTGGCCAGTTGTCACTTGGACAATGAACACCTTTGTGTTCCCCATGGAAACACTGGTTTCTGGTACATGAAGGTGGTCAACGTATGTCCTTTCTGAGGTCCTGTGGCTCCCTGTAGGAGGCAGAACCAAGAGGTCTGTGGATGTCCTAGGTGAGGAGGCTCATGCAGGGACAGAGGCTGAAGCAGTCTCAGGAGTCAGAGGCCTAGGAGAGGGGTTTAGTCTCACATACAGGTCTGAGGACCAGAGAGTCATTAAGGCAAATGCCAGTTTGAAACAGGCAGTCTGAGGACCCCGAAGTTGAGGCCTGGCTCTGAAGATGGAAATACCTTCCATCTGTCTTAGCTACAGAGTCAGAAAGCAGTTCTTCCTCTCAGCTGTGGTGGTCGCTGGACCACGTGAGGCCCACACACCTGGGGAGGCCATCTGTGTGACTCTGCCTACAGGTCAAATCTTCTTGTACTACTGAATCACCCGCACAGACATGCCCTGAGTCATGTTTGACCAGCTACCTGGACACTGGTCAGTGACGCTAAGTGGCCATGTTGAAAGAGCTGCAGTACCAGCCCACACCAGCAGGGGCAATGTGGACATGGGGGGAGTTGGATGACTGACCGTCTGCCAGCCAGCTCTTTAGCAGGGGAGGCTGTGTTTTGTGAGCCACATGACTCACGTGTGTGTGTGTGTATAATCTTGGGTGTCATTCCTCAGGGGAGGCTATGTGAGCCACACACTTTACCTGCGAGACACCTCTGTGTGGGGTGGGTGGGTGGGTGTGTATGCAACCTTGAGTGTCATTCCTTAGGTACTGTCTATCTTTATCTTCAAGACAGAGTCTCTCTGATCCTGGAATTTATCAACTAGGCTGGCTGATTGTGTTCCCCTGGGATCTGCCTATCTCTGTCCTACTTCCACCCCTAGCGCCGGGATATAAGATGTGCCGCCATGTTCCGGATTTTCTTTTTTTTAGTATGGGTTCTGGGGGTTGAACTCAAGTATGCATGCTATGCCATCTCCCAAGCCCCGTGCTGCCATCTGTAGAGAGAAAGCTGGGGGTGTTGGTAGCCACTTTGCTGTCCCATTCAGAAAGGTTACTTGAGCGTGGCACTGAGGACCTGTGACCTCCCTGGTGCTGTTGGGCCAGACCAGAGGCCGGGGAGGTGTGGCCAGTGAGAACACAGCCCCATCCTCCTGATTCCTTGTTTTCCTGAAGAGTGGGGAGGGGACCTGGTAGCTATAACCACAGACCCTCTTCCTGCCCCCCTAATGTACCCTAGAAGACTCCCCTGCTAGGATCCCTCTCACCACTTCCCTTCAAGTCCCAATCACCTCCTCTATCTTGGGAAAGGAAGGTGGATGAGGTCAGCTGGCACACCAGGTCCCGTGGTCCCTGAGAGGTGTTCCTTTAGAAGTCTCTTTCAGGGAGGGAGTGCTCTTTGAGGGGAGCCGAGGACGGTGGCTGCTGTGGAGCTGGAGATCAGACTGGGGAAGCTGGAAGTTGGCTGCCTCCCCCAGGCTCCCTGGCTGCCTCGTAAACGTGAGCAGTGGAGGCTCCCGAGAGGGGAGAGTTGGCAGGACTGTGAAATGCCCCACCTCTGTTCCAGCTACTGTTGGCCCGTCTCTGTCGGTAGGGCACCCTGCACTCCTGGAGGGGACATGGTTTGTGAGTAGTGCTGGGATAGGACAATGACTTTGTCTCTACTGTGCTTTGTGACCTTGGGCGGGTCACCGAACCTCCCTGTGCAAGGTGGTTAGACATCCACGATCCTTGTTTGCCTAGCTCCCCGACTTTCAGCTGTACGGGGCCTAGAGGGTCAAACTGTTTGCTTGCATAGACTCGGACATCAGTGGCATGGGCTTTATCAGCCTCTGTTGGCAGTGCAGGTCTGCCTCCCTCTCACTTCGTGGGAAGAAACTCCATCCCCTCCTGTCCCAGGAGCGTGAGCTGGGCGCAGAGGAGGTTTGTAGCGCCTGTGTGGCTGCTCTCACTAGATTCTGCCCCTCAACGGCCACAGTATTGTCTGGCCCTGGCCGACTGTCCCAGGGCTCCAGGGACCTCCTGGCTTCTGTGAGGCTGTGGTGATTTAAGATTAGGCCTAGACCAGCTGCTCTTATGGCGGGGTCATGCTGGCCTTTCACCAGTTCTGTCCACCTGGCAGGGAGCCCAGGGTCACTGGCCAGGGAGTCCCAGCAGGAGGGGCTGGAAAGCCAGAATGTGAGTGGTCCTGGGCAGCTGGGAAGTTTCTATGCAGGTGAGTGGCGGCTCGCCTCCCCTCCCTCCCCCACACATATGTAAGCCACAGTAGTAGCTCAGTTACAAGATCACACCATGTATATTTAATAGAGCCGGCCTCCTGCCTGAATGGAAGGGAGCTGCCCGCTCTGGCATTGCGTGTTAAAGCTGGCTGGCTGCTGCTAATGACTGCAGACTCAGTCCTGGGCTAGCTGGCGCCAGGCTTGCCTCTGGGTCCCTGGTGAGACTAGCCAGTTCGGGGGAGCCTCTAGAGTATCCACACATTTCTGTCTATGGTTGTACTGAGCCTGGGTTCAGTACCTGCAGGGTCTTCCATGCCCCAGCATGCTGCTGGCTTCCAAGAGAGCCCTGTGTAGCACCTGCCCATGTAACCTCCCCCAGGGTTGAGGAGGACCATGGGGACTGAACATTCTGGAAACTTAGAGCCAGCTAGCAAGTGTCCCAAGCTAGGAGACCTGGTTGTGCATTTCTCACGGGCAGGGTACAAGGTGAAGACACCAGGGTTAATCTAGGTGTCTCTGTGCCCAGGAAGTGACAATGGGTTTTGGACCTGGCCGGGATATAATGTATTTTGCATATATAAACTCATTTTATCTTTAAACCACCCTCTGACAGGGCAGTTGTTCCTGCTTAAAAGATGAAGAAACAGGCACAGAGAGGTGAAGTAATTCGCCTGAGGCTACATAATTAGAAAGAGCCAGACTCAGGATTTGAATCCCGGCCTTACGGGTCTTAATTCCCAGGCTGCTTGTCTCCATGGAAAGGAGGTTCAGTCTCTTCTGGGATGTCACTCTGGGGGTCCCCGTTGGGAACCTGCATCTTTTACTATTGCATCTTCCGGGTCAAGGATTGTTCCTTGCACCCTGTGTCTGGTTCATTAGTGGTGACAGCAGGTGCAGGTTAGGGGACAGTCCTCGTGGGCAGCTGTTGGATGCAGTGTATACCACCAGCCTCCAAGTCCTCAGGCACTTAGGGGACCAAGACGAAGGCCTCTGTTCTTCAGGAGTTCAGAGTCCATTGTGAAGAGAGACCAGGGCTATGGTGTTACCTGGCATGGTGAGGTACCTGGTGTGGCTGGAACCCAGGGAGGCAGGAGCAGTGCCAGCTCTAGCTATAGGGGACACAGGAGCTGGGAGGTGGGGATCAGGGATGGGCTTGGCTGGGGAAGTAGTATGTGACTTGTGACTCAAGAGGAGAACAGGGTGTCGGTTGGGAAGAAAACAGCAGGAGTCAGGCCCGCATCCTGGGAGCTGGAGGCATGCATGACACCAGGTGTCAGGGCAGTGGGGGCGGATCTGGGGAAGGGATCCCTGAACTGAGGATTGTTTTCCTCAGCCTACTTGGCCGGGTCCTTGCCTCCGTCCTGACCTTGTTCGGTTCAGGCCCCGTGGAGTTGGACTACCACTGCCTCTGGGCTTTACGATTACCACCGATTGCTTGTTCGGCTCCTTGATCCCAGCAGAGGTAGAAGCGAGGCCTGTTAAATAATAATGTGGCTCACCAGGGCCTGTGTCAACACCGCGTCCGCCTGTTCATTATCTGCACCGCCACCTTCAAAGTCTAATCCAGTTGTCTGGAGTTCATTCCGAGCGATCGCTGGAGGGGGAGCTGACTGTGGGGTGATTGTTGCATCTTCATTAAAAAAAAAAAACCCAACAACAAAGACGATTGGGGACAGCAGGGCTGAGGCATGCGGGGTGAGCTCTGCTGGGAGGGTGTGGTGGGGTATCAGGCACGTCTGCTCCCGCATGAGTAACCTGGGGTCTCTGCCTCCCACTCATGGGTCAGGGAGGGGTGGTGGGGATAGGGCTGGGGCTGTGGATGTCCTTGAGTTGTTAGATCTGTGTAATGCTGCAGACAGGTGGACCAGCTCGGTGTGCAAATGGGTACCAGGCAGAAACAAGCTCTTTTGTTGTATTTTAAAGACTTAATTTTTAAGACTTTTTTTTTTTAGCTATATGCATGCATGTGTGTCTCTGTGTGGTTATGTACTATGAGTGTGGGTGTCCACGGAGGCCAGAAGATGCCATGGAGCTGGAGTTAAGGCAGCTAGAAGATGTTTGACGAGAGTTCTGGGAATTGAACTTGGGTCCTTTGGAAGAGCGGCAAGCGTTTGTAACCAACTGCTGGTCCGTCTCTTTAACCGCGTCCTTCTTTCCCTGTCTGCTTCTTTCCCTGTTTTCGTCACCGTTGTCCTCCTCCTCCTCCTTGTCTTCTTTCCTTGTCTTCCTCCTCCTCCTCCTTGTTCCTCATTCTCCTTCTCTTTTAAATTTTATTATTATTGCTGGGGGAAGGGGCGCATGTGCCACAGGGTGTCTGTGAAGGTCAGAGGTCAGTTTCGTGCAGCCATTTCTCTCCTCACTTTATGTGGGTCTCAGAGTTTGAACTCGGGTCACCAAGCGCGCATGGCCAGTACCGTATCCTCTGATCTGGCCCCATGCCTTTTCTTTCCTCCTTTTTTCCCCTCGAAATCCACACACCCGCCCACCCTGCTACCCTTCGTAGGCCTTGGAACGGGCTGGCTCCTTTGCACAGCCAGCTTCGCCCTCTGCTGCCCTCTGTCCTAGGGTCACATCCCCATCCCACGCTGCTCCATCTCTGCCACTCAGTTCTGGACTTTACCATCACCTCCCCAGAAGACCACTCTGCCCTAGCTCCAGCCAGTTTGCTTCCATGCTGGTCTCGGCTTGACACATGGCCTGGCTGTGTGACTACATGAACATTCGTCACTTTCTGAAGACATCTCCTCGATGGTTGTCCCTGGGGCCACTAGGACATAGGCTCCTGTGGTTGCAGGTATAGCAGGCTCAGGGGCTCTTGGCTCCATGGAGGGCGTCCTGCGGGGCAAGTGCAGCTTGCAGGTCTGTGTGACCTGGCAGTGGCTACCTTTCCCTTCCCGCACTCTGGGCTGGGAGCAGCTTAGACACCAGGGACCAGCCCAACTCTCCCAGGAGGAAGTGTGAGACTGAGAGGGTAGGGACAGGGAGGCCACACTAGGAATAAGGTGGAGATTGAGTGAGTGGCTGGTCAGGGTGTCTCCTGGCCATCGGGGTAGACCTTACCACGGTAGCTGCTGGTGTAGGGCGAGATGGGCATTGAACCCTTGATCCAGGTGTGCCAGGCTATGGGGCACATGAACTCACAACTGTGCCACTCAGGGACCTAGGACCCCCTCTGGACCTGCCTCAACACCAGCCTTGAGGGGTTTCTACCACAGCCCAGAAGCCCAGAGCTCAGCCAGTGTCTCTGGTAACTGTTTTTATCTTGCTGGGGTTGGGACCTGGGCACCACACATGCTTAGGAAGTGTCCTGCTACCACACCCCCACCCCCTGATACTTTGGAGGAGCCTGGCGCTGGGGTCCTGCACCCATGTTGTCCCTCTCCCATTATACCCCTGCTCCCTGACCTCTGGACCAACTCATATAGGGTTGAACTTGAACTCCCCCACCCCCATGGAGTTCTGCCCTGGGACTCAGCACTGTAGTTCACACCGTAGCTGTCTGTGGATACTTAAAGACTGCACATGAGGTCGAGCAGAATAAAGCCACGCAGGGCACCTTGTTCTGAGAGTCCCCCTTGTTCTGAGAGTCCCCTTTGTTCTGACAGTCCCCCTTGCCAAGGTGTGCGGTAGAGGTTCAGGCCAGCAGGGGGCAAGCACACCAGCTGACCCAGGACCTAAGTACCCAGCCTGTAGAGCTTGAAGGCCCTGCTGGAAGCCAAGTGTACACTGACAGTCAGCGGTTCCACTCTGCTCATGCGCCTGCCCTGCGCTGCCCCTTCCCCTCCCCCCTGACCAGTATGAACCCCTTTTGCCACTCAGCTCAACCGACAAGAGACTCCTCTGGGCTCCTTCCTGTGCACCCCATGCACCCATGCCTCCCACCCACCCCCACCACCCTTAATTTTCATGTTAGCGCCCAAACTTCGTTTGCATGCATTAGCTGTTGTAAATCCGTCACGGGCCCCAACACAGCATGAATAAAACATCACTGGGCTGTATTAGTTTTCCGTCTCTCATCTTATTTATGACACAAAACGGGTGGGAATTTGAAAAAAAAAAAACCCGAAACCCAGGCACGCGGCTTCTAGGGTAATGTGATGCAAATTAGCACGAGAGCAAAATGAACCCCCAAGTTCTTGTAGCATCTGGGGATCCCCTCAGGGGAGTGCTTGGTGTTTGGGTCACTGAAGCACGTGGGGTCTGGAGCCAGGTCCGTGGAGTCAGCTCTGTCTGGTTTTGTCTTATTTTTATTTTTAAACTTGTGCCTTATTGCCCTCCCATTCTTATAAATGAGGAGCTGGCGAGCAAAGAACGTGAGAGACTGACTTGCTAAAGACAGTGGGAACTTCCTAGGAGTTCAAAAGGAGGGCTTTCTACAGCAGCAAGGATCAGGTTAGATCTGCCAAAGAGCTGCTTGTGGGGAGGGGGACGAGCGTGTTTTTGGGGATCCTAATGTTCCCTTCCCAGGGAGCATAGTAGAGCCAAAAAGTTAACCGTGAGGGCGTGGTCAGGCATGGGGTGTGGTCAGGAGTGAGGGCGTGGCCAGTCATGAGGGAGTGGTCAGGCATGGGGTGTGGTCGGGAGTGAGGGCGTGGCCAGTCATGAGGGCGTGGTCAGGCATGGGGTGTGGTCGGGAGTGAGGGCGTGGCCCGTCATGAGGGCGTGGCCCGTCATGAGGGCGTGGCCCGTCATGAGGGAGTGGTCAGGCTTGTGGACTGCCTGGGTTTTGTGGTTGTTAGGACAAGGAAACCTGGCCAGAGCTGCCAAAGGGACAGGGCTTTGGGTTCTGTCTTCTCACCAGGAAGAGCTAACTCTCTCTCCATCCAATATTTGATCTCCCATGGGAAGATTATCATAGTTTTTGCAAAAAAAAAAAAACAAAACTGGCTCTAGGATCTGACAGAGAAGTTGACTCAGGCAGGGATGGGAACTGGAAGCGAAAGGGAGCATCCAGGAGAGGGAACAGATGGAGGTGAGGAAGGGACAGATCCCACACAGGCGGCAGGCTAAACCCTATACCCACCTTGCCCTCCCTCCCTGGGGCTCTCCCCCATCTCCCAGACCTCTGAGTCTGTGGCAGGGAAAGGGGGAGGCAGGGACCCAAGGGACAGCCACATAGTCATCTAGAATGTGACAAAGACACAAAGGGCCACAGGTACTGTTCACTGAGTGGCTGACATAGCCACGGGGCTGGGGCCACATTGCTACCTGGACTTTGGGTCTGCTGCCAGCTTTGCCTGCTGAATGGCCTGGGGAAGAATCTAAAGGACAGGGGTTAGGCCAGTGCCTGCTGCTTGGCTCTTTGGCACCAGGTCTGGTTGAGCCTACAGTTGTCTGTAAGCCTGCCAGCTGGGCTGAGGGAGGCTCCGTGGGAACCTCTGTAAGAGGTGTCCCACTGATCTCTGACCTTGTTGGGACAGGTTTGGATTGTGGACTTTGTGGCTCAGAGCTAAGCTGGCTGGCTTTACTGTTTCTGCTGTTAAGTGCCTAGTTTCTCTCCTATAAGCATTGGAATAGTTGTAGAACTCACTGGGGGCTCCAGCTGCTCCTTGCATATTCAGTCCCAGGGCTAGCAGCTTAGTCTTCACCTCTCTTCCACAGCTCCACCGTGGCCCCATGGCCGTATGGATGCTATGGATGAGTGGCCCAGAGTAACCTGGAGCCACGGGAGGATCAGAGTCAGGCAGAAGGAGGAGATGGAGTGAGGGGGAAGGAGCCACAGATAAGAAGGGGGAAGGAGAGAGAAGTGGTACTTCCGTCACCTGCCCTCCCTCCCTCACCTGCCCTCACATTCTTCCTCCCTCCCTCACCTGCCTTCACACCCTCCCTTCCTCCCTCCCTCACCTGCCCACACATTCTCCCTCCCTCCCTCACCTGCCCTCCTTCCCTCCTTCCCTCCTTCCCTCCCTCACCTGCCCTCACACCCTCCCTCCCTCCCTCCCTTCCTTCCTCCTTCACCTGCCCTCCCTCCCTCACCTGCCCACACATTCTCCCTCCCTCCCTCACCTGCCCTCATATTCTCCCTCCCTCCCTCACCTGCCCTCACACCCTTCCTCCCTCCCTCACCTGCCCTCCCTCCCTCCCTTCCTCCCCTGCCCTCACATCTCAAGTTGTGCACTGGCTCCAGCAGAGGCTGAATTCATGGACCTGCCCCTCTCATGAGAGAGTTAAAACCCTGGTCCCCACTGCTGAGTTACAGTGAGGGTGCCTGGGGCTGGTCAGAGCCCTAGGTAGGCAGGACCCTGTGCCATCATTAGGACAGCCCTGGAAAGCCCTGGTCATGACTACTTTAAAGTTGGAATAACTGAGGCAAGGAGTGACTGGATCGACTGAGTCCAGTCTTCAGACTTTGACTTTTGCCTCCCCTGAGCAGTGATGAGCAGGCAGCAGAGCCTTTCTGAGGACGGGAGGACCCACAGCAGGGGAAGCCTTTTGGCCGTTTCTTTTGGCTAGAATGATGCTTCCAGAACATCAAGTTTTGCACATTTCCTTGCAAGATAAACTGCGTGGCTATCATTATTGCTGGTGGGACTCTTTGCCTGCCTGCCCCCACAGTAGCCCTGAGTTGGGAGTATCTTCCATTCAGTTGAGGGGGTGATGTCCCTCCTACCCTGCCGAGCAATGAACTGGCTTTCTGGGGAGAGATGGGGATTGTTCCATCTCAAGCCTTCTTGACCAGGGAAGGGTTTTTTTTTTGTTTGTTTGTTTGTTAGTTTGTTTTGTTTTGTTTTTCCCGCTGAGCCCTTGACCTCAACCAGGTCAGGCAAGGCAGTACACTGCACCAACCAGTGTGTGGGAATCGTGTCTCATCTGAGTGACCAGCCACCCTGGTTTGTCCCAGGCTTGGAAATCTCCTGAGGTTCCAGAGTCAAATGTCACAGCTGTCACAACCAGCTAGATATGTGGAGCAGAGCAAATTGGCTACCCAGATGAGGGACCTGGCTCCCCCTCCCCTTTCCTGGCAACGCAGCTCTGCCAGTGTTGCTTAAGTCTCTCCTTCTGTTGCTCTGGCTGTGGAGCGTTGATGAGAACGAGGCAGACCGAGAGAGGCAAGGGACTTTTATGACCATAGCTTGTACAAGGCACCCTCTCGGGACATTCAGCCCTGCAGTTCTGAGTCTCAATTCCCAGTCTGTCCGCTGGTCAACTGAGCCATGACACCTGCCATTCTTTGAAGTGCCCGTATTATGCCGTGAGTGATGGTAGAAGGGTGGTTGCCACCCTGTGGCTGTCCCCAAGGATTGGAGGGAAGCAGTGTTTGGTGGGCAGTCTATCTCTGTCCCAGGACCAGACTTCTCAGGACTGGCTAATCCATGGTGAGTGGGCAGGAATGGGTGGCAAGCATCTCTTTAAGCCCAACCTTGACTGAATGCTAAGGCCGAGGTTCCTCTGAACGTCTAGGAGTGGGCTGAAGAGTGGGGTCCACTCATGCCTCTCTCAGCCCATCTGGGGCCCTCAGTCCCCTTTCTGGATTTGTTCACTGTCTTTTCTGTCAGTAACGCACTGGTGTCCAGTGCCCTGCCTGACTCTATGGAGGTTAGTGTCTATAGTTGGTGTCCAGGAAGTAGAAATAAACACCTTGTCCACTGTCTCCCCATTCCCGGGTAGCCTCCCTTACCCTGTCAGCCTCCCAGCTCCTCGTGCCATCTTGGGCTCTAATGACTTTGAGTGCTGAGCACATCACCCTGGGAATTTATGGCAATGGAGTAGAAGCGTCACCTGGAGGCACATAAATATTACAGGACCGGCTGCGTCAGCAGTCCGCCGAGAAGATCAGTCACCTGGAACCGGCAGTTTGGGTGGCCATGGCTGGGTGTCCAGAGGCTGTGGAGGTAGGCCCTGTGGGTAGGGGCGGATCTTGCGTTGTCCTGGTCCCACACAGCAGCATGCAGGGACCCCTCGGGCGTGCCACGTGCCTTCTCCACTGAGTCCTCAGCGCTCTGCCAGGCACATTCTTTCTGTCCCTGTCTAGTACACTAAGTCACTCATAGAGGAGCTGAGACCCTGCCCTCCCGAGGCCAGCTCTCTTTGTTTAATAATTACCCCCTGTGTGTGTGAGTGTGTGTGTGTGTGTGTGTGTGCATGTATACCTGTGTGTGGGTATATGCACATGTGAGTGCATGTGTGTGCATATACATGGAGGCCAGAAGAGGGTGTCAGATCTGGAGTTACAGGTGGCTATGAGCTGCCTGAAGTGGGTGCTGGGAACTGAACTCATGTCTTCTACATGAGAAGTCCATGCTCTGAACCTTTGGGTTGTGTCTCCAGTGTCTCACTGTGTAGCCCACACTGGTCTTGAACTCCCGGCCATCCGTTCTACGTCAGTTTACTGCATACCAGGATTGCAGGCCCGAGCCCCCACACCCAGCTCTCAGTCTTTAGAAGACACGGCACGCTAGAATCCAGGCCCCTTGTTACTAGTTTGATGCTCGGTACTGTTTTGATTGGCCAGGGGCCTCTTTGATTCTGACTGTGGACACATTTCCCATCGCTCTTCCAGTAATTCCTTGCTTTCAGAGTTGGGAAGGACTCTGGGCTGTAACTCATCTTTTCCTGCCCCAACCCACTGTCCCCTTGGTGCCCTAGCTGGTGGCCCCAAAGGAAATGGGGCAGTGTGCTTACTGCCACCTGCCAAGTGGTATCACCTCTGGCCTTTTTTCAGAGGTGGGACTTGGGAGAACCCTCAAGTTCCCACTTATATGGTCTCTTCCAGTTCTGCCAGGGAAAGTTTGATATCTGTTGGCAGGACCAGCACCTGTGGTTAGAGGGCTGTGTGCCAGACCCCCTGTCTGGATTCTTTCCTGGATGGTCAGGATTGGCTTCCAGGAAAGATTGGTTTACCAGCTCAGCCGTTATGTGGCTCGTTGGCACTAAGCCCAGAGGGCACTAAGGCCTGGGTCCTGCTGCTATCTTCCCTCACCTTGGGGTGCTAGGCTTGGATCCCCCTGGGACCTATGACGCTGGCATGTTTTCTGTCCCTACCTGCCATCTCTTTATGGGCCAGGAGGCTCAGCAAGGAACTCAAGACCAGCTTGATTCCAGGCACCAATCTCTTGCCGTGAACAAAAGTACCCTCGCCCCCATGTCTTGTTGCTGTGAGCTGGCATGGTCCACTAGGGCCAGTATTGACTAGGCCTGCCTCTGGAGAAACAAGGCTGGGTTTGCCTCGCAGACTTCTTCAATCAGACTGGAGGCAGGGCACAGTGTTGGCACCAGCAGATTCAGGAGTGGCGTCTGCAGGCTGAGGCCTCACATTTCACAGTGTGTTTGGCTTCTGTTGGGGTCAGCAATGCTCTGACCTTTATTCTGTGTGGCCTCGCAATACATCCCTGCTGCTGTTTTTTGGAAAAAACCATAAAGCTTGCTGGGCCTTCCCTATGCGGTGGGGGCTGAATCAGTCCGTCACCGTGCTGGGCACTGAGCACTGGCTGAGGGGCATTTTCCAGGCTCGGCTTCTGCGTCTGCTCTGACTTTGTGCTGTCAGACTTCATAGGAGGATCCCACTTGAGCTCCCCTGGATCCCCCTCAGGCTGGTTCTAGCAAACAAGGAGCCATCGTATATTTCACCAAAGAGACAGCTCAAGCCAGGGACTGGGCTGGACCAGCACAGTCAGGCTGCAGGCCTTGAGCTATGGGCTGTTGTGCCCCTGCTGTACTGCGTGGCCTCACCCTTTCTCTGTGTCGGCTTAGTTTTCCTTAGAAGTCAGGGTCTCTGCACTTGAAGTGGAGACTGCAGCTGAGAAAAGAGACACATCCCCTCCTGGGCAGCGCAGGAGTGCTTAGACCGAGCCCCCCAGTATGAGGGAGGAGGCAGGTACCTGTCCTCACCCCAGGGATGTCCCACCCTGTAGAGACCATGCACCCTGCCTGTCTGCGGGTCAGAGACTTCTGCTCTCTCTCTCTGTGTGTGCATGTGTGAATGTGTGTGCATACATGAATATGCATGCGCTTGTGTGTATGTGTGAGTGTGTGCATGTGTAAATGTCTGTGCATACATGAATATGCATGCACTTGTGTGTATGTGTGAGTGTGTGTACATACATGTATATGTATGCACTTGTGTGAGTGTGTGTGTGTGCATTCATGTGCATACACTGTGTATGGGTGTATTTGTGTGGAGGCCAGAGGACACCCTGGGATGTCATTCCTCAGGTACTATCTACTTTTTCCGTTTGAGACATGGCCTCCCATTGGCTTTTAACTAGGTGAGTAGCCAGTAGGTTCCCAGTCTCCACCTCTGTAGTGGTGAGGTTGTAATGTGCAGAACTGTAGTCAATCAGGGGGAGAAACACGGAAAACAAAAAACAAAGAACATAGGTTCCCAGGACCAAACTTGGATCCTCCTGCTTGCAAGGCACGCACCTTACTGACCAAGCCTCCTGGTCAGCCCTGTATCCTGAGAGTTGTATTGTTTGGTTAAGATCAATTAGACCCCCCACCAATGCCTGTAGGAAGAAAATCATCCGGCATGGAGTAGTTCCTGCTCTTCCCCCATGCTGCTTCTCAGAAGAAAAGCCTCCCCTGCTCTGTCTTTAATCCCCTTGCCGCCCTCATTTACTCCTGAGCTCTTGGTCTCTGGGTTTTGAACATTATTTCTCGACTTTCCCTGCCCTCACCATACTATGCGAGATGAGGATTTGGTTTGCACCCCTAGTTCCTTCCCCAGGGAGTTCTGCAGGTTCCCGTGGTTACTTTAAATAATATAGATAGTTGGACATGGCCTGTGATCCTAGTATTTAGGAGGCAGAGGCAGGAGAATGATGAGCTGGAGGTCAGCCTGGACTACATGTGTAACATGAGGGGGTCGGCCTGTTGGGGTTTCTATCCCGTCCGGTACCCCACAGCTGGCAAGCCCAAAGAAAATCACACACAGGACTCCATAAGGTTATAAACTGATTGGCCCTTAGCTCTGGCTACTTATTAGCTCTTATAACATATATTACCCCATTATTCTGATCTATGTTAGCCATATGGCTTGGTACCTTTTTCAGCTGGGCCAGTTACATGCTGCCTCTTCGGTGGTCTGCGCAGGAGTGGCGGAGGGACCTTCCTCCTCCGTAGCCTTATTCTATTCTCATTGCCCCGCCTCTACTTCCTGTCTGGTTGACCCGCCTATACTTCCTGCCTGGCCAATCAGCGTTTTATTAAAATACATGATTGACAGAATACAGACAATTGTCCCACATCATACATGGTATCAGTCTAGCAAGGGCTATATAGTAAGACCCTGTCTCAAATATAAAACTATGCATATAGCTTCAACTTCTGCTAGCTGGTGGCTCTGTCTTTCCCTGCTGGAAGTCGAGGACCAGAAAGGAGCCCTTGTGTGTGTTGGACTTGGGTCTCCACTTGAGAGCCAAGCATGCATTGTTGCCTTCTTGTCCTGCTGTCACATTGGCTGTCTGTAGTCACTCTTGTTAGGAGCATTTCCCCCACTGCAACTGGTCAGCACTACAAACCCAATTCCTGTTAGTTACTAATCTGTGCAGCACACTGGGCTTCCAAGCTCTGTTGCAGACAGGGGTTCCGAGAGATCCTTTGAAGAATATGGGAACCCCTGACCCTGGAGAGTGGGGGCTGGCTGGGATGGCAACCTTGGCCTGATACCCACATCCCCTCTGTACGTAGCAAAGCTTCGAGGCACACCAGGACGAGGCGGTGAGTGTGACACACATGGTCAAAGCTGGCAGCGGCGTCTGGATGGCCTTCTCCTCTGGCTCCTCCATCCGCCTCTTCCACACCGAGACCCTGGAACATCTTCAGGAGATCAACATTGCCACCAGGACCACCTTCCTCCTGCCAGGTGAGGCTGTAAAACTAGCTGGGGCCAGGATAAGGGAATTGACACTCACAGATGCCAGCAGGCGGTCGTATAGTGGGCACCCCAGCTCATTCACTGCCAGGGCCTCCTTGGTCAGCTTCAAAAACTGGTTCATAGTAGATGGGAAGTGGTAGGGCTGGGGGTTTTTGCCCAGGTTTGTCCTACCAAAGCCCCCATTCCTGACCCTCTGCCCCCTGTACCACATCCCAGCGGTCTGGGTGCTCAGGAGGGGGGCTGTAAGTTGGCAGGCTTTCCTGCACTGGCAGCTGGAACTGAAAACACACGGACATGGGACCCAGGCTGACTACATTGTCCCACGGCTCGGGTTGGCCGAAGCCTGATTCTATCTCTGCTGTGTGGGCAGAAGAGGAGGCACTCATCTGCTACTGTTCGTAGAACTTTCTTGAAGAAAGGCATTCCTTTACGCTTGCCCTTCAGCAGGCTTGGAGGCCCCGTGAGGGTGAAAAGTTTGGCTGAGAACTTCTGGGGGCTGTGCTTCCTCTCACAAAGCTGTCTGTGAGACGAGGGGGTGAGACAGGAGACATTGTCACTGGGGTTCATACCGCACCCCATCTCACCACTCTCTCCTGAAATCTCTATGGAGTTGGCTTCTGTCCCTCCCCACCATTGCTGCCCATGGAGAAGGGGCTGCTTTGGAGACTCTGGGTAGATATCTGCTCTGGTCCATTCTCCCTTCAAATGTCTTCTGGGCTACCCATGAAGCTGTAGGCACCAGCCTCTCCTGTTTCCATACCTATCCCAGCTTTCGCTAGTCCACTTGACCTGGGCTGGTTGAAGAGGGTGACCATTCTGTCCTGCCCAAGCACCTTAGGCAGGGCTGGGTTGGTCAGCTAGGAATCTGGAAGGGCCCTGGGGCCAGGGAAGCAGAAACACTGTCACCTGTGTTGGACAGATGGGCTGTGGCAAGGCTGGGAGTGGGTTTGAGTGGAGCTGGGGAAAGGCTCACTGGCCAGCACCTTGGGGGTTTGAGGGTCTCCCCTAAGATCTGCTCTCTTTTTTCAGCTATGACCCAGTCACCATCTTGGCTGTTTCTTCCTCCTGGCTAGTCAGGGCATCTCCAGGGTCAAGTGGCCATTAACAAGCTAGGCAGCAGCCATGACTGTCTACTCAGAGCTGCCAGTCTGCCAGAGCCCTGTGCCAAGCAAGGCTCAGCTGAGGGTATCACACTGTGCTCTAAAATCCACAAGCTGCAGGTGGTCCCCAAGTTAGAGATGCAGACATAGGTTTCCTCAGCAGGGTCATATGCTTTGGCCTGCAGTGGTGGGGACCGTCCCTTCCGTACCATTCCCCTGCATCAGAAGCCCTGCGTTGCTTGTGGTCCTTTTCTTTCCTGCCTTCTCCTCTCCCTTCCTCCAGTTTGATTCTATTTCCTGAAAGGTGAGGAGGGGGGAGTGGGAAAGGACTGGGGGACGGACCAGTTTCATCCATTATACAACACAATAAAAAATTCTCTGTATCATAGAAATACTTCTGCATTTATCTTGATAGCTAAATTATTTCAAGATAATGGAACAATGGAAAAAATGGTTAATCTTAGGAGGTTTTGAAAATCTTGGGAGCCTTGTCTAGTCAGGGCAGAGGAAAGAGAGGCGGCAGCTTCCGCTGTCAGAGGCCGGTCTGGGGGTGGAGAAGCCGCTCTGGCTGAACTCATGGCTGTCACCTGAGGACCCCTCCCACCCCTGCCCCGACACTGTGTTCCTGACTTTTAAAGGGGCGGCACCACGGGTGAGAGTCACTGTTTCCAAGTCTTGTGGGCAGAGACCCAGGAGGCTGCACGACCGGCCTGTCCCTAGGTGGCGGGCACATCCTCCCCACAGTCTCAGCTTCTCCAAGGATGCCAGGGCTGAGTAAAAGCTTGGTCGATCCATAGCTCAGAGTCACATTCTTGTTGGGCCCCCATCTCTGCTTGGCCACGGTGGTCCACTCCTTCATCTGCCCCTGTCACCCTGCAGTTCCTGGCATGAGAAGCCCCAGCCCTGACAGGGACGTTTACGGTCCTCATTCTTTTTATCTTCATGCCCCGTCATGCTGGCCTACTGCCAGGTGTCTCCTGCCAAGCCTCTTTGCCCACCCTGAGCTTCTAGGTCAGTACTTTCCCAAGGCACTAGCTGTGTGATCAGACGGGGATGGGGGGCTTTCCTGGGTCTTGGCCTTCTCTAGGTCTGGGTATCCAAGCTGAGTTTCAAACACCACTGAGCTGGGAGAGCCCGTGACCCCCAAGCTGAGCTGGAGTCAGTTATAGTGGCAGGAATCAGAGGGCAGAGGGTGACTTCCTGTCCACCCCACACTGTGCCCTGGAGGAAGAAAGGCTGAACAGGATTTTTAAATTCTTTATTAGAGATATTTAAAACAGGCTTTTAAGTATTTCCTCTCCCCCACACCACCAAATGAAATAATTGCATAATTAGTAATAAATTTGTTCTTCCTCTAAGTGTGGATTTTTTTTAGGGCGTGTTAAAAAATTTATCACGCATCCTTCCCCCACCCTTCCTTCCACTCGAGCACCCGACTGGTATTAATGCATTTTTTTAAACCTAAACTCCCTCCTCCTTTTAACTAGACAGGTCATTAATAAAATGTTCTCCGAGAGCCCGAGCTTTTAAAAGTTGTATATCTCCAGATAGATGGCCAGGGTGAACTGAGGCCTGCGTAGTAAGTCTCTATGATCAAATATTTATCCACTATTAGAATTTTTTTCTTTTGGACTGTTTGTGAAGTGTTTCGCTCTTTTCCTTGAGGTGGAAGAAGAGGGGCCCCAGAATGAAGCCTTTAGATGAAGCCATTTCTCACCTCTGTCGTCTCGTTGAGCCTCTCTTCCACTTGCCTTCCATTTGTCAAGCTTTGCTATGGTTGGGATGAGGATGCCTCCATTGCCAGCCGCTGTTGGTCTTGGGGTCTTGGGAGCTTATGAAAAGGAATATGAGGCATGTGGGATGCAGCATATCCTTAGCTCCCTCTTAGCCCCTTTTTTTTGTTATTTTGGGGGTTTGTATCTGGGATGGAACTTAGCAATTAGAGTCTAGGGCCTTTAAGTAATTCTAAATATTACTCAGTGAACCTTCAGTGACTGTGTACTGCTGTCTCAGAGCTGTGCTCAACTGTGTGTGTTTGTGTGTGTGTGTGTGTGTGTGTGTGTGCATCTACCCATCCACTCACCTACCCACCCTTTTTTCTCATCTGTCCACCCATCTATTCATCTATCTATCCATCTACCAACCCATCCATTTATCACTTGCCAAACTGTCTATCCGTCCATCCATCCATCCATCCATCCATCCATCCATCCATCCATCCATCCATCATCTGTCCATCATACCTCCTGCCATCCATTCACTTATTAATTGTTTAATCCATCTGTCTGTCCATTTGTCCTGCCATCTATCTATCCATCTATCTACATACTTGTCAATCTGTCTATCCATATGCCCACCTGCCTATCCATCCATCCCTCCCTCCCTCCATCTATCCCTCCATCCATCAATCCATCCATCCAACCATCCATCCATCCATCCATCCATCCATCCATCCATCCATCCATCCATCCATCCAACCATCCATCCACCCATCCACCCACTGCCCAGTGAACTCTTACATCCACTCCCCTATCTACCCTTCTTCTCATCTATGCATCTGTCCATATATCTACTCATGCCTGCAGTAACCTGGCAGCAGTCTTATTTGCAGACTCTGCCCTGGCCACCTTCTAGTACATACCACTGCTACCAACTTCTACCCATTACAGACTGTCACACCGGCTCTTCATTGGCTTGCAGCCTGGCTTGCTGGGTGTGACTTTCAAAAGGACACCCAACTGCCTCCGAGTGCCAGGCAACTGAGTCCTGACACATAGAGCCTGCATTGGCCAGGCATTATGCCCTGAGACATTACCCTGCTGTGTCCTCACAGCGGTTTGTTCCTTTACACATGGGGAAACTGAGGTCTGACTGGGTGCCCATGTCCTAACCCCAGCACCCTCCCACTTGTCTTGGGGGAAGTCTGGGCTGTACAGCTCCCTCCCCAGAATGAACTGAGCTCATGTTGTCTCTCTCTGCAGGTCAGAAGCACCTGTGTGTCACCAGCCTCCTCATCTGCCAGGGTCTGCTCTGGGTAGGCACTGACCAGGGTGTCATTGTCCTGTTGCCCGTGCCTCGGCTGGAGGGCATCCCCAAGATCACAGGTGAGGTTGCAGGGATGTCTGGGTGGGTTTGGGGCTTGACTTCAGGAATAAGGGGGAACCTGACCCAGACATCCTACCGATTCATGGTAGAGTCCAGCCTCTCTGTCCCTCTTACCTGAGCCAGGGCGTAGTAAAATGATAGCCTAGGGTACCACCTCCTACCTTCTGATTCTTGCTTTTCTGATCTGGGTGGAGAAGTTCACATTGGCCAGAGAATCTGAGCGTTGGCTGAGGCACTTGATGAATGACAGAGGCTCTGCTGGGCTCTGCTGCCTCTATTTGTAGTGGGGTATCAGAGGTAGAAGTGTGGGCTCTGGGGATAGGTTCGTGGCATCTGTGGCAGCCAGTCTGCCCTGACCTGTGACCCTAGGCCTAATAGAATAGCAGGGTCAGGGGAAACCCCTGGTGTTTAGACACTAGAGCTGGCCCCCTTTGCCTCTGCCTTGAAAGGGAAGACTGTAGTCTCCTCTAGTGACCGGTTAGCATGGGGGTGAGAGGAGGAACCAGCCTGAGCCAACCATGCCAGACCTCTACCCTCTTCTAGACTCTCAGATTTCTGGGTGTCCTGTCTTCATGATGCACTTATTAGAGCAATTTGTTCATGCAAGGATGGCACCCATGCTGGGTGAGACATGGGAATGCACGAGGCAGGTAATGTCCAGGACAGCCTTGGTCCAGGCAGAGGATGCCCTGGCAGAGTGAGATCAAGGAGTAGCTCTTTCCCTGGGAGGATGCAGGCAGGGTGCAATGTGGATGCTGGCGCTTGGCTGGAACAGGGAGCTGGAGAGCCTCTTACAAGACTTGGCTTTCTGGGTGGAGTTCGGATGGATTTATCAGTGAGGCCGTTTCCACGGGAGATGGAGGCTGGCCCCTGTGAAAGGCTTTTTCTTTTAGGCCACCAACCAGCTCCCCCATCATGACATGGAGACTTCTTATGTATGCTCTGCTTAGCTTAGGCTTGTTTCTGGCAAGCTCTTTTCATTTAAATTACCCTGTTTCTCTTTTGCCTCAGGGCTAAATTTTTACTTTTCTTTCCTTCTGTTTGTCTTTCTGTCACTATTTCTCATGCCAGACTGGCTAGCAGCTGCCTGGTTTCTTGCCCTGGTGTCTCCCTTGTTCTTTTCTCTCTTCTTCTCTTTCCTCCTGAGCCTAGATTTCTCCTCCTACTTATTTTCTCTGCATGCCAGCCCTGCCTATCCTTTTTCTGCCTAGCTATTGCCATTCAGCTTTTTATTAGACCAATCAGGTGCTTTAGGCAGGCAAGGTGAAACAGCAACACATCTTTTCATAATTAAACAAATGCAGCATAAACAAATGTAATGCATCTTTACATAGTTAAAATAACATACCATAACAGGCCCTGCTCTGTAAAGTCATGCCATGAAGCATGGCATAGACAGAGCTCATGACCTCTGGGGAGATGCCAACATAGATGGCAGACGAAAATGTCCTACCCACTCAGAAAGTTCCCCAGAAGTACTTGGCTATCTCCCTTAATGACCTGTCTCTTGGCCCTTCTCCTCTGCTCCGTTCTTATAGGGAAAGGCATGGTATCTCTCAATGGTCACTGTGGACCTGTGGCCTTCCTGGCTGTGGCCATGAGCATTTTGGCCCCCGATATCCTGCGGAGTGACCAGGAAGAGACTGAAGGGCCTCAGACCGAGGAGGACAAGCCAGATGGGCAATCTCACGAACCAGTGCCCGCCCCCGACAGCCACCCAGGCCGAGAGTTAACCCGCAAGAAGGGCATCCTGCTCCAATACCGCCTGCGCTCCACGGCTCACCTCCCAGGGCCCCTACTGTCGGTACGGGAGCCAGCACCCACTGACGGTTCAGCTCTGGAGCATAGTGAGGAAGATGGCTCCATCTATGAGATGGCTGATGATCCTGATGTCTGGGTACGCAGCCGGCCCTGTGCCCGTGATGCCCATCGCAAGGAGATCTGTTCTGTGGCCATCATCTCTGGTGGGCAAGGCTATCGCCACTTTGGAGGTCTGAGTGGGCGACCGGCTCCGTGCAGCGAGACAGACAGCACACTTCTTATCTGGCAGGTGCCCTTGGCTCTATAGCTACCCATCTGGAAGTCACAGGGCGGCTGGACCACTGCAGACATGCTGGGACCCTTTTTGGCCCAGCTGGGTTCCCCCCAGGAACCTGCACAGGCCACAAGACAGGTCTGGATTCTCCACTGAGGCCTTGAAGAGCAGAGGGAAAGCTCTGGAAACAAAACTTCAGAATGTTTTGGGGTGGGTTTTAGGGTCTTGGGGAATGGAAGAACACACTTGGAGAATATGGCCTTTTTGTTTTGTTTTGTTTTTGAAGCAAAAAACATAAAACCTCACCACTGCCTGCTGAACCTGGAACCTTTTGTTGGGGGCTGAGTGAGGCTCAGAGGTGGCCGTGCCCCTCCAGGAAGGACGTATGTGTGAGTGTCTGAGCATGTGGGCTAGCGTGTGAATATATGTATGAATACTTATGTTCGATGTATATTATATGTGTATAAATACAATCTGTACATAATGGGTCTCTGGGAGGTGCTGGAATAAAAGGCAAGAGATATGTGGGCCCTGTGGGGTTTATGGAATGTCATGGGGGTGGGACACTGTGAATGACTTTTGCAATCAGGAGATGTTGGGGACCAGGGGCTCCCCTGCTCCAGCATGAAGGATCGCGCTAGGACTCGGTTGGAGGCCACTCAGGAACATACTTTGAAAGCTCCGTCTAAGGCAGTTATCAGTAGCTATACACAACCACCTAATTTTCATATTAATGATTTGGTCCAACATTTCTTAGCCACATTTCAGGTGTGGCTGGAAGAGCCCTGCCAGGGTGGGTGAGAACTGAGCAGGTTGGACAACATGCATGACCATCATTTTCATCATGGCAGAAGGTTTGCTTGCTCGAGGAGGGGCTCTTGGGTGCTTTCTGAAGTGTTTTGGAGAAAGGCTGGTCATCGCCCTCTGGAGAGGTCCTGGTGCATGAGGCAATGAGAAGAGGGTGTCGCTCATGGGCTCCTCAGTAGCTGGGACCCAAGGTCCTGAGCTGGGAGGGGCTGCTCCTGAGTCTGGAGACATTGATGAATACCAGGTGTACCCATGGCAGATTGCCAGAGAGGAGCAATGATGGGATCTCTTACCTCTCCTGGCTCCATCCATCTTGAGAGTTCAAGTAACTGTTGCAGGGAGAAAAAATAAAGCTGAAAGCCACTGCTAGTAAGGGCAGCATCTCCTCCACCTTCCAGTCCACTCTCCCCTTGTCATCTGCTTATGTGTCTGTCCATCCATGTCCATGAGTTTTCCCTCAGCACTTGGGGATGGCAGAACCGGGTACTGAGAGACATGAGGCAGAACTCTCATCTAGGCCTACCCACAAAGTGCACCGAGAGCCTGTTTTCTGAAGGGCCGAGGACCCAATGGAAAAGCCCCAAGGGATCTAAGCTTCTGTAGAGTCATTCATTCATTCATTCATATATTCATTCATTCCTTTTGCATTTCCTGAGTTTCCACCCTGCCAGATATCATCGTAGTTGGTGGGGCCATGGAGGTGACCCATAGGAAGTGTGTGTTCTTCAGTGTGCGGACAGACCCTGAGTAAGGCTGTTGCAGATGAAGAGGAGCAAGCAGGCTATAAGGAAGTGACTCATTTCTGGAGGGCAGGAGTCCAGTAGGTCTCCGGGGGGCAGAGGAGACACCAGATTCCCAGGAGCCACTAGGTGGAAGGGCCTGGTTTTCACTCTTACACTATGGATTTGATGGGCGACATCTCTGAGCCTCGGTATCCCATTTTATATCAGAGGAAGAGCCATCACTGTCTACTGCCATAGGGTGGAGGAAGAAACATCACTGTCCACTGTCGTGAGGTGGAGGAAGAGACATCACTGTCCACTGTCGTGAGCTGGAGCAAGAGACATCACTGTCCACTGTCGTGAGGTGGAGCAAGAGACATCACTGTCCACTGTCGTGAGGTGGAGGAAGAGACATCACTGTCCATTGTCATGGGGTGGAGGAAGAGACATCACTGTCCACTGTCATGGGGTGGAGGAAGAGACATCACTGTCCACTGTCGTGAGGTGGAGGAAGAGACATCACTGTCCACTGTCGTGAGGTGGAGGAAGAGACATCACTGTCCACTGTGATGGGGTGGAAAAATTACAAACAGTCCCTTTTCTGCTGCTGTGTTGATTTTCAAGTGCCCCGTCTTGATGGGACTCCATAAGTCTGTTAGTCAGTGCTGGCCAAGATGTTCCTGGGATAGTGATGGGCAAGGAGAAGCTGTTTAGGATATGAAGCTGGTCTGGACTCTAGGTCAGCTCTGCCAAGCACTTGCTGTGTGGCTCCCCGAATAACCTTGGTTTCCTCACCTATGAAATCGGGACAGGTATCATCTTGCTGAGGGTCTCCAGGGCTGAGTCTGTGAAAAGCGGTGTTGTAGCCTCCGACAGCAGATGTGTGATTGTCCCTTTATCTTTGACCCAAGAATTTGTGACAGAAGTCTCCCCTTTTGAGAAGGAGCTGGTGGCCAACAGCGTATTCTGTTTCCTAGCTCCCTCATCAGGAGGGGACCTGGGGATTGAAGGGGCCTGTGTATCACCATCATTCAACACTATTACTCCAATGAATCGACTACATCCGTCAACTCTCTGACTACACATGAGGGCAGCTGTGGGTGTGGTGGCGGTACCTGAGAGAGGAGGCCTTGGTGCCCCGGGTCCTCCTCATGTTTAACAGCTGCCCTTCTTGGCCTCATTTGCACACAGAGGATCAGAGGCTCATGGGATATAATGAACGTGCCCAACAAGCTTCAGGCCCAAAGCCAAGCAGGACTGAGGTCTGTCACCAGACACTCAGCCATAATACAGCTCCTCCAGGAGAGATACTTTGCAGACCATACTAGCTAATCAGCTCCCTTTCCCTTTCTTGTGGTTAGCAAGATCCTTAACCTGAGTCCTGGCAGAGGGACAGTGAGGCCTTGATTACTGTCAGGCAGTACAACGTCACTCAGTACCTGTCGTGTGCTGAGACCTGCTTCAGAGCGGCCTCTGGGTAGAATGTGGTAAAGAAGACAAATGCTGTATCCCCTCGGTCACCCCAGTCACCCCCATTCTGCAGAGGAACAGAAAGTATCAGATAGTGTTGGCACTTCAGAGAGGCAGTGCTGAGAGACAAGAACTCTTCAGGGGCGGGGGTCAGGGTGTTGAACAGGGTTGGAAGGGATGCCACATGGGGTGGGGGGATGGGTTTGAGCAAAGACTGAGAAGGAGCGAGGGCAGGAGAACATTCTGGGTCTAGAACATTCCAGGCTGGAGCAGAAGACAAAGTAGGGGTTCACCTACTGTGGAGGTGGTGAGAGGGCAGAGTACAGGCGGTGGGAGCTTGGTGACAGGGGCCACTAGCGAGTTTTTGTAGGGAATGACCCCTCTGTTTTGAGTTGGTTTTGTTTAGATTCACGCATTCACTCGTTTGTTTATTTATTAAGACAGGTCTCATTATGAAGCCCAGGCTGGCCTCAAACCTATAGTCCTCCTGCCTCTGCCTTCAAAGTACTAGGGTTTTAGGCAAGTGATACTATACCTGGCCATCTTCAATTTTCCAGCCATCCTTGTTGGGGACTCTGGGGGAATGTGTGGAACCAGGAGCCTTCGGGGAGGGTTGTGCTGTCATCCAGGTTCAGAGTTCAGGCCGGGGACATGTAGGCATGCTCCGTGACCACCCTGGCTGAGCTCTCTCAGTGAGCAGCAGTCAGGGGGCAGATCTGAGAAGCTGTCTGGTACAGGGAGAGCCAGTCTCAGGAGCCCTGGGAGGCAGAACAGCAAGCGCAAGGAAGGCCGGAAAGGCTCGGCACACTGTCTCCATCCATGCTAACGACAAACTAACCGAATCTGGGCATTTCATAAAGAAAAGAGGCTTATTTTGCTCTCAGCTCCAGGCAGGATGTGGTGGCTGACATTGCAAGGTGGCTGTATGTGCAGAATAAGGGCTCAGGAGGTGCCCATCTCAGCAATAATTCATTCTTACAGGAATGAATCTAGTCCCAGGAGACCTGACCCACTCTAGTGAGACCAGCATTAATCCTAATGGCAGCACAGCTGTGACCTAACTATGTCTTACAGGACCCCTCCTCTTAAAGGCTCTATCACCCCCCCCCACCAAATGTCAACCTTTAAGGAACCATACAGAAACCATAGTGCATGGAATGAAGTGGGAAGCTTGGCTCCACAGAGGCTGTTTGAGCTGGTCTGTCCGGCACCAGGAGTCAGGTGAACCCAAAGGTCCTACCTCCATGTATTGTTGTTACACAGGCTCATAGCTTCCATACGTGGACCCAAGGGACATAAATCGTGGTCACAAGGTAGTTTCTTGTAGGTTGTGCGGCGCACCCACCCACCTACCTACTGACCTGCACACTCATATATGCCCATCCACTCACACTGACACAGACATGCTCCCTCACACATTCACACATTCATTCATACACACCCGCATTCCCATTCATACATTGACACATGTACCCACAGACTCAACACTCTTATTACAGACATACACACTCAAGCAGTCACTCAAACATCCAAACGCTTATACACTTTCACACACACACACACACACACACACACACACACACACACACACCAAAACCAAAAGCCAAATCAGAGCATGTATGTATTGTGTGTGCAGCAGCTTCTCCTGAAGTTAAAGCTTTCCATGTTGGGGGGGGGGGGGAACTTTGTAAGACACGGGATGTGTATAGGGAGATAAAATAACAGGATTTTCTAAGAGGAGGTGAAACCCACATCCTGCAGGGAAGCTCTTTAAGACAGGAAGTAAACAACTCAAAAACAGCTGCAGGAAGTTCCTGAAGCTAAGCAGATTCAGTAGGCCCCACCCTCCCTAAGAATCTGTAAGTAAGAACGGCTGGGAGACGCTCTCAGACAACCTCAGCTGCCCCAGAAAGGACATGTTCCAATCTGTTGAGCTGCCCGCAGGTTGTGCAGTGTGCTTTGTGAACTGTTATTCATGTTAGGGTGGACTTAGGTGATGCAATTGTATTCAGTCATTTCTGCTCCTGTAAGTAACCCCTCATCCATATTCCTATAAGCAACCCCAATAAAACTCATTGGTTCACTAAGATGGACTTTGGAGGTATCCATATACTTTGGTCTGTTGTCAGTTCCCTCTCCGGGGTGAGTAGACATTCATTCATGTCACCCCAGGAATAGCGTCACACAACAGCATGCTCCCACAAGCACGCACATCTGTCCATACAAACGTTTATGAATGCACATAAAAAAACACACACACACACGTGTGCACGCGTGCGCACACACAACCTGGATTCAGATTTCAGTGCTCCCACTCCACTACGCATTTTTCTCAGCCTTGTCTCTGTTGTCATGTGGCAGTTCTTGTCTTCAGGGAACACACCCCGTCCAGGAGGCAGGACGTGCTAAAGAATGTGACCAACAGTAGGAAGCTTCCTGGAGGCAGCCAGGCTGGCTCAGCAGGGCAGGGCTTTGATTCACCCAGATCTGGGACGGAATCGCATCTCTTTCAATGCGTCTCTTTCAACAAGGAGTGTTGCCTTGGATAAGGGACAAACTCCAGAGTGTCCAGACGTCCTCAGCTGCTCAGGCAGTCAAGAAGGATGTCCTCACAGGTCCTTGAGACCTGCTATCTCAGCACATATTTAGATATTAAAGGGAGGCAGGGGAGCTGGAGGCCACAGGTCAAACACCACGCTAGATGTATAGATTGTGGTCAACCTAGCTGACTCACAAGCTCTGGTTTGGGCAGAGTCTCTACCAAGGCTGTGTTTCCTCTCACACTGGCCTGTTCCCAAACCCTGGGCTCTGGCAGAGGTCAGCTGATCCTTCTGGGGGTCAGTGCCATGTCAGGCCCTCTGAGTGGGGGTGGCTCTGCTGCCACTAACACTCTTGGCTTGTCCCTAGCCTAGTGTACATACATTTCAGTAAAGATGTGACTCTAGTGTCCTATGGGGGATGGCAGAGCCTCCACAGCCTGCCTTCTGTGGCCCAAAGGTGGTTTTTTTTTTTAAAAAAAATTTTGTTTTATTATATTGTTATTTATTGTGTGTGTGTGTGTGTGTGTGTGTGTGTGCATGTGGACTTTGGGGGTGTGATGTCATAGCACATGTAGATATCAGAGTAAAATTTAAATTTAGGGTCAGGTCTTCCACCATCTGGGGCTTGACCTCAGCTAGGAAGGCTTGGCTGCACATGCCCTTTGCCCTTTACCCTCTGAATCATCTCAGTGGGTTGTGTGTTCTAGTGGATGACATTGGGAATGTGGGTGGCCTGTAAAGATCACAGCTGAAGTTGATGGACCAGCAGGAAACACAGACCTGGAGTACCCCTAGTTGACTGGGGCTAGGGGAGGGCTCTCTTGTTCTTGGCTCCCAGTCTGATGACAGCTGCAGCCCTGATGTCACCCAGCTCTCTGAGGGAGCTGCTGGTCTGACAGGGAAAGAAATGGGCTCTGGTCAGGAGGAGATGCTAGTCTGATGGAGAAGATATGTCTCTGCCTCCTCAGAGGATTCACCAGTTCTAAGTGGGAGACCCTCAGGCTGAAGGGAGACAAATCCCTCGTCCTTGGTGAGCTCCAGCCTGGGGTGGGGGAGACAAGCCCCTCAGCTGCCAAAGATACAGGATAATAAGACACGCAACAGAAACTTCCCAGCCACGTGGACCTAATCAGCGAGGCTGCGCCGAGCTCCTCATTTACACTTCCCGGGGAAATGGCAAAGTAGCAGGAATGTGCAAATTGAGGAAATTAATATAATTACCCGAGCCGGCTCCTGTCAGCTTTCCCCATCAACAGAAGCCCTGGACCTCTCCCAGTGAGTGGTGAGGGGCTGGTCCTTGTGTCCCTAGCCAGCGGCAAAGCAGACAGTGAGAGCCTCTTCTGTAGCAGGGGGATCCTGCAGGGCCCTGTGGGTGTTCTCAAGAGCAGGTGTGGAGTGGGCCCTTGGCTTCACATCTGGTGATCTGGGCTTTAGTTCTGGTTCGCTCTGCCCTGGCCATATGATCTCTAAGCCTCTGGAGCTAGGTACATGTGCGCCAGTCCAACCTGAGTCCATTCAGCCCTCTGTGTTATGTCTCCGGAGGGAGGTACCAGCATGATCCTACTTCACAGAGGATACCCAGGTCAGAGAGTGGGGGTCACGGCTCAGAGGAAGACCCCAGAATTGCAGACTCGACGCATCTTCCCTGATTACCAGTGCCCTGTGTTTTAGTCATTAAGCAAAGCCCCACCATTTCCGTTTGCTGCAGGAGGATCCCTGTGATGACAGATGCTCACAAGCCCACAGGAGGCTCAGCCCTGTCACAAACCCTTACTTAGCTGAGCCTTCAGCTCTAGAGTGTGGGGATGTCGGTCGTGCTGACCACATAGGCTGTCCTCATGATAAACGTGAGCTAATTTGTGACAAATGGGAGCCTGGAGAGTATTCATGCTCCTAGATGCTCCCCTTAATGTAACTTGAAAGCGATGGGGGTAAAGTGCCTGCCTTGCAAGCCTGAGGACCTGAGTTCAATTCCCTGGACCCACCTGAAAAATGCCGAGTCTGGGGGCATACTCTTATAATCCCGGTGCTGAGGAGGTGGAGGCAGGCCCTTGCTTTCTGGGAGCTGAGCCTGCTTTCCCAGGTGACGTAGCTTAGAAAAGAGAAGGTTCCAGGGACCTTGTCCTCTCTCCTGGCGCTCTGTCCCAGCTGGCCTCAGTTTCCCCTTTTGTATGAGAGTGATAATGGTGCTTTCCTGGAACTGCCCAGCCTGGTGCAGGGTGACGCTGCTCAGGGTTCACTGTTGTAAGATGTGATGGTTTCAGGGTGGGTCACATGTGGGTGGGGCCAGCAAGATGGATGGAGTCTGGGGCCCAGATGCCTTCTCTTGCAGGACCCTGTCTGGGAGGCTGGAGGGATGTCTTGGTGATTAAGAGCACGGGCTGTTAATTCCAAAGAACCTGGGTTTGGTTTCCAGCACCCACATGGTGACATGCAACTGTCGGTAACTCCAGTTCCAGGTGATCGGACTCTCTCTTCTGGCCTCTGTAGGTACTAGGTATGCACACGGTGCGCTGGCATAGACGCATATAAGCATTCATACACATAAAATAAAAAATAAATAATTGATTAAAGGACCCTGTCAGGTGGGAAGGGGGACCCAGAGGTTCAGCTATAGGGAGACCAGGTACCACTGTGCGGTTGGACTCTCTTGGCAAAGCCAAGGCTGTGGGGTTTTCAGTTCAGGGCCACCACAGCCAGGGGGACCCTCAGCTCTATTTCAGGAGGCTTTGTGGGTTCTTCTTGGCCTGAACCCAACACAGGGACAGTCTTCTACCCCTGTTATTTCTGTTAAATTAGGTGACACGGCTTTTTCCCTTTGGCAAATCCAGGGACACGCATTTATAGGCTGTTTTGCATAAATCAGGGTCTCATTTGCATCGATTTGCATACTCTCCTGGGTGTGTGATTCAAAAAAGCCCAAACTAAGCAGTGTAAAATGAATCGGGTGTGCCCACCCTCTGTGCTGGCCTGGATCCCTCAGGCTGGGGTGCAGGCACTCAGGGGCTCGGTTCATCTTGTGAAGAGCCCTGGGCCTTCCTCTGGTTTTCCCAGTGTCCTGAACCAGATGTCTTCCTGTGTCCTCTGCTTGGTTGGAGTTGACTTCTCTTACCTGTGCTGCTGGGATCTGTTTTGTGCCGGCTCACTTCTAGCCTCCTAGATAACAAACGGACCTGAACGTCTGTCTCAGGGGAGAGGGGAGGACATGTGCCTGGCTCTATTCAAGGTGAGCCTGTCCTTGCCTCCTGCCCCCCTCTCATGCTGGCCTTCCAAAGGCAGGGTACTTGAGCGTCTTGCAGGCTGGAGCAGGCCAGAGGCCACGAGGAAAGGTCCAGGGCATAGAGGCCACTGGTACCCTCTCCGTGTGGCCAATCTGTGAGACATAGATGGGGCGGGGGAGGAGGAGGAGGGGAGGGAATCCTATTAACTTTTTTGTGTCCTAAATCAATTTAATGGGCGCTTCCGATGACTCCGATTTGATTTTTCCTTCTCAGTATTACAATTATCAGCATGATGCGAATGGCAACTCAAGCTTGTAATGGGACACGGTGGCAGGGGCTGTCAGAAAGGGAATAGCACCAGATTACACCAATTATCGAATGGTTTACTAATTAGACACTCGGTGCCTCTCTCTGGTTGATAGCAAGGGGATGGGGTGCCAGCCGCGCATTGTCATCTTGGTTGAGTGGTGGTTGCCACATGCTAACTCCAGCCTGGGGGCGCACCGTCGAGTTTAGTGTCCTTCACAGACACACGCATGCGTGCATGCACACTCACACGCACACACACTACCCAATGTCCATCCTGCTGCCCCTGGAAAACCTAAGAGCAGGTGATTCTGAGGAGGATGAGTGGGAAGGTGTTGAGAGTCGGAACTCTTTCCCTTTCGCAGATGGGGACACTGGGGCTCAGCGAGGGGTGTGACTTGGTTAAGATGCCACTGGCCGTTGTGGCTGAGCTGTATGTGTGTGTGTGTATCTCCTCACACCCTCCACCTCCACTCCGTGATGGTCTGTGCATCTTTTGTGGATGTCCAGTGTGAACCAGAACACAGCGGGCACAGGAGGAAACCTTAAAGGCACAGGCTGGCCGGGCTTGTCACCTGGCCCCAGGCTCTGGTCTCCACAGCCGCCCTTCCTTAGCATGAGAACCGAGTCCAGCTTAGCAGCTTGTGTGATCTCGACCAAATTCTTCAGCCCTTTGAAGGCCCAGGATGAAAATCAGGTGCGAATTGGTGGTTTAGGGAAACAGACGCCCAAGGTTGGAAACCGGAGGTGGGGATGTGTGGGTGGGTGGGGTGGGAGCATATTATTTTCCCAGCGGCATGGCACATGAGTATGCTGCAGGCTGGAGCAGGTCAAAGGCAAAAGGAGGGCTTCAGGGCTCAGAGGCCACTGGTGCCCTCTCCATACAGCCAATGTGTGAGACACAGATGGTGGGGAGAAAGGAAGCACAGATGGGGTGGAAGAGGAGGAAAACAGTAAGTTCAGAGAATAATAGATAATAAATAAGTAATAAAAGTGATACAAGCCTGCAATCCTAGATATCCAGGAGATTGAGGCAGGAGGATTTCAGGTCTAGACTGGGCAGCTTAGTGAGACCCTGTTTTAAAAAGCAGAAAAAAAGAAAGGAAGGAAGAAAGAAAGAAGGAAAGAGAAAACAAAAAGAGAAGAAAGGGTGAGAGAGCTGGGATATAGCGTGGTGGTAGGGTGTTTCATTAGCCCACCTGAAGCTGTAAATTTAACCCCCAGTATCTTCCCCCAACAGAACCACCTGCTTTTCACTGGGAGGTGGGGTACCACATGCTCCTGGCATCGAATCCATTCCAGGAAGCAGGCTGTCATCAGACAACCCATTTCACAGCTTTTGAAACCGAGGATCTCAGCAACCTGCTGAAGGCACCGTTTGCAGTCTCTCCGTCTCCTCCCAGATCTAGGTCCCTGAGCTCCTGTCTCAGGGCAGCTGTTCTTGTACACACAGGCAGCCCTGCTTGCTGAGTTGCGTTATCTTTATCAAATTAGTTTACACCAGCTACTATGGTCACCTAATTAAGACATTTCCCAGGGCCCTGTGTTGGCTGCTTAATGAGGCAAGATGCTGGACTTCAGTTCCATGTGTCCTGGGGCGAGGGGAAAAGAGGAGGCAGAACGTGACCAAGGGGTAATCACCTGCACCCACCATCCCCGCCACACACATGCACACACACACACTCACACACGGAACCTCCTGCAGACTGCAAAGGGGGGCGGTGTGGACAATGATGGGCCACAAGCACAGTGCCCCAGGCTGTCAGAGGGAGACCACATTCTGGGGTCCTTCCCCTTGCTAATTCTGTAAGTGGTGGAGATCAGACTCTAGGTGCCTGCAAATGATCTGCCCTGAGGCAGGATACCCTCAGTTTGGGTGGTGAACTTTCTTTGTTTCTGTGAGTTAGATTTTTCCTTTTTTTTTCCGGTGAGGGGAGGGAGGGTAGAGGCTGGAAGGGCAGTTAGGAATTGGGGCACCTCTGCAAGTCAGTGAAGGTGGCCTCTAACAGGGAGAAAGGTGGGGCTCTCTGGTTAGTGGAGTAGAAGCAGTGAGACAGAATCCTTTGGTTTTGTCTCTGATCTGGGCCTTAGACAGAGAACTTTAACTTTGCCCATCCTCCATCCGTCCACCCTCATCCATCCATCCACAACCCATTCATCCATCTATCCATCTGCCCACCCATCCACCTAACCACACATCCATCCATCCATCTACCCAGCCACACATGCGCACATCCATAAATCCATCCATCAATCCATCTATCTATTCCCCCATCTACCCACCTACTATTCCATCTATTATCTACCCACAGACCCATTGATCAATTGATAGATCGATCCACCCACCCATCCAGCTACTCACCCACCCACATATTCATTGACTGATCAATTGGTTGATTGATCCATGTCCACCTCCATCAGCTTATCTATCCGTCTGCCCATCTACCCACTTACCCATTGATCTACCTACTCATCCGTTCAGGCACCCATGTATCCACATATGAATGTATGTATCCAGCTATGTACCCATTGATTCACCCACCCATCCACCCAACACATGGTACATGCATCCACTCCTGTGTACACATTTCCCTGAACAGGAATAGAAGCCTGAATAAGCAGGAGTCACACAGAATGACACCTTAATAATGCTCAATGGAGCCTAGGCCACCGGAGCCCTAGGGTGGGAGGTGTTCACTGCTTACTGAGAGTCCCAGCTCCATTAGCAAATGCTCCACTGATGGTGTCTGCATGGTGCCAAATGATTGTCCTCTACCGAGGAAAGGCTTTACTGTGCAGGTTCTCCTGCGGAGCCCTTGCCTCACCACAGAGGGGAGGCCGATTCCTTTTGTGGATTCTTACTTATTTTTATTTGATGAGGAACTGGAGTTTGGGCCCAGGGCTCACACATGCTGAGCAAGTGCCACACCACTGACCCTCAGCCCAGCCGGGTCCTCTTAGAAGAAGGGACAAGACCTCCAATCCTCTTCTCTCGTGCTGTGGTCTGGCTGGTTCAAATGAAATTATCACAGATAAATCGGGCTTAGGGAGGCAGAGGCGTTGCCTCTTGCTTCTGTCCCAGCTTTGAGGCCCTCAGGTCCCTGCTCACTAATCCTTTCATCTTGAGTCTTGAGGCCTCACCAAGGAGTTTTACAGAGAGAAAACTGGCTGAAGGAGGCTGAGGGGAGGGCAGTAAGAGCTGGGAGGGTGGCTGGGGAGAGCCGTGCCCGGCAAAGTCTTTGCTCCGGCTTGGTCCTGACCCCTCGTCTGTAGCTAGAAGCCTTCGGTCTTGTCTCCTCCACCTCCCACACCCACACCCACAGGGCACAGAAGATGCCTCTGTCCTCTGGCACAGACTCTTTAAAAGCAGTCAGAGCTTTGTCGTAATGCCATCTGACATGGGCTCTGGGCATATCACTCAGATCAAAGCAGGGTCAGTCTTGTGACAGCCGGAGCCCGAGAGTCACTTCATATTCCTTCCTCCTCCAAGGTTCCTCTGGGGCAATGGCAAGAAATCCCTGAATCCCAAGAAACACACTTTAAACACCTCTAATCAGGTCCATGTTCTTTCTTGGTGGACAGAAACAGGCTGAGCGAGGTCACATGTTGTGTTCAAGGTCACCCAGGGTGTCATGGGCAGAGGTGAGATTTGGTTGGTGGCAATTGTCTCCACTGATGTTTCTGGGGTTGTCTGTGGCGCCTCCCTGCGTTGAAGAACCACCTGCAGATACTGAGCCTGCAAAGGGACCCACAGGGTCACAAGGTCACAAGGTCACAGGGTCAGGGTGTAGCAATACAGCAGCAGCTGTACCAGCTGCTTGCAGCTCCTGTTGCCAGGATCTAAGTAAGTGCTAGGAATAGTTTACAGAGACCGTCCCCATCAGCATGCAGTTTGCTGGGTCTCCTTGAAAAAGACCCAGTCATAGCTCAGTGTCCCCAGTCCCCAGAGTCTATCTCTCTCCTGGTAGATCCCCGCCTTTCCAAGATTCCCTCTCTGTAAAAGTTCCAAGGTGACAGGGACTAGTCACAGCTTCCACGTGGATGTGAGACTTGGCCAAGCCTCTGCCCGTCTCTGAGTCTCAATGTACCCATCTGTGCCAGATGCCATCAGCCCGCCAGCAAAGCCTGGTGGTTCTGTTTGTGCTCTGACCCTCCCACAGCATTGGGTCTGCTCCTGCAGCACGCTTGTGGGTTCTCACTCCAGTCTGCAGGCTCCAGGGTGGGGGCTCCTCGCTGCTCCCCTCAGGGATGACTGACTCTAAAGGAGCCCTGTCTTTTGTCAGCGGAACTGCTTCTCCCAGCAAAGTGGCTTTCGTCCTTGCGGGTGAGGCTACCTGCGGCATCAGCAGGAACAGGTTCCCAACACCCACGAAACCTGGAATGTCAGGGCTAGAACCAGGCTCAGTCGCCCAGGTGGCCCAGCGCTTAAAGACTCAGGTCTTAAACTCTGGTTCCATCACTTTCCCTGTGACCTTGAGTTGGTCAGTTAAGCTACCTGGGACTCACTTTCCCTAACTGGGATGCAGGGACTGGTAAGAGTGTGTCATTAAATGCAAGGCTGTCAGTGAGACCCTGTGGCTGCTGTTACTCAACAGGTGGCAGCCACTCCCATCCTTAGTAGCTGTTCTGGCCACCTCTCCGCCCCCACCCCAGAGACATTCAGGGATCCATGCTAGCTAGATTCCTTAGGCGCTCAGCTGGGCAGATGGCTGTTAGTGAAATGTTTACAAAGGGCCTGTGATTTGCACTCCAGAACCCATGTTAAAAAAAAAAAAAGTTGGGTGCAATGGTGCATGCTTGTAATCCCGGCTTGCGGGAGGCGATGGGTGGATTCTTAGGGTGCGCTGGCCAGACAGGCTATCCTATTTGAAGAGCTCCAGGCAAGGGAGAGACTGCATCTCTAAAAGATATGTTGGTGGTACCTGAGGAATGATGCTTAAGGTCCTATGGCCTCTTTATACATGTATATACATATAGACACATGTGAACCTGCACACACATGAATATACATGGATAGGCACACACACACAAAAGACACTCATTTGGGGGTGTTTGTCACACAGTATTAACGGACACTCTGTCACTGATGCAGATACCCCAAAAAGTCAATTCACAGCTGCTGAGGAGAGGGAGCCCAGGGCCGTGAATGCTCTAAGTGTGAGAGCTCTCCGACCACATTCCTCCCCCTCCATGTCTGAGTCCAGCAGCTCTTGCTCTTCCTAGCTTTGCTTCCTTCCCTCTCTGGGGACTACAACTCTCTTACAGGACAGTTGGGTGGATTCAAGATTCTCCTGTGAAGGATGAATCCTGGGTGTAGTACATACTGGAGATTTGTCTCAGCTAGCTGTGGCTGTGTAACAAAACATGTCCACATTGGTGTTCGCCATTGTGTTCATAAATAGGGTTCACTGTTTCACTTCCTTTGTGTGTAGTTTTGGTGGTACTAGAGAGGGATCCGAGGGCTTCATGCCTGCTAGGTAAACACTCAGCCACTGAGTTGTATGGGTTGACTCTGTGTGTGTGTGTGCGCGCGCACATGTGTGTGTGTGTGCGCGCACACGTGTGTGTGTGTGTGTGTGTGTGTTGAGGTAGTCTCATTATGTAGCCCAGGCTGGTCTTGGACTTCTGATCCTCCTGCCTCAGCCTCCCAAGTGCTGGAATTGCAGACATGTGCCACCATGCCCACAGAAGGGTTGACTCTACTGCTTCCTCTGTGCTTAGTGGGTGCCAGGGCATGCAGGGTTTCATACCCAGAGATGGGGTGTCATACCCAGAAGCGGGGTGTCATACCCAGAAGCCGAGACAAGAACTTTTCACAGTGTAAGCCCAGAGCATTCCAAGCGTGCTCAGTTGGTTCTCTTGGTTGCTGTCTGGATGGATTGCTGGTGGCCGTGGCTAGGTGGGCTCATTTTGTCTCCCCCACTTCAGACACGCTTCGCGCAGTTTGTACAGACCATAGTCTGGGGCTGTACCTGGGATCTCTCTCAAGGCGTCTGTAGTTCTTCACCCTAACTGGCTTCCTTGCAACCCCAGAGTTTAAGGTCCTGTTCAAGAGGGATTGCTTGAAAGAAGTTGTCCCCAAAGCAAGCACCTGCAGAGTTTCCCCTGACTTCAGCTGACCAGAGCCTGTGACTCTTCAACCAGAGGTGAAGTGGGAGGAGATCGTGGTTCACTGTGGCCATCTGGTGTGGAAGGTCTGCTGAAGTGTGTAGAGGGTCTGCTGTGGGCTACGCACCTGCTATGGGGTGCCGAGAGGTCTGCTGTGGGGTGTGGAGGGCCTGTAGTGGGGGTGCCTGTCTGCAGTGGGAGTGCTGGTCTGCTGTAGGGTGTAGAGGGTCTGCTGTGGGGTACGCACCTACTGTGGGGTGCCGATCATTCCCAGGCTGCTCTAGCTGTTACTGAGATTTTTTTCCCTCTGTCGATATCTGAACTGAACAGCTGGGGTGGATATGCTTTGAGGTCCCTTCCCCCATCTTCTAGGCCCTGTGAGGATGAATGGCCCGCCCAGGGCCACCCAGGAATGTGGGAGCAGAGTCAGATAAATCACCGATCTCCCACAGAGTCACACTATTGATAAAACAATTGGTGGCTGAGGAATAGGGAAAGAAAGCATCAGGGGGAGGCTGGGTTGTATCCAGGGTGGTGGGCCACTGCGGGTGTGGGGCAGGGTCAAGCCCTTCCGAGCCTGATTGGTGTACACAGTGAAGAGCTGGGAAGAACGTCAGAGCGACCAGGATATTGAGGAGGAGGGAGGTACTGCCATTCTTCTTATGATGATGTGAGGCTCTGCCTTCTGGAGGGGGATTGTTTTCAAACCACCAGTTAAGACTGCTTCCCAACCAAGGCTCAGAGAGGTCAAGCTGTTTGCCTAAGGTAGCAGAGCTAGCAAACCGCAGAGCTGAGACTAGAACGGGCAGCCTGGGCACAAACTCCATGGTGGATATTCAGGTCAAAACATAGAGCAGCGGCCCTTCCTTGGGAAGGGTGTTGGGGCAGGCACGGCTCAGACCAGTAGCTCTACAGGTTAGAAACCCGGTCTTCTTGCCTTTGGTTGGCATACCTCATCTTCTGGCAGACAGCCAAGCACAGGTGGAGTTTACCATCTGGCGACAGGTGATCAGCTAGATCCCTTTCAGGCAGGACCTTCTCCCCATCATTGCCCCAGACTCTGCAATCTTGCCTCTAAAGCCCAACCCCTCCGCAGCACCAGTGGGTAGTCTAGGAAGAAATTCAAGTAAACCGAATCCTTAGCCGGAGGCACGGGCTGTTGATTTATTTCTGGGAAAGGCCCGTGTCCCCTGCGACGGTGACCTCCATTAATGTTGTCGTGTTCAAAGCCGCGAATTTCGGATGCAGCGTGCCTCTGCAGTCCCTTTAAAGAACAGGCTGTTAAGTTTCAAAGACTCTCGCTGGCTCGGAGAGCGTCTGGAGGGCCGTTCCTCCAGGAAGGACATTCCATCAAACAAGCCTGATAAATGGGGACTTTGTGCTGGCGGATGCTCCGCTCGGACCCGGAGGCCAGCGGAGGAGCTGCAACATGAAAGAAGTCACAGAAGGAAGCCTGGGCAAACAAGTCATGCGTGAGGCCGTGCCCTGCCCTCTGTGCAGCTGGCTCCCGGGGGCCTGACACAACTGGGGTTCCAGGATGCGCCATAAACCCCTCATTGCACTCCCATCAATTGCAGCCAGCTGGATTACACCCCTAAAGGAGAGTGTGAGGTCCAGAGGGTTTGGGGGGTGGTCTCCACCTAAGAGCCCACAGTCCAGTAAGCTCAGCCCAGGAACTTGACTCTGACTGAGTCCTTAGGCAAGCAGGCTGGGCCTTGGCATATAGTAAGTGTTTGAATAAGAATGGCCCCTATGACCTCACATATTTGGAAGCTTAGTCATCAGGGAGTGGTGCTGTTTGAGAAGGATTGGGAGGTGTGGCCTTGGAGGAAGTGTGTCACTGGGCCTGAACTCTGAGGTTTTAAAAGCCCACATCAGGTCCAGTTCTCTCGTGAGCACTCTCTCTCTCTCTCTCTCTCTCTCTCTCTCTCTCTCTCTCTCTCTGCTTACAGATCAGGATGTGGCTCTTAGTTATTGCGCCAGTACCTGCCTGCAGCCACCACGCCCTCCTCCATGACGATAATGGACTAAACCTCTGGAGCTATAAGCAAGGCCCAGTCAATGCTTTTTTATATAAGAATTGCCTTGGCCAGTGTCTTTTCACAGCAGTAGATCAGTGGCCAAGACAGTGGGGAAACTGAGGCCCAGAGGGGTGATGCAATTTGCCTGAAGTCACACAGCAAATTTACTCAAGGGGAAAGTTGCAGTGATATGTTTGGTCCTTGGTGATCTGCAGTTACTAGGTTGGGTTTGCTCCCTCCCTGCAACTATGCCCCTCACCTCTGATAGCCACGCTGTGACTGGGTGAGTGGCAGAGGGACAAATCTGTTCTGTGGGTCTTCTGGCAGGCTTGTGAAGCTTCAAGAAAGCCAAGGCAGGCTTCTAGAGAATCCAGAAGTCTGACGGCACCACTCTCAAGCCCCATTGCCTGTCCAGATAGACAACCTCATAGCTTACAGGAAGCGTGGGTTCTCCTCTTCCTGGCTCCACCCCTGCTTTTCCCACACCTGTCCTTCTTGGTCCCTGTGCCTAACCAAGCTCTCCATCCTCTGTGCTCTACTTAGGACTCTTAAAGGCACAGGCGTCAGTGGTGCACAGCAGAGGTTAATTCCTCAAGCCGCCTGCACCGCATGCTTTGCTCTTTGCTCTTGCTTTGCTCTTTGTAGTCCTCTCCCCGGCTAAGGTCAGCGGGGCTCCAGATACAGCTTTTACTGGTAAGTGCCTGGTAACTGGTGACCATTGGGCACCAGAGCCTCTTTCTGATGGAGCCACGAGGTTCAGGTCAGGGTGGTGGACCATTCAAGGGTGCCTAGCACGATAGAGCTGAGCCTGCCATCCTATTTATCTGACACACAGATCCATATGCACCTTGAGGAGTTACCTAGCTTGGTGGTCACCCTCCCAACTCCCACCCCACCCAAGTCTGGAAATCCCCTCAGTCCGCAGGCTTTTCTGCTCCTGGCTGCACTGGGGTCTCAGTTCTGGGTCCCTTCCTGGGACTGGGTCTGTCTGCCCCTCCCTTGATCTCATGTCTACTTGATTACAATTGAGGACAAGAGTCCCCAACTGGGGCTCAGTGGGCAATGAGCAGTCTCCCCTTACCCCAGCTGACCAGGAGCCCTGGGCACTGGCTCAGGCAGCCTCTGGGCAGGTCTGTCTCTCAGGCATGCCTTGACAGTGGTGTGACCTACAGGCTGTGTCCTTCCCAACCTCCGGGTGACTTTGCTGTTACCTGTATCCTTGTATTTGCTTCCCAGGCAGGTATTTTAGGCACTAGGTAGAGAGAATGAATTCCAGGTCACCCAGTGGAGTTAAACAAGCAGTGTTAAAGGTGCTTTTATCCATTCTTCCATCCTCTCATTCATTCATTCATTCATTCATCACTTCATGTCTCCAGCATACTTTCTATGTACATCCATTCATCAGCTCAGAGGCTGTCCTAGGGACATGGCAATTCATTAGAGCCAGTTTCTGCCTCAAAAATTTCCCTGTCAAGAAGGAGACAGACCATCAACGGGACAAAGGTGGGTCTCCTTCTGAGCTAGCTTGATGCCATCATGGAGCCAGGAGCATCACAAAGCCTGTGGCATGGCTCTGAGCCAGCACGGGTGACTAGGCCTCATTGGGAAGGGGGTCCACGGTGCTGTCCAAGGCAGGTTGTGGCTGCTATGGAGCTGCCTCCATCGGGACACCCACAGGTGCCGCACAGGACCGCCAGCGTCTGCGAGGGCCAGGGAGGAAATCCATTTTTCAGCTAGGAAATTATTGAATATTTAGGAGACGGAGAAGATCGTTTGGAGGGAAATGAATTCCTCCCGCTTCCTCTGGTTGAGATAAATCAAGGCGGGAACTCCGTATTTTCATTTACCCTGCAGAATGGCCCGAACGGGCGCTTATGCAGTGCCGCGGAAGTTGCTGCTTCTTCCAGAAGTGGTGGCAATTGCTTCTAGAGCAATCGACTCCCTCTTAATGCTGATGCGGTGACTCTGAGGGTCAGTCTCTGCCTGCGCACGTCCTCAGGGCCGGCAGCCCAGGGAAGGGACACAGGGGCTGGGTGTCCACTCTTCATGTGCTATCCACCCACCAGATGGTTGAGGTCCTGGAGGCCTTGTCAGGGCACTGAGCAAGCCCCTCACACAGTAACTGTTTGGGGCCAAGAGTCTGAGCCATGAAGCAGGAAGAGTAGAGGGTGCTAGATTTAAGAGTTAGATCTAAGGAAGGACTTCCTGTATTAGAAGCCAGCTATGACATTGCTCTCCCTGGTGTGTGTTTGTGTGTGAATATGTGTGTGCATGTGTGTTTATGTATGCGTCTAAGTGTGTGTGTGTTGGTACCAGAAATAGAGGCAAGGGATGGACTGCGTGGCTACTGAGTCTGGATTGGAATCCACAATCTGGATTCCTATTCACACACTGGACGACTCTGGCCTGGTCTGGGCTCCTACCATTTCATTCAGAGCATCAAGAGCTCCTTTGCTAGTATCATGACCAGGTCCCGAAAGGAAATGCGGTCTGTGATTCACCCTAGGACTCTGTCCCAAAGGCCTGACTCTATAAGATGATGTGTGAATGAGTTGGCGTGGCTGGACTGCCTTCTACAGAGTGGGGTGTGGAGGGGTGAGCTGGCGTGGCTGGACTGTCTTCTACAGAGCGGGGTGTGGAGGGGTGAGCTGGCGTGGCTGGGCTGTCTTCTACAGAGCGGGGTGTGGAGGGGTGAGCTGGCGTGGCTGGGCTGTCTTCTACAGAGCCGGTGTGGAGGGGAGAGCTGGCGTGGCTGGGCTGTCTTCTACAGAGCTGGTGTGGAGGGGACTTGGCAGCTGGCGGTGGCTGGACTGCCTTCTACAGAGCCGGTGTGGAGGGGACTTGGCGGCTGGCGGTGGCTGCAGACTCAGGCGTTTATAGAGGAGTCCATATTCTTGCTCTCATCTGTTTTTAAACCAGCTTCATGTCCTTCCCTGATTAGAAAAGTCATGTTTGCTCATAGCTCAGAAATGAGAATACCACGTCAAGGCAGAGAGAGGGACGGTGGTGGCAGCCATCTCCCGTCTCCCAGGTCACAACTTAACGACCGCACACACTTCAGTTCTGATGTGGTGTTCCTTTTAAAGGCCATTGCGTGCGGAGCATGTTTACCGAGGCTCTTAGGGTTTGAGTGGTAAATTGACTCTGGCTTGAAGGGAATCTGCAGGCAGCCTCTGGGAAATCAGGCTCAGGGCGTTTGAGGTGGCCAAAGCCCCGGGGCTTGGAGATGGATGAAGGAGACTTCTTCGTCCTAGGTGTATTTCAGAGAGGTGGGTACCAGGTAGAGGTAGGCATGCAGACATCTGGAAAGAGGAAGGGGAGATAGGGAGGGGAATGCTTGGCTGACTGCTTCTGTAGTCAGAGGGATGCATGCATTGCATCTAACCTAGCTGGGGGTAAGGGACGGGGTCCTGACTTTTGGGGATCACTCGGCCTGGGCCCTAGGACACGGACAGATCTGCCATTTACAGAAACAACCTCAAAGGCACGGAAGGGGGGGGGTGGAGGTTGACCCTTCCTCTGCCTCTTAAACGCAGTGACTCATTGACATCAGGGCCCTGAGATAAGGGTGGTTGTCCCAAAGTGACAGTTTTCTCTTCAGCCCTCGTTCCTGAGAGGAGGATATGTCTGCTCCCAACAGTGATGTGGTCAGTGGGAAGGAGGAGAAAAGGCGGCGGGGAAGGGGTAGCAGGTGTTGGTAGATAGAGTCATGGAGGAGGCACAGCCACCAGAGTGAGAACATCACCCACCGAAAATCTGCGTCATGCTGTGCCACTTCCCGCTTCACGGTCCAGATCTGTGCCTTCTGAATCACGTCACTGATAAAGTGGCCAAATAGTCCCAGAGACCGTTTGCAGAGTGCTGGACCCAGTGTGAACTATGGACTCATTTCTTAATGTTCCTACATGCTTTCGTGTATGTGTGCGTGCTTGAGTGTGTGCACATGTTCACGTGGGTGTACATGCACATGTGTGTGCACATTCCTGAGAAGCCAGAGGTCCACCTTGGGCCAGCAAACCCTAGGAATCCACCCGTCTCTGCCTCCTAGCACTGGGGTTATAGGCCTGCCTTTGTTGGTTGTTGTTTGTTTGCTCATTTGTTTGTTTTTTAAGTAAGGGTTCCAGGACTTGAACTCGGGTCCTCATGCTTCACAGCCAGCTCTTTACTGGCAGGGCCATGTCTGAGCTCTATTCCTCCTTTCTTTTTATAACAAGAACTCTGGGGCCTTTGTGAAACTGGGCTGTGAACTCCTCAGCCGGGCACCTTCGCTGGCTTGTGTCCTGGCTGTGTTTACATTGCCCGACCTGGGCTGTATCCAGTTGATGCTCAGAAGCAGAGTGGGAAGAACCAAGGTACAGAGGCCTTTAATTAAGGGCCCCTGTGTCCATGCATGGGCAGACTAACTGGAAAGATGGATGGAGCCCACCAATGAGCCCCACCTCTTCTCTGGTTTCTGCTTCTCACCTTCCTTCACAGCAGTGATGGCCGGTTTCCTAAATTTCTGTGATTAATTTTAGGTTGGTTGGATCCAATTTGGTTCTCAAGTAAAACAAAAACAAAAACAGGAAGTGTCATCAAAAAACAAGGACAACATGGGGCCAGTGGTTCCTATCACAGCAGATTTGTCTCTGGGGCTTATGGTGGGGGCTCACGCGGCCTTAGTGCTTCTGAAGGTGTGCCAGCCGGCCTGCCTGCTCACTTACAGTCCCGGGAGGAACACTGAGGTCAGGCAGGGGCTCCAGATCCCCCATCCCGGACAGCTCCTGTTTCTTTTGCTGCTCCTGGTCTTCCTCCCTTCTTTGATGCCTCATCTTCAGTGGGCTTCTGCAGCCCCATCTTTTCTGTCTCCATCTGGGACCCCATGAGATGCTCCTCCCATTTCCTTACCATCTCAGAGGTGTTGCTGTGTGCTGTGGGTCCCCCAGAGAGCATAGACCTGGCGATGTGGGGCTAGAGGGGCCTCCTAGAGACCCCCTCAGTCTTCTGGCCCTCAGGGAAGCTAATGGTTGTAGTTAGATCTAATGAGAACCTGCTATCTGTAGGTAGCTTCTCCTCCCTTGCCGAGTGGGGAGTGGGGATACTTACGTCCCATCCCTTTGCTGATGGAGAAACTTAGGCCTGGCCAGGGAAAGTGCCATGTCCAAGATCGTCAGCCAGAAAGTGTTTCGGGGTGGGGGTGGTCAACTGTGAAGGTCACCACACTGTACAGTTAGGGGCACATACGGACACAGGGCAAGCCCCAAATCTGCAGCACCAGGGCAGACCTTGGACCCAGCTGGCTAGACAGGAAACCTTGAATGGATGCACAGGACAAACAGGCTCACAGAGAGGTTTTCACTGGGATGAATGGCCAGCAGGTAGCAGGCAGGCTCTGACAACAGCTTGCTGCGTGAGCTTGGTGGAACACAGAGACTCTCTGAGTATACGGCCCTGGAGCAAGTTCCTGCATGCCTGTCTCTAAATTTCACTGGGCTTGCTCCTGTGGTCTCTGCCTTTCCATATCTCTGAAACCTGAGGTTGCGGGGGGGGGAGGGGAACGGGGAGGCTAGTGGCAGGATAGAAAATCCGAATCCAGACCTGCGGCAGCTCTCCAAGAGCAAGCAGCTCCAGGCAGGGAGCTAGACGGATGCCTGCGGTGCGTGCCCGTAAATATTATTTTTGTCTTAATTAGCAGTCAGTATTTGAAAACAGGTGATTTTTTAAAATTTCTTTGAAAAATGGAAAGGTGGATGCCAGTAGGATCCCACGCCCAGCATGGCAGCTTTGCCTGTAGCCCCACAACCAAAGGCTAAGGGCCATCTTATCTTTGTTTTTTAGATTGAATCTTATGTAGCCCAGGCTGGCCTCCAGCTCCCTATGTAGTCAAGGCTGGCCTTGAACTCCTGCTCTTCTGGTTCTCACCACCTCAGTGCTGGGATCCCAGGTGTGCATCATTACATCTGGTTTCCCTGCTACTGGGGACTGAACCTATGGCTTCCTGTGTGCTCATCAAACACTCTATCAACTGAGTCACCACACCAGTTCAAAGCATTCGCCCCAACCCCCACCTCGTGTGTGTGTGTGTGTGTGTGTGTGTGTGTGTGTGTGTGTGTGTATACCTAGGGCCTTACATATGTCAGGCAACTGCTCTATTACCAAGCTGCCACCGAATCCTAATGCCAGGCTTCATGCCTTGGGGATGGAGAGAGTTCCTGGGATATGGGAACAGCAGACAATTAACTAACTAACTAACTAACTAACTAACTAACTAACTAACTAACTAACTAATTATGTCTTTTATATAAGGTCTCATTATGTAGCCCAGGATAACCTCAAATTACCTATGCTCTGGCCTCAGTCTTCCGAGTGCTGGGATTCAGGCATATGCCACCACTCCCAGTGGCTTTCGGTTTTGAAAGTGGGAAAGAATGGCAGTGGACCACTGTCACCCTGACTGCATTCTGAGTCCTTCCATGATATTCTTTCCCCACCCAGCTCTCATATCTCCCCTTAGGATGGGCTAAGTTTGATTGGAGAGAAGACAGCCTCCAAGTTACCAGCCTAGGAGAGAGCGAGGGAAGGTGGTACTGGGGACTTCTTAAGAGTCTGGGTTATGGAGGGTTAAGCCCATGTTGAGGAAATGTAGCCAGCAAGCTGGAGGAATGAACCAGCCCCGAGTTATCATGATTAATGTTATTTCAAAGGCTTAATTTCCCCCTCTTTCAGGAATGCTTGCATGCTGCGGTGCCGAGTGCTGTTTCTGGATTTGGAGCGTCCTTTCCCCAGAGTAATTGGGAACAAGGTCACCGTTCTCCAGGCGGACTCGGAGCAACGGACCTGGCGGCAGGATGATGTTGCCTGAAGTGGGAAGCCACAGTAGCAGGGCTAGACAAAGGAGGGATCTGGGGTGAGCATGTAGGCTTTCTCTGCTGGCTGTAATACTTCTCTGTGCCTCAGTTTCCCTAACTCGATGGTGGTGAGCTGCCATTGGCACCACCCACTCACCCAGGGACAGCCAGGAGGCAGAGTTGACTGTTTTCCCAGCAGTGGCTCAGGCTAATCCATGGACGGCATGTTGAAGGGCATGTGATGAAGACAGAGTGCTGGGTCAGCTCTCAGCCTCACGGGAAGGTCCCAGCATGTGTTGTGACTTCCACCTAAATCACCGTCACCACAATGGTCAACAACACCGTCATCATCACCATCCCCACTGTCACCATCATCATCAACAGCGTTATTAGCATTAGTGTCAGCATCAGCATCACCATTGTCATCATGACCACCATCACCATCACTACTGCCGTCATCATCAACACTATCATCACCACTATAATTATCACTCCATCATCACTCTTCTGCCACCACCACCACCCTCACCCCCACCCCGACCCCACCCCTCTCACCAATCACTTCATCTTCATGACTTGGCATCAGCATCATCTTCATCAACATCTTCTCCATTGTGGTCAGACCTTGTCTACCCCTCCATGCCTCCCACCCTCAGAAGTTACAGAGACTCACACCAGCTCCTTTTACCCACAGGAGTGACCAGGCTGAAGCTCCTGGACGGCTATGGACAAAGCCGGATGGCTGACGGTCAGGAGACCCATCACACCTTAGAACATTCTAAAGAAGAGAAACGGCAAGATCATGTCGTTTAGGCTGGGTGTGGAGAGTCTGAGGCAAGAACAGCCTGAGTCCCAGGCTAGCCTGGGCTATGTAGCAAGACTCTGTTCAAAACTCTGAAAAACTAACAAAACAAAACAAAACAACAAAGAGGTTTTTTTTCATATCTATTTCCCTTTTCTAACATGTGGGGAGACTGAGGCCAGCCCTGACCAGAGAACAGATGTTGGAGTTGGAAAATCTTGAGTTCAAATCTCGCTGTCATCATCTATTGACTGTGCGATCTTGTGTGAACCACCTAACCTCTCAGATGCTCAGTTTCTTCATCTGTCGGATGGGAGGTGGCAGCCTTCAGACGGCCTCCAGGAGCCTCTTCTTTCAGCATCCCCTATGTGCTCCCGGCTGTCCTAGCCCCTGCAGTGTGACCAACAGTGGGGGGAACCGATGCAACTCTCTGAGGCTGGGAGGCCATGCCATCTCTTCCTTCTCCTCCCCTTCCCTTTCTTCCGCTCCTCCTTCCTCCCTCCATCCTTCCCTCCCTCCCCATCTGCCTATTATATCTGTGACTCAGTCTCATCACTCACCCAGGGAGAGGCCAGCTGCCGCCTTCCGAGTGCCACAGTCATTCACACAGGCCTGCAGAGAACCTCCACAGCAACCGTCATATGCGGCCTGCCAGTGACCACGTGATGACCGCTCCTCTGTTCCACTCTAGCCCCGCGTGCCCAGGCTGAGACCGCCCTGGCCCGCAGGGAGCTGCATCTTCGAGGGAGACTCTGGTTTCTCAACCGTGCTGTTCTGACTCACGAGCCCAGGCAGCTGCTGATCGTAAGTGCCCGACGGTTTTAAGCGGTGGCATTATCTGGGGGCTGATCCACCAAATGGAAGGGATGAGGTCATTTCTTCAGAGGTCTGCGTGAGGATTAAGTTTGTGTCAACCCTCGATGGTTCACAGTGTGTGCTGGAGGCTTCATGAAATGAAACAAACTTATGACTGCATAAACTATGATCATACCCACCCATCAACAGCCCCAGGGATGCCGAGCCCACCGACAGTGGGCTCACTCCCAGCTGCCAAGATCTGTCTGTCCGTCTACCTACTTATTTATGCATTTATGTCTTTATTTACTATGTGTACTATGGTGCCCGTGTGGTGGCCACTTCTCTCTATTTACCACAAAGATTCCCGGGGATCGAATTCAGGTTGTCAGGCTTGGTGGCAAGTGCCTTTGTTTACCCACTGAGCCATTTCACTGGCCCGGTTGTTCAGTTCTAAACCTTCCTGTCCCCTGAGCTTTCCTGGCTTTTGTGGATACCAAAAATCCTTATTGGAAATAAAGAAACAGAGGCAGAGGGCAGAGGAGAGTGAGATGGTGACAGGGATCAGCCACAGCGCTTTGGGGGATGACATACAGGGTTGGGATACATGTGACCAAGGGTCTGTTGCTTCTGAAGATCCTTCTAGGCCCAACTGCTGTCTATTTCTGGGCTTGCTGCCACGGGAGGCCCAGGAAAGCCCTAGCAATGGGCAGGTTAATGAGTGGGATGGAGGCACCCAGACACCCGGTGTCCCCAAGGCTACATAGAAGATCAGGAGGAAGGTCCTTTGGATTCTTTCTCTGGTCACATCAGGCTCCCTTAGGGATACCAGAGAAGGTCCAAGGGCAAGGCTGCAGGACATATAGGCTCCCTGGGCCCAGCAGATGGCACAGGCACCTGCAAGTTTGCCCACAGTTTTCCTCAGCTTCTCGGTAGGTCTATGCCCCAAGTCATGGAGATGGCCCATGGATCATCTGTCATAGAAACCTGGAGATGGAGGCACAGAGCGGTTACAGGGCCAGCTCAGGCCACATGACACACTGTGGCAGAGGCAGGGTTGAAACCTAGGTGGCTTTGCGGCATGCGCAGGAGTCCATGGTAAACAGGCCAAATGTTCTTAGCATGGGTTCAGTCCTTAAGACCGCGTAAACTGCGTATTCCCAACACTGAGGAGGTGGAGGCAGGAGAGCAGAAGTTCAAAGTTATCTTTGGCTACATCAAGAGTTCAAGGCCAACCTGGAATGCTTGAGGCCCTCAAAGCAAAACATGCAAGCATCCACATGACCAAACATCTTCCTTCAAAAACATGAGGAGAGGGGTGAGCTGAGCACCAGCGTCCGTCTCTCTCTGCTTCTTCCTCGTGGGTGCAGTGACCTGCTGCCTCCCGCTCCTGCTGCCAGGTCTCCCCCACCGCAGTAGACTGGACCCCCAAACTGTGACCCAGACAAACCTTCCTTCCCTAAATGGCTTTTTATCAGGTGTTTTGTCTCAACAATGAGAAAAAGAAGGCATGGTGGCACGGTGTGAGGCATCTGGTCACATCGCGTCCACAGCCAGGAAGCAGAGAAAGAACGCTGGGGCACAGCTGGCTTTCTGCTTTTGTTTCCGTCCAGGACCCGGGCCATTGAATAGGGCTGCCCACATTTGGAAGGAATCTTCTCACCTCGGTTATTGGAATCCGGAGGCTGCCTCATTGATGTGCCAGCAGATTCGTCTCCAAGGCGATTCCAGAGCTTGTCAGATCGGCAATTTTAACCACCACGAGGTATGACTTTGAATTGATGCGATCTGTTCCTTACCCATGACGAGCACTTTGATTTCCGTGGGAGGAAATCAAAGAGCATATGGATCGTGTCGGATGTTATTTTATTATGTCTCATTTGTTTTATTTGACTTTTGAAGTAGGGCGTTCTCCATAGTTTGTGCTGCCATAGAAAACACTTTTGCATACCCCGATTCTCTTATTCCCGCCTCTACGACACCCTTCACCCTGGTGTGTGGCTGATACCTACCGGTGCATGTCGTTTTCTGTTCTTGAGCCTTCCAGAAAGGACACTGAGTTGGGGAACATTTATTTCTGGTTTCTTTCTATCAGGGTGATACCTTTAAAGATTTGCCCATTTGTGGATTGGAGAGCAATGTGGGATTCCCGTCTGTATGCTATGAATATGTTTTATTACCATTGGATAATAAAGAAGCTGTTTCAGACGTTAGCAGGGCAGAATATAGTCAGGTTGGAAGAGATATATAGAGAGTAGGCAGAGTCAGAGAGACGCCATGTAGCAGATGAAGGAGGAAGACACCTGCTGGACCCTTACCAGTAAGCCACAGCCTCGTGCTGATACACAGATGAATAGAAATGGGTTACTTTAAGATGTAAGAGTTAGTTAATAAGAAGCCTAAGCTATTGACCAAACAGTGTTGTAATTATAGTTTCTGTGTTGTTATTCAGGTCTGGGGGGGTCGGGAAATGAATGAGCAGTTTCCTTCTGCAGGTGAGGCTGTTCAGGGGTACGGGTGCTGCCACACAAGCCTGGTGACCCGAGTTCAACACCTATTGTTTTAAGGTTAAGGCCAACCTGTTTTTTTTTTAAAATGTATGTAGTGTTCTGTCTGCATATTTACTTGCATGACCAAAGAGGGCATCAGATTTCACTATAGATGGTTGTGAGCCACCATGTGGTTGCTGGGAATTGAACTCAGAACCTCTGGAAGAGCAGTCAGTGCTCTTAACCTGAGTCATTTCTCCAGCCCAAGACCCTGTCTTAACACCCCCAAAACAAACAAACAAAATGCAAAGAAACTTTTCCACTGGCCTCACTGTGTGCTCTGCTCATCTGGGTTGTAGCCGACACAAGCTGAATCACAATCACGGCAGACACGAGCCTACAGATGTGGCAGCTGGGGACCTTGGAGACTAGTTTTCTAGTTGGACTTCAGTGTGGTGTTAGTTCCTTACCAATGGGAAGTGGTGACCAGTGACCAGACACTGTAATCAAGTCCTGCTCTGGCTAGTTTTATTTTTTTTTCACCTTTACATAAGCTAATTGCCTGAGAAGAGTAAACTTCAATTGACCTGTGGACAAGTCTGTGAGGGGCATTTTCAATCACTTGCTGATGATTGATATGGGAGGGACCAGCTCACCAAGGTGCCACCCTTGGGCAGGTGTTCTTGGGTCTATTAGAGAGCAGGCTGAGCAAGTCACGAAGAGCAAGCCAGCAGGCAGCACTCCTCCGTGGCCTGTGCATCATCTCTGGCCTCCAGGTTCCTCCCCACATCAGCTCTGGCCTCCAGGTTCCTCCCCGACATCAGCTCCGGCCTCCAGGTTCCTCCCCTGACTTCCCTGGATGCCTGACTGTAACCTACAAGCCCAAATAACCCTTTTCTCTCCTAGGTGCTTTTGGCTTTGTTGTTTTATTGTAGCAACAGAAAGCAAAGTAGGCTAGACTCTCACTTGTAGTTTGCAAGGGGAAGGTACACTGAAGCATGCCCTTCGGACTTGGAGATGTGATGCTGCACTTGACCCTGCCACCAACAGTGAGGCCCTTAAGGCCCGGAGTTGCATGAAGATTGGATTGAGGGCTCTCAAGCACTTACAAGGAACATGTAGTGACATTTCACTTGTATTTTAATAAATAAAATTTGCCTGAGGATCAGAAAAGTAAAACAGCCATACTGGCCAACCTTATAGACCAGGCAGCAATAACACACATCTTTGATCCCAGTAGATACACTTGTCATAGAAACCATTTGGTAGTGGCACACGCCTTTAATTCCAGCCCTAGGGAGGATCATAAAATGGGAAGGAGACAGCTCTCAGACACAGTCTCATTCTGAGATTCCTGGGGGGCAGAATCACCACTTTGGACTGAGGTTGAGATAAGAGCCAGTGGCTGTCTGCTTTGCTTTTCTGGTATTCAGGTGGAACCCCAATATCAGTCTCTGAGTGTTTATTAATTGCGCTTCAGCAAATGACAAACTCGGGTCACTCAACTCTCACTTCGGGGCAGTGGGTATCTGGTAAGGAGGGCCTTGTGCCTGCTGGTCACAGGGTGTCAAGGCCTGCAGATCACACTCAGGTGTAATGGCGCTGGCCTGGGGTAGGACTTGGTGGAGAAGGTTTGCCTGCTCCGAGTCGGACCTGGACTCCATCCTTCGCACTGCAAAAGTAGGTTTAAAAATTGTGCTGCTTGCTGAATTCTGCTGAGAATTGAATTTATTTATAACGTAGTAAATTACATCCTCACATGAAAAGGGGTGGGGGCTAACCGGGAGTCAATGGGGCCCTGGAGAAAGGAGTGGGGACACCTGTTGGATACAGGTGACATGCTGCCTGAGCCTCAACTGTCCTGAGCACAGCTCTCAGGAAGTCCCAGAAGCACACGAGCTGTGTAACAGTGCCTAGGGCTCCCCACAACCCCCTGCCTCACTTGCCTTCTCTAGTCGCAACTTTTCTCATGTTGCATGGTGCTGGTTACACTCGAGGACCCAGAAGGAAGCAGATATAAGGGCAAGACTCTGTTCATCTGTGTGGGTTAGAGTCCCAGGTGGCACCAGCGCACTTGGGGGAGCATTAGCTAGGCTGAGCTTCTGGAGAGGGGCACATTTTGGAGCAAGTTTAGAGAGCTGACGACCTGACCGTTAGGTGGCCCAGTGTGGTGGTTTGAAAGAAAATGGCCCCTAAAGGGAGTAGTACTGTTAGGAGGCGTGGTCTTACTGGAGTAGGTGTGGTCTTGTTGGAGGAAGTGTGTCGTTGTGGAGGCAGGCTTTGAGGTTTCAGAAGGGCTCAAGATACCGCCCAGTGTCTGGACTCACTTCCCATCGCCAGCAAGCCAAGATGTGGGACACTCGGCTACTTCTCCAGCACCATGTCAGCATGCATGTCCTACCATGACGATAATGAACTAAGCCTCTGAAAATGTAAGCCGCCCCAATTAGCCGGTTTTCCTTTAGAAAAGTTGCTGTGGTCACAGTGTCTGTTCACAGCGACAGAAACCCTAACTAAGACGCACAGCTGGAGTGGCTTAGCTGCTTGCTCAGCTGGTCAATTGCATCTTGGCTTTGACAGTGGCCTCCAAGTTAATGAGGCTGTTGGTGTCATGATGGGAACGAGAGAAGTGAAGTCTCAGGGATACAGGAGTATTGGACCACACAGTGTGCTGTCGACTCCCCCAAGTCTAGCCATGTTCCCTTGCCCAAAGGGCACAGGCATGGAGGGGCTCTAAGTGCAGGAGCGCTTTCGTACCCGAAGAGCTCTGTGACCAAGCTTTTTGAATTCAGCAGGGATAAGAGACAGCCTTTCCCTGCCAAGGTCAAGGTGGGAAGGCCAGGAGAAGGTAGTGGGAGCACACGGGCAGAAAGGACACAGTGGCGCACAGAGGACTTCCAGGGCTTAGTAATCATGGCTCTAGGAGAGCCTTTAGTAGTGGCCCCTAGAGATCACATGGTACTTGTCACTCCTAATCTTTGCGGGAGGAGCTCCTGGACCCCTGGGTGGTTCCAGAATCCCCAGTCACCAAGTCCCTGCTGGAAAACAGCCTGACATTTTTGTAGAACCCACCGACATCCTCTTGCAAGGCTAAATCAATTCTAGATGGCTCATAATAGCTAAACAGTACAAAGTGAGTGGTGCTGAGATTGTTATTTATTCTGCAGCTTATGGATCAGTGACGGATGTTTAAATCTGAGTGTTCAGTAAGGATATGAGTCTTTTTTTAAAAAAATCCATGGGTTTTTGTTCCATTTTGTGATTTTGAGACAAGGTCTCATGTAGCCTAGGCTGACCACCAACTCACTATGAAGCTAAAGATGAACTCTTGGTCCTCCTGCCTCTACCTCCCAAGTGCAGGGGTTACAGACATTCACTCCTCATCTACTGTATGCAGCTCTGGGGACCAAACTCAGGGCTTCCTGCAAGCTAGGCGAGCATTCTGCCAACCGAACCACGTCCCCAGAACTGATCTTTGTGTTTTGCTGCCTGGATCTACATCTGTTGAATAGAGAGGTGTGGCTATGACAGAGGAAACCTAGAGCTGGTCTTAAATCTGACCCGAGTCACCACTGTGGACTTTCAGCCTGTCAGCTGGTTTCCAGACCCAGGGACTCTGAAGAAGTCAGGACCCTTCGGTGAGGAAACCTGCTTCATGGTGGTGGAAACTCCATCTATGCTCTTCCCAAAGGGGCCCTCTGTCGCTTATCAGAATGATGGGGTACAGTGGCTACCTCAGTGAGCACTGGGTTCAACATCAGACGAGTCTCAAAAGAGAAGGCAGAAAGCAGTCAAGCAAGACAGCCAACATTGGCCTTTGGTATGCACACACCTACATGCACATGTGCTCACACATGTATGCACACACACTCACACACAGACACACACGCGTGCGCGTGCGCGCACACACACACACACACACACACACACAGAGAGAGAGAGAGAGAGAGAGAGAGAGAGAGAGAGAGAGAGAGAGAAAGTTCTGGGGATGCTGTGGTAGGATAGGAGGGCTGTGAGTTTGAAGCCAGCCTGGACTATGTAGTGAGACCCTTTCTCAAAATTAAACAAACAACAAAAAGCCTAGGAACTAGAGAGATGGCTGTTAATGGCTATCTCTGGCTCATACATGGAAGAAATGGAATCATGTTATCGATAATGAAGTGGAGTAGTCAAAGGAAGTAAGTTTGCTGCTTATCTATAATTGAAACTCCAGGGCTCGGCCTGCGGGAGACTCTGTGGGTCCCGCAGCAGCTGTTTCCTAGTTGCAAGAGTCAAGGCAGCGGCGCTCCTACAAAATGACTCAGCGATTAAGAGCACTTGCTATTGTAAACACTAATTCCAGAAGGCCCACAAACACGTGGAAATTAAACAATGCTCACCTGAATCATCAATGGGTCAAGGAAGAAATAAAGGAAGAAATGAAAGACTTCCTAAAATTCAATGAAAATGACCACACAACAAACCCAAATTTATGGGACACAATGAAAGCAGTGTTAAGAGGAAAGTTCATAGCACTAAATGCCTACATAAAGAAGCTGGAAAAAAATCCCACAGTAGTGAGTTAACAGAACATTTGAAAACTCTAGAACAAAAAGAAGCAAACTCACCTAGGAGGACTAGACGTCAGGAAATAATCAAATTGAGAGCTGAAATCAACAAAATAGAAACAAAGAAAACAGTACAAAGAATCAATGAGACAAAGAGTTGATTCTTCAAAAAAAATCAACAAAATAAATAAACTTTTATCCAAACTAACCAAAAAGCAGAGAGAGAAGATCCAAGTTAACAAAATCAGAAATGAAAAGGGGGACATAACAACAGACACGGAGGAAATCCAGAGACTCATTAGGTCATATTTTGAAAATCTGTACTCCACAAAATTGGAAAACTTAAAGAAAATGGAGAACTTTCTGGATAAATATCACTTATCAAAATTAAATCAAGACCAGATAAGCAAATTAAATAGGCCTATAATTGCTAAAGAAATAGAAACAGTCATCAAAAGTCTCCCAACTTAAAAAAAAATGCCAGGACCAGATGATTTCAGTGCAGAATTCTACAAGATTTTCAAAGAAGAACTAATACCAATACTCCTCAAATTGTTCCACACAATAGAAATAGAAGGAATATTGCTAAACTCTTTCTATGAGGTTACAATTACCCTGATACCCAAACCACAGAAAGACATTACTAAGAAAGAGAATTGTAGACAATCTCACTCATGAACATTGATGCAAAAATACTCAATAAAATACTGGCAAACCAAATCCAAGAACACATCAGAAAAATCATCCACTATGATCAAGTTAGCTTCATCCCAGAGATGCAGGGATGGATCAACATATGGAAATCTGTCAACATAATTCACCATATAAACAAACTGGAAAAAAAATAACATGATTATCTCATTAGATCCTGAAAAAGCCTTCAACATAATACAACATCCGTTCATGATAAAGGTCTTGGAGAGAGCAGGGATACAAGGAACATACCTAAACATAATAAAGGCAATATACAACAAGCCAACAGCCAACATCAAACTCAACGGAGAGAAAGTCCCAGCGATCCCACTGAAATCAGGAACAAGACAAGGTTGTAAACTCTCTCCATATCTATTCAATATAGTTCTTGAGGTTCTAGATAGAGCAATAAGACAACAAAAGGAGATCAAGGAGGTACAAATTAGAAAAGAAGAAGTCAACTCTCGCTATTTGCTAATGAAATGATAATTCATCATATTATAAGTGACTCAAAATATTTTACCAAGAAATTTCTACAACCCAGTAATGTAGTAGGATACAAGATTAACTAAAACAAAACAAAACAAACAAACAAAAAACATTAGCCCTCCTTTACACAGATGATAAATGGGCTGAGAAAGAAATCATCACCCTTCACAAATAGCCACAAATAGCATAAAATATATTCAAGTAACTCTAGACAAAAAAGTGGAAAACCTGTATGACAAGAACTTTAAATCTTTGAAGTAAGAAATTGAGGAAGACACCAGAAAGTGGAAAGATCTCCCATGCTCTTGGGTAGGTAGAATTAACATAGTAAAAATGGCAATCTTACTAAAAGCAATCTACAGATTCAATGTAATGTCCACCAAAATCCCATCAAAATTCTTCACAGACCTTGAAAGAACAGTATTCAACTTCATATGGAAAAACAACAACAACAACAACAAAAACAAAACAAAACAGGATAGCCAAAACAATCCTGTACAATAAAGGAACTTCTGGAGGCATCACAATCCCTGACTTCAAACTCTGCTACAGAGCTACAGTATTGAAAACAGCCTGCTATTGGCATCAAAACAGACAGGAGGACCAATGGAACTAAATCAAAAGCCCAGATATTAATCCACACACCTATAAACACCTGATTTTTGACAAAGAAGCCAAAAATATAAAATGGGAAAAAGAAAGCATATTTAACAAGTGGTGCTGGTATAACTGGATACCAACATGTAGAAGAATGAAAATAGACCCATATCTATCACCATGCACAAAGCTCAGGTCCAAATGAATCAAAGACCTCAACATAAAGCCAACTACACTGAACCTCAAAGAAAAGAAAGTAGGAAGTTCATGTGAACACATTGGCACAGGAGACCACTTCCTAAATTTAAACCCCGTAGCACAGACACCGAGAGAAACAATTAATAAATGGGACCTCCTAAAACTGAAAAGCTTCTGTAAAGCAAAGGACATGGTCAACAAGACAAATGACAGCCTACAGAATGGGAAAAGATCTTCGCCACATCAGACAGAGGGCTGATCTTCAAACTATACAAAGAACTCAAGAAATGGGTTATCAAAAGAACAAATAATTCAGTAAAAAAAAAATTGGGTAGAGACCTAAACATAGAACTCTCAACAGAGGAATCTAAAATGTCTGAAAGACAATTAAGAAAATACTCAACATCCTTAGTCATCAGAGAAATGCAAATCAAAACAACTCTGAAATTCCATCTTATACCTGTAAAAATGGCCAAAGTCAAAAACACTGATGACAACTTATGTTGGAGAGGATGTGGAGTAAAGGGGACACTCCTGCATTGCTGGTGAGAGTGCAAGCTGGTACAGCTAGTTTGGATATCAGTATGGTGATTTCTCAGAAAACTAGGAAACAACCTTCCTCAAGACCCAATAATACCACTTTTAGGTATATATCCAAGGGATGCTCAATCGTGCCACAAGGACATGTGTTCAACTATGTTTATTGCAGCATTGTTTGTCATAGCCAGAACCTGGAAATAACCTAAATGCCCTTCAACTGAAGAATGGATAAGGAAAATGGGGTACATTTACACAATGGAATACTACACAGCAGAAAAAAATAATGACAGCTTGAAATTTGCAGGCAAATAGATAGAGCTAGAAAACATCATATTGAGTGAGGTAACCCAGACCCAGAAAGACAAATATTATATGTACTCACTCATAAGTGGCCTTTAGACATAAAGCAAAAAAAAATCCAGTCTACAAATCACAATCCCAGAGAACCTAGACAACAATGAGGACCCTAAGAGAGACTTACAAGGACTTAAACTAGATGGGAAGTAGAAAAAGACAAGATCTCCTGAGTAAATTGGGAGCATGGGGACCTTGGGTGAGGATAGAAGGGGAGGGAAGAGGTAGGGAGGGGAGCTCAATAAAAACCATAAGAGAAAATAAAAAATAAAAAATAAATCTGTGCTAGCTTTTAGACTTAAAGCAAAGAAAAAACAGCCTACAGGCCACATCCCCAGAGAACCTAGACAACAAAGAGGACCCTAAGAGAAACTTACATGGATCTACATAGGAAGGTAGAAAAGACAACATCTCCTGAGTAAGTTGGGAGGATGGAGGGGGGAGGGTCATGGGAGAGCATAGAAGGGAAGAGAGGAGAAAAGGAAGGGAATGGAGAAAAATATATATTTCAATAAAAACAATGAAAGAGAAAAAAAGGACTTGCTGTTGTAATAGAGGACCTGAGTTCAGTTCCCAGCACCCACGTAGGGCAGCTCACAGCTGCTCATAACCAGGTCAAGGGGGATACCAGACTCTTGGGCTCCTTGTGCAGGTGAGCTAATGAAGACTGTTATGGGTTATGCACCAGAGAAGACTATTCAGAAACAGGTTTAAGCCAATAGAAACTATTTATTAGCCGGCCAGTGACGACACGGGATGTTTTGGGAATCCCACAGCAATCTTGAGCCTTTCTCAGGGTCTAAGCTAGCTGGGCAGCCAGGGTGAAAAGCAGGCCCTCGTGTTACACTTTCCTTTTAAGAAACATGACTCCCTGGGTAGACATGCAATCGTGTAATAGATAACGAACCCTGGGTAGATGTGGGATCTTGTAATAGATAATGAAGTGGAGTAGTCAAAGGAAGGGAATTTGCTGCTCATCTATAATCGAAACTCCAGGACTCGGCCTGTAGAGGGCGCTGTGGGTCCTGCAGCAGCTGCTTCCTGGTTGCAAGAGTCAAGGCAGCTGAGCCTGACAGCTTCTTCAGCTCCCACCCCCAGGCTTCCCTTCCGTGGGGGCAGTGGCTCCCCCAGTATGGCTTCAGACCATCCTGCAGTGAACTGTCTCTGGAGAGACACCGGTGTACCAGACTTCTTCTTTTCTGGGGACCACCAGCTGGCTTCCAAACACGACACAGAGACTTACTATTGGTTATGAATGCTCTGCCTTATGTTCTGCTTGTTTCTGGCTAGCTCTTTTGACGTAGCCTGTTTCTCTTCACCTATGTTTTGCCTCGGGGCTTTTGGCCTTTCCTTTTTGTGTGTCTTACTTTCCTGCTGTCTCTTATGTCTGGCTGGCTGGCAGCTGCCTGGCTTCTGGCCAGGGTGTCTTCCTCTCCTTTTCTCAAGCCTAGATTTCTCCCCCTACTTCGCTGCCTGACAGCCCCACCTGTCCTATCTCTGTCTAGTTATTGGCGGTTCTGCTCTTTATTAGGCTAATTAAGTGCCTTAGGCAGGCAAGGTGAAACAAATTCAACACATCTTTGTAGTGGTATATTATTTGTATCTTGATAAATAAATCATGTCTGAAGACCAGAGGCAAAGTTAAAGCCACCAGAGGTCAGGCAATGGTGACACACACCTTTAATCCCAGGATTTGGGAGACAGAGGCAGCTGAATCTCTATGAGTTCAAGGTTACCCTGGGCTACACAAAAATCAAGGCAGAAACAAATCTAGGTGGTGGTGGCCTATACCTTTAAAACCAGTACTAGGGAGTCATGTGCCTTTAATTCAGCACTAGAGGGAATATAAAATGAGAGGAGAGAGAGGCTTAGTTTACCATCACCCAACCTTGGTAGAGGTAAGACTTCTCTAGTGGCTTGGCTGCTTTGCTTTTCTGGTTTTGGAGTTGAACCTCAATTTCTGTCTCTCTGGGTTTTGCTGTGGGATAATGGTCTGTACCCTGTCACTTGTATTTTAAATAAATGCTGATTGGCCAGTAGCCAGGCAGGTAGTAGAGGTGAGGCAATGAGACAGGAGAATTCTGGGAAGAGGAAAGAGTCAGTCTGCAGTTGTCACCCAAACAGAGATGAAGCCAAACATAGAACAAGCAAGGTGTGACTGCCTCACCGAAAAAGGTATCAATCCACGTGGCTAACTAACATAGACAAGAATAATGGGCTAATATAAGATGTAAGAAAGAGTTAATAAGAAGCCTGAGCTAATAAGCCAATCAGTTTATAGCTAATGTAGATAAACCTCTGTGTGTTTCTTGGGACTGAATGACTGCGGGACCGGGTGGGACAGAAACCTCAGTCAAGAGGGTTTTTAATTATTCATGCCACACATCTTTACATAATTAAACACACGTCCTTACATGGTTAAACAAATGTAACATAAACAAATGTAACACACCTTTACACAGTTAAAGTAATAGTCCTCAGCATAAACAAAGGTGAACACATCTTTACATAGTTAAATAATATTCTGCAACACTCCTGGGAGCAACTTCTGTGGAAGATTCTGGAAGGCTCCATAGATCAGATTTGTAGCGTTTCCCTGGTGTGGTTCCAGAGACTCCTTCCTCACTTCTAGACTGTGTGTTTTCAGTGGGTTCTGCATGTTCCTCCCTAAGACCACTGGGGACACTTCTGGGGAAGGGACTCTTTCGTGAGTCTCTCGCAGTGAGAGCCTTAAGGTAGGATGGGATAGAAGAGTGTCTTCCTTGGGGCTGTTTGTCACCTCTGGGGGGATTGTTTCCATGTTTTCCCTCGTTCTGAGAATGAGGAGGGTGGCACACACTCTTCTGAGGGGAGGGTGGTTCTCTTGGTTCTGGTGGCCAGTGGCTTTACTCCTATCTGCAAACACATATCCTAGCTGGGTATAGCATATGTGGGTAATCTCAGCACTTGGGGCATGGAGGCAGGAGGATGGAGAATTCAAGGTCATCCTCAGCTACACAGTGGATCTGAGGCCGAGCTACAGGAGATCATGTTTCAAAACCCCCAAAGCCAAATCCCTCAACCAAGAGCACCTAGCACTAATGGCTAAGAATATCACCCTGACCCGATTCTGTTGTGTCCTCGGCAGCCGTCCTCCCTCTGTGGGGCTGCTTTCTGCTCGTGCGTTCTGCAGTTAGTTCAGAATCCCTGATACGGAACTTTGTAGCAGCTGTGTAGCTTTCCGTCCTGGAAGGCTGATGGTTAGGTATGACAGTCATGGTTGCCTACTGCACGTTCATGTTGATCTTCCTAATCTGTGCTGTCAGGGTTCCCCCGGCCCGCCTAGCCCTGAATGACAACTCTTTGGTATGCTGCATTGAGCCCCTCTTGGCTACATTGCTTCTGAGGCTTCAGGTCTCTCAAATGGGGAGGGCGGTGAAGGGTGGTGGATGTTGAGAGGGTTGGGTCTGTGTTTTCATGGTGGGCAGGGTTCAGTGTGAGATGCAGGCTGGGGGAGGGAGAAGAGAGGTACCTACTTAATGTTCTAAGAGGAGAACTGCTCAGTCTAGTGGTCCTGGGTATGCAATTGGGGCTCTGTCCTTCTGTGTGAAGAATGCAGTCTTAGGCGGTGGTGGCTGCTGGGCGCCTTGCCTAGTCCCTTGATAGTCACCTCTGCTGGGCCCCTGCCAATCCAGGGCCGGAGCTGTGGTACCATGGCTAGCCAAATTGCCATGATTAGCAGATAAAAATCCCATCTGTGGGGGAATTTATGAGTGTTATTACTGTCTATAAAACCGATCTGAGGAGAAGGATGGATCTGAGGGGTGAGAGCCCTCATAGTTAGCTGAGAAGCAGGGACTTTTAAATCAGGTCACAGAGTCCCTGCCGGTGTCTGGGCCCAGGATGGAGCTGCAGAGGGAGGGGGCTGCAGGGATAGCTGTCTGGGACCTTGCATGCTGCGGGTGCTTAATAAGTGCATGATTCTATGTTTCTGCTTTCCCTCCCTTCTCCCGGGGACTAAGCCAGGTGGCTATGTGGAGGCGAGGTGGCCATTCATGCAGAGTGCTGGCCATGAGGGTCTCCTCTGTGTTGCAGCACTGAAGGGCACACCTGGCATTGAGTAGAGTGTGAAGTTTGGGTGGGGCAGCTTGTTCTGTGTCCTGCTACCTGACCCCAAGCAAGCATGGCATCTTCTAGAGCTCCCACTGAGGACTGAGTCTGGGGTCTTCACACACGAGCTGTCTGATGCTGGAGCCAGGCTCTGAGGGGCAGGTACGGTGAGGGAGAATGGCCACTTGGACACCTCATTGGCCATGTTCCTGCCCACTAGACTTCCTGTTGCTGGGCTCCACAGTGCCCTGACTTCACCAGTCCAATACTGGTATCATTTTCCCCAAGTCTGGGGTGAGGCTGAGATCCCCAAAGATCTCCTTGCTCCCAGGGAGGGACACACCCCTCCGTGGAACAGCCAAGTTCATGTAGTCCGCCCTCTTTGGAGTAATAACTATGATTTCTTCCATGTGACTTGTGCTTTGAATGATATTGTGACTGTAATGCAAGGAGCAGCGACAGTCTTGGGCATTGCAATTGACACTTCCAAAGCACTGCCTCCGCCTCCAAAGGGAGCCTGGTGCCACCTCTGAACCCAGCTGTTCGGCTTTGTGTGGCAGGGTTGTAAATAATAGTGACTCATGGCTGTGGCGATGACTTGCCAAAGCTACGTTCCCATTTCTGGTCATTTGACTGGCTCTGTTGCCCGGGGCTGAGCCCGCGCTGGGCCCTGATGTAATCCGCAGAGGTGAGGTGCATACAGCGTGTGAGTGACAGGGGGCAGGCTCACCCAGCTCTGATCCCATTTCACACACATCCTTGTCAGCTGGTATCCCCTTAGGGTACAGGAGTGCCAGGACAGGGAACAGAACGATGGAGCTGGTGGGGCATTTCAGGTTGGCAATGGAGGCCAGGCTGCGAGCAGCAGTTCCACGGGAAATGGCTCGGAAAGCCAGTGTCTTTATTGCCTCACGGCTGTGATAAACACCCCAAACAAAAGCAGCGTGAATGGAGAATTTGTTCATTTGCCTCACGGTTCCAGGGTGCAGAGAAGTCATGGCAGCAAGAGCTTGAGGTGACTGGTCACATGGCACCCACAGTAAAACGCAGGGAGGCATGGCTGCATGCAAGAGAAGCTCAGCCTGCTTTCTCCATTTTGTACAGCCCAGGGTCCTTGCCTAGGGGATTGATCTGCCCACAGATGGGTCTTCCCACGGAATTAATGTAGCCTAGATAAACGTCCGCAGATATGCCTGGAGGCCCATCTCCCAAGTGATTCTAGATCTTATCAAGCTGACATTAACCCTCAGAGTCAGCCTTCCTGGGGTGTTCTCTACTCCTGTTCGTTTATTTGTTCATTCATTCATTCATTCATTCATTCATTCATTCATTCATTCATCCAGCCACAGTTCCTGGCTCCCTGTCATGTGCTCAGCACCTCTAGGTGCTGGAGATTCAGTTCTGGGCAACACAGACCCAGTTCTCATCCCCTCAGGACTCCATGTAGTTGGAGTACCCCCAGTAGGCCTTGCAGCCTCCATTATAAAAATATTAGGGTGAGGGACATAGTGGTGGATGGAAGTGGTGTTGGCTAGAATAGTCAGATACTGGTCACCACAGAGGGTAAATAAGAGGGGCTGACCCCAGTGGCATCATGAGGGTCTGGGTTTAGGGGCTCCAGGACTCTTTCCCTGTGTTGGAAAGCACGGAGCATGGGAGAGCAGACAGGGTATTCCCTTCAACCTCCACTATGGAGGGCAGGGCACCAGGATGGGGACTTTATAGCGGGGGTGGGGGGGTGGGGGATGGAGATAAGATTCCACCCATGCAGCCTCCCGTGCTTCAGAGGGCCTCCTGGCAGCTCAGCCTCTTCTGGTTCTGACCTGCTGACTTCTGCACTCTCTTTTTCTGTGCTCCCCAGGAAGGAGGAGTTGGCCTATTCTGCTCTGTGCATTGTGTCACTCTGTGGGGTCTTGTCTCTGCCTCTCACCTCCTGGGGCTTCTGGGGTGATGAATGAGGATGTGCGCACACTGTCGTCTCATCCTCCTCCCCTTTGAATTCTTCTGTTTGGCACCTGCAGAAATACCTGCTTTCTCCGCAATGGGCTCAATTACATCCCATTGTTCCCAACAGCTATTTGTTTTGAATGAGCTGCGACACCCCCAGTTGGCTGCTCAGCTTGTATCTTGTCAACATGGAGCTGGGGCCTCAACAATAGCCTGATCATTGTCGTGGGGAGCATGGGCTTTTCCCCTGGTGCTCACAGCTCCACCTCTGGTTGTCCTGGCAATGCTGTAGGGGAGAGAAGGCTGGATGCCAGGTGTGGACTGCGGTCTGGTTTGTGGGTCTCACGGTCTCTACGGTTTTTTGCTGTTCTGGCCAATTAAGCCTCAAACGCCTGGCTTGCATGGATTCCCCGGATCCTGAGGTTGGTTTGGTAGGCCAGGAGCCTGGAACCAGCCAAAAGGCTCTTGGAAGGCTAGAATCCACAATGTTCCAGGAGAGGAGACCTGATGGACAAGGTTGACCTTGAACTGGAGGGGAAACGCTGGCTCAGTGGTGCTCAGGACCTTGTGCTTGGGGGAGGGGAGATCACGATTGGCAGACCAGGGTGCCTACATCTAAAGAAGGGGGATAAGGTGCTTGCCTTGTAAGGCCCACATTCCCACTAAGGCTCTGTGATGACTGAGCTGCCTCTCTGGCCCTGCAGAGTGCTAAGTCCCCAGATGGAACGTTGGAGAACAGCGCTGCTTTTCTCCGAGAGACTGAAGCAGCTGGGTCCCCAGTGGAGGAAAGGTCTTGAGCTTGGGGAGGTCAATAATGCACTGGGGACTAGGCGGCCTTGAATGAAGGGCTGAATCTGGGATATTGGAATGCTTGGGAGACACTCTCTCTAGACAGAGGCCCAAGAGGACGGATTTGGTACAGGTGAGGGACCAGCTGCTGGCTCACGGGTGACAAGTAGGCATGTGGCTGCGGCTGCAGGCTGGAGGCCAGCTGAATGCCAGGCAGCAGAGGGTGGTGTGAAAGAAAATGGCTCCCAAAGGGAGTGGCATTATTTGGAGGTGTGGCCTTGTTGGAAGGAGTGTGTCATTGCAGGGGCAGGCTTTGAGGTTTTTTTTTCTCAACTTCCCTCAGTGTGACTATCAGTCAACTTTCTGGTGGCTACAAGATGTAGAATATTCAGCTATTTCTCCAGCACCATGTCTGCCTGCATGCTGCCATGCTCCCCACCACGATGATAACAAACTGAACCTTTGAAACTGTAAGCCACCACCTCATTTAAATGTTTTTTTCTTTATAAGAGTTGCCATGGTCACGGTGTCTCTTCATAGCAATAAAAACCCAAATCAAAGAAGTTGGTACCAGAAGTGGGGTATCGTTGAAATAGGCCTGACCACGTGTGTGTTTGGAGGAATTTGGACTTTGATACTTTGGGTTCTGAAAGCAGTGAAATGCTTTAAGCACTGCTTAATGGACCATACTACTAGGAACATGGAAGGCAGAGGTATTAAGTGTTATTTGAACTGTCTGGGGCTGGATCAAGAGGTTTCAGAGGAGAAGAAATTTAGTATGTTGCCTAGAAATGGTTCTTGTGATATTTTGGGGAAGGAAGTAGCTGCCTTTTGCTCTTCTCTGGAGAGTCTGCCTGAGGCTAAAGTGAAGAGTGTTGGATTAATTCTGTTGATCGAAGAAATCTCAAAACAGCCTAATGTAGACTTTGTCATGTGGATATTAGTGGTGGCTCTAATGAAGATTTATAATGCAAAGGAGCAAGCTGAGCAAGGAAAAAATATCTGAGGAGAAAAAGGGCACCAGAAAGTGGAATGGAGCTAAATCCTCTGTTCAGGGAGATAAGTGGATTAAGAAATAAAATAAAGGGAGTGGTGACCTCAGTGTAAGATCTCACCCAGCTAAGTTTCCCACTTGTGAAAAGGAACTGAAGACAAGCTTAGAGCCAGGTATGGTAGTGAACATCTTTAATCCCAGCACTCAGAAGGCAGAGCCTGGCAGATCTCTGAGTTTGAGGCCAGCCTGTTCTACAGAGCAAGTTTCAGGACAGCCAAGCTTAGGCCGTGAAAGACAGAAAGCTGGTGAAGGTGTAAGTGAATGAGGGGACCATGTCCTAGCCCCAGTAGGCAGCAGAATTTGGCAGCTTTGGCCTTAGAGTTAAGGACAGAAGTAAGGAGTTATGGAATAAAGCTGCTGAGACTGTGTATGTCAGGGGTGTCCCTGAATGGGGACCTAATAGAGAGGCCATTGCATGCCGCTGTTAAGTGGAAGCCTGGATTGCCTTGGAGAACCCAAGATGTTAGAGATTCCAGAGTCGCGGGACACCGTCCAAGGAGAGCTGCTAACAGGGAGTGGAACCAGCCCAAGAGAAATAAGTGTGCTGGAGTCAAACCTGAGCAGAGCTGGGGATCTGGAGTGCCCTGGCTCAGACGTCGAGATGCAGAGTTTGGAGTTTGCCCAGCTGGTTTTGGTCTTGCTTTGGTCCAGCATTTCCTCACTATGCTCCCTTCCTACATTCTGGAGTGGTAATGTATATCCTGTGCCAGGATATGTTGGAAGTACATGAACTTTTTTTTTTATTTTTATTTTATAAGGGATTACAGCTAAGAGATCACATGAATCTCAGGAGTGACTTTGTACTTTGCTCTTTTAAATATTGAGACTGTGATAGACTATGGAGACTTTTCGAAGGTGGACTGAATGCATTTTGCATTATGATATGGCTATAAGCTTTTGGGAGCCAGAGAGTAGGATGTAATGGTTTGAAAGAAAATGCCCCCCCAACAGGAATGGCACTATTAGGAGGTGTGGCCTTGTTGGAGGAAGTGTGTCATTGTGGGGCTGGTCTTCTCAAGCTTTCCTCAGTGTGACTTCCTGTTGCCTGTAAGATGGAGGACACTTGGCCATTTTTCCAGCACTGTGTCTACCATGTTCCATGCCATGATGGTAATGATCTGAATCTCTGAAACTATAAGCCACCACCTCAATTAAATGTTTTCCTTTCTAAGAGATGCTATGGTCATGGTGTCCCTTCCCAGCAATAAAAGCCTGTAACTAAGACGTCTACCTAGAGGAGCCTGAAGGTGAGCAGAGCCAGAATGGAGGTGTGCTATGATGGTGAGCACCCACTATGTGCCTGATGCCATACTAAGTGCTCCGTGATAGCAGATTTAATCTTTATAGTAATTCCACCATGGATGATCTCTTATTACCTCTGAAATCCAGCTAATGAGTCTGACTGAGAGAGGGTAAGTGACTTAGCTAGGGTCACAAAGCAACCTGTGACAGTGAAGGGATGGGAACCTAGGACAAGTCTATTTTTCTTTCATCTGGGTCTTGAATTCTCAGCTGAGGAGACTAGGGCAGCCTGCTGGTGTGGCAACTGCTCTCAGCCTTTGCTTCTCTGAAGTTCTGTATTGTACCAGGCAGGGATGGTGCCGAGGTTAGGCTAAGTCTGAAGCAGCAAGGACTAAGGTAGCCTTTGGAAGATGGAGGCGATCCGGTGGGTGCGCTGGGTGTCTGAGGAGGCTCCGAGCACACTCTCTCCTCGGCCCTGCATATCTTTTCTTCTTCGGGCCTGCCCTCCCTGCAAAGAGCTGGAACAAAGCTGGCAAAATAGAAGTCAGCAGAAAAATCTAATTTTCACCTTGGACACATTTGTGGCTGAATGATATTCACCCAGCTATGAGGCGTTCCTTCTAGACAGGCCTGTGCTGAGTCCCACCCTTGGTATCTGAAGACCTCTGTCGGGAAACATGTCACATCTGAGACAGGACATCTCCAGACCCTGGAAGCCTCAGGTTCCCTCCTGCACAGTGGACACGGTCAGCTCCCATGCCTGCACTCCTAGGAAGGCACAGGTGTGAGGGAGCCAGGCATGGGGTGTGGGGATAGTGGCCTGGTGGACCCGGGCACTGTGACAGGGTCAGCAGCTGCTTCTATAGAAAAGCTAAAATATTTAGGATGGAGTGTCAGCTATGGAGATGGCTGTTTGTAGAGTGCTGGTTGCTCCTGAAGACCTGAGTTTGAGCCCCAGAAGCCCTGTAAAAGCTGGGAATGGTGGAGCAGAGGCAATCCCTGGGATTGCTGGCTAATTAGTCCAGTCCAGTGGATGAGCTCAGGGTTCAGTGAAAAGCTATCAAGAGAGGTAAGGTGGAGACTGGAGAGATGGTTTGTGTTAACTACAGGCTGCTCTCCCAGAAGGCCCAGGTTCAGTTCCCAGTACCTATATGGTGGCTCACAAGCATCTATAACCAGGGGATCTGGTGCTCTTTTCTAGACAGACAAACACAGGGTGCACAGACATACATGCGGGCCAAATATCCTTAGACATGAAATAAAATAAAATACATATAAAGTGGAGAGTGATAGAGGAAGACACCTGGTACCTCTGTCCTCTACATGATTGATCATACATGTGCATGTACACCTGTAGACACCAGCACCTGCACATACATGCATTCACTCCTCCATTTTCTGACATATAAACACTATATGCATGATCACACATGTGCATGTGTGCCTGTAGACACCAGTACCTCCTGCACACACATGTGCTCACTCCTTCATTCCCCAACATACAAACACTCTACATGCATGAGCACACATGTGCGTGAGTACCTGTAGACACCAGCACCTGCATACACATGTATTCACGCCTCCATCCCCTGACATACAAACACTCTACATGCATGAACACACATGTACCCGTAGACACCATCACCTGCACACACATGTACTCACTCCTCCGTCCCACCGACATACAAGCATTCAGCCCTCCATCTACCGGCACACACACACATTCACCCCTCGCAACATGCCCACTCTTCTAGCCACACAAAATATCCAGAAGAAGGATCTGACCACAGAAGGCTCCCTGGACTCAGAGTGGCCTGAGGTCACTCCAGCTCTGTGTCTGGACCCAGCTCTGTGGCTGAGATGTGTCCATACTTAATACGCATAGAAATACAATCAAGACATTTGCCTTCTAGATGCATTGATTGGTGTTTGTCAATGAGGCCTGTGTTTTATGCCATACACCCACGCTCACTGTTAATAAAGAACGGGCAGAAGCTCTTAGATGCACCTTAATCATAGATTAGGGATCTGTGCCTTGGTCTCTCCCATCGGATTACTTACATCTTCCGAAGTCTACCTTTAATCCTTCCTGCTGCAGACTTAGCCTAGTCTTGTTTCTATGGCAACAGAGCATGATCCGCTTGGCTCGCTCATGTCTTAGGGAGGAAAGTGGGGAAAGGGGGCTGGCTAGGACGTGTTCATAATTTGGTAGCCGTCCCAGGGCCCCTCCAGTTTTAAGTCAGTGTTAATCATGGCCCCCAGGCTCGACTGGAAGCCAGAGCAGGATTAAGTGACTGTTATGAATGTGTTCTCTCAACTGTCCCCTCTCGAGGGTGCTGTGGGCACGTTTCTTTATCTAGTATCTAGATATCTAGTATCTAGAGCTCTTTGGGATTGGCTTGGAAAAGCCCTGGTGATGCTGGAAGGGGTTGTAGAGGCCATCGTGGCCAGTAAGGGTTGTTGAGCAGATTCCTATGAAGCAAACTGTTCTGTAAAGACCTGATCTCCCACTCTGGATCCCCGTGGGCTGTGTTTCCTGGGAACTCTTCAACTTGGCTGCTGTAACTCGAAGCAACCTTAGACGATATGTCAATGAGTGGGTGTGGCTGCGTGCCAATAACCCTTTATTTATAGATGCTGGGATTTGAATTTTGTATCCATTTCATATGTCACCAGATCTGTCTTTCTCTAGTTATTTGTAACTGCAGAGTGACTGCTGGCTCTCAGGCTGTGTGAATGCAGACAGGGGGAGGATTTGGCCAGGCATTAGAGTTCTTTACTTCCTATCTCGTTCTGTTCATCTAGAGGCTTGGCTGGAGGCTGTAAAATATTCAATCCAGAAACCCAGGGCTTGGATGGGAGAGAGCCTGCAGAGCTGGGGACTTCGATATGACCTCGTGTCTCTAGGGTTCCCTTCCCTCTCAGACTGACTGACAGAAATCTTGACAGAGAGACAATTGAGGCAGAGGCCTGGGATACCTGGAGGTCCTATAACTGAATAGGCTGCTTTGGGACTGTGAGGGCTGGGTGCAGGGCATCCTGGGAGAGAGGCAATGCAGGGACTGCCCTCTGGCTGGGGATTGGGAACACAGTGTCCTCTCTGGGTCTGTAATACATAGCTTAGTCATGGAGGGGTCATAGCTTCCTGGTTTCCATGGTCCTCCATGGTCTCTTTTCTTATCCTTGGAGGACTTCACTTTGGGTATCTTGGTATCTCAAGAAACCCAGGGATTTGTGCTGGCCACGTCATTCTGCCCTGGCAGCTGAGGCTGATGGTGTGCTGGGCCTGGCTCAGGGAGACAACTGTGGCTCAGGGAACACCTTGCTGCCATTCAGAGTCCAGGGCTAGAAGCTGAGGATGTGGTTCAGTTGGTAGAGTGTTTGCCTAGCAAGCATAAACCCATGGGTTCCATCCTGAGCATTGCATGATTCAGGCATGGTGGAGCATGATGGAGGCTCCTCTAATCTTAGGACTTGGGAGGTAGAGACAAGAGGATTTGAAGTTCAGGATTACTGCTATCTATATATGGAGTTTGAGACTAACCTGGGGTACAGGACACCCTGCCTTACATACAAACAAAAATAGCAGATCCCTGCTCTGTGATTGCTACCTCAGGGACTTGGGTCACTCATACCACTGGCCTCTCTGAAGCCTTGGTCTTCCCATCTATGGATTTGAGGTACCTGGCCCCAGTGTCATCTGGGAAGGAAGGGTTTGAGTGAGGATCTCAGCCTCCTCAGACATCCTTGGATCAGGTAAGGCAGGGCTGGGTCCTGGTGCACGGGAACACCAGACAGGGAAGTCTGATGTTCCCAGAGCTGGAAATAACCCATCTTCCGGTAGACACGGTGTTGGTTTCTGTCCCTAGGCCAGGTAGAGTGGCAGGGGTCAGGGGCTGGGACAGCACAGTAGAGGGTTATCACCCTGCCCTAGTAATTCACATGGGGACCTATCCCCCTACCTGTTAGCAGCCCGTGAGGAGGGTGCTGCTTGGGGTAAGGGACTTGGGGAGAACCTCAGAGCCTCCTCTGGGGGACTGGGAACAGTGGTGTTCGGTGGCTTCCCAGTTCCCTGGAACCTCCGCTATCTGGCTGCTAAGTCCCACGTACTCTGCGACTTCAGAAGGTGTGGCCTTCTAGGACCACAGGCAGCTGGACTAAGAACCTGCTTCCTTCAGCAGAACCCATGACAGGGCCACTGCCTGGGTAATGAGGTCTTACGTGTGGCAACCCCTCCTCGGAGCAAAAGGGGAAAAAAGAGAAGGAAATAGGATTGTCGGGAATTTATTAGTCTAATTACATTTTCCTAATACAGTTGACCCCCGCTCGCAGCAGTGTGCTTATCAAAGCTGCCATCGTGCCAGCGTTATTGGAGTTTTAATAAGAGTCAATTGGTTATTGTCCTTGCTGTGTGGGACACTGCAGCCCTAATCCCCGCGGCCCCCAGGGAAGGCAGGGTGCTTGCTGGCTTTGCGGAAATATTATTTACATTAATAACACGGATTAGAGTCTTGGTTTATGCAGTTGGGGGAAGCAGAACTTTTCTTTGTTCAGGATGGCATGCAGGCAGCGCTGTGCTGAAGTCAGGGGAGTGCTGGCCTGGGAGTCAGGACCCCGATGCCGGACTGCGGCTCTAGGTGGCCTCCTGGTTCATTGCTTGTCACCATGCCTTGCTATGTGAGCTCAGGTGTGTGGTCTACTCCTCCGGCCCCGTCTGGATTGAAATGAGAAGGCCTGTGTGGGGGCCATGGAGTAAGGCTGCTCGGAGTTGGGGTGCGTGGGGAGCAGTGAACTCAGAGGCAACTGGATTCAGGTAGTGGTTGATGGTTTAGCTTGTGTTGAGCCACTTTGGTTCCGGAACAAGCTTCTAGAATAAGGTGCTCTTTCCCAATTACTTTATAGAAGTCGGGGAGGGGCAGGTTGGCTTCAAGCAGAAGAGATGGGGCTGTAAGATTCACATTTCTGCCTGCCCTTGCATGAGCCGCGTGACCTTGGGCAATGTGGGTAAATGCCACAGTGCATGTGTGGAGGTCAGAGGACAACTTTCAGGAGCTGGTTCTCTCCTTCTATTATGATTCTGAGTGGCCAGAGACCCTAGGACCAGGAACTCTGGGGCCAGGGCAGGGTAGGGCAGTTCCTGGAAGAGCTAGGGAAGGTCAGGACAGCAAGAAAGTGCTGGATTTTGTGTCCTGACTCTAGAACACTTTAGGTTCCTCTTTCTAGACCGTTCCTCAGAAGCTCATGTCATGTAGACGCCACCATCCTCACAGTGCAGCCATATCTGCCAGCCTTGCACCTCTTGCTCAGAGAACATGGCCGCAATCCTAGACTCCTCAGGCCCAGGCCCGTGTCATCCCCGCCCCTACTTCCCCTACTTCACCAGGTTAATGTGTGTCAAGTAGTGAAAGGCGACCCTCATGCCGTGGGTCTCTAGCTGAGGAAGTGTGGGGTGTGATGCTCATCTTGGGCACCTCTCTGATGACTGGGGTGTGGCAGAGCTGAGTGCAGATGGACTCTAGGCCAGACTGGGCTCAGTCAGAGGTGGATCTGCAGCCTCCAGATTAAACTCCATTCCTGGCTGGTCTCTGCTCCCCCAGTCCCTCCTCCCAATTGAAGGAACCCCAGCTTCCAGAGTGACTTCTCTGGACACCTGCATCCACTGGTTCCTGGCTCTGTCATGTGATGACGTCCTGTGTCTTAGCCTCTTGACTCCATCAGCGCTGTTGCATGCATCTGCAACTTTGTGTGCATCTGCACCATTGTGTGTATCTGCACTGTTGTGTACATCCTCACTGTTGTGTCAGCATCCTCACTGTTGTGTGTATCTGCACTGTGTGTACAGCACCACTGTTGTGTGCACCTGCACTGTTCTGTGCATCCTCACTGTTGTATGCATCTGTACCATTGTGTGCACTGCACCATTGTGTGTATCTTCACTGTTGTATACATCCCCACTGTTGTGTGCATCTGCACTGTTGTGTATATCTTCACTGTTGTGTGTGTCTGTACCATTGTGTGCACTGCACTATTGTGTGTATCTTCACTGTTGTGTGCATCCTCACTGTTGTGTGCATCTGTACCTTTGTGTGCACTGCACCATTGTGTGTATCTGCACTGCTGTGTCAGCATCCTCTCTGATTTCTACTCTGCACCTGTGTGTAGAGGCCAGTTGACCTCACACTCCAGTTCCTTCCCCACCCTATGGATTTAGTGTCTGCCTCACCATTTGTATCACATAACTTGGTCCTGTGGCTGGAGTCTCCATCAGGAGACCCCCAAAAGGAGGTGCTCTTTACTATTGGCAAGAAGGTGTGCTCAAGCACAGCCTGAGGTCTGCAGGGCTTGGAGCTCTCCGGGATGGCTTCAGGGGTCAGAGCAGCTTTGGTCTGGGACTCAGCCTCCCAGCATGGGGCTGTGGCATCGCCTCTGAATGCCCAGAGTGTGAGATGGCCCTGCCCTTTCATCATGTGTTAGATCAGAAAGGTCCCTTCCACTCATATGGGATGGGACTAGCCGGAAAGGGCCTCATTATCCCATCTAGAGCTGGGGTTGGAGCATGGATGTAGGTGAGGGACTGTACCGCAGCCCACGAGTCCAGAAAATTGACCAGCTGGCTAGCCATTACAGTGAAACCACGTAATGGTCCAGGGTGGAACCTGACCCACGGGGAAGATACTGGTCCTTCCTCCTGCCAGTCATTCTGCAGCCCGGCATCCTGCTGTGGCATGCCTTCGGGGACAGAGTGGGGGAGGCGATGTCTCTTGGGTTCTGGTGAAATTATTTTAAGACCTTGTAAAGCAAATTAGAATTTCAAACCATCCAACCCTCTTGAAAGCAGACTGGGGGTGTGTTAGGAGTAATTTAATTTTTGCTTTGTTTTATTAATAGAGCGTGGGAGGGAGAGAGAAAGATGGGGACTTAGGGCCTGGGTGTTGTCGTCAGCTCTGAGTTAGTGGCAGACACGGACAGTGGTATAGTCAGTGGGGTAGGAGTGGGAAATCTACCCAGCTCGGGACACACTGAGGCTCCGGAGCCTGGGTGACGGCTCCAAGGAACACAAATAAGAGGGGTCTGAAGGCTGGGCGACCCATGAAGACACCGGAGGCAGCAGAGCACATGGGACAGGGGTTCCAGACTTTCAGGAGTCACAGGCACCTCTAAGAATCTGACTCTTCCAGGAGCTGGAGAGAAGGCTTAGTGGCCAAGGGCATTTGCTGCCCAAGCTTGAGGAAGAGAGTTCACATCCGAGCACTTGATTAAAGCTGAGAGTGGTCCCATCAAACCCCAGCCCTGAGGAGGGTGGAGACAGGCGGATTGCTGGGGCTTGCTGACTGCCAGCCTAGAGGATGAAACATGAGCTTCCAGCCCCAGTAAGAGGCCCTGCGTCAAAGTAACCAAGTAGGGAGTGATAGAGGAGGATGCCCGATGGCTTCCTCTGGCATGAGGGAAGAAGAGCTTCTGGGACGGCCCCTTTCAGGTGTCAATGCTGCACAGTCATCAGCCTGAGCTAAACCCTCTGCTCCCATTCCACAGGATGAGAGACCAAGGTTGGGAGCACTGGGGTCCCCTCAACCCCTAGAGGCTTCTGCCACCTTTGCCAGTGGCACCCTCTATGGACAGTCTCCTGGATGGTGCCTCATTTCTCTCAGACTGTCCAAGAGGGTCCCAACATGAAAGACGAGGATTTTAGGGGTCTTCTTGAGCATGTTAATCACAGTGAGTTTATTTAGTTTTGAGCTTTGAGACAGGGTCTCATGTAACCTATTCTGGACTCAAACTCCCTCTGTAACTGAGGTTGACTTCATGTTCTGATCCTCCTGCATTCACCTCTGGCTGGGATTCCAGGCATGTGCCAACCACATGAATGTGCAGTAGGATTGAACTAAGGGCTTGGGGAGTGTTAGGCCATTGGTCTACCAACTGTCCGGGAGTTGAATAACTTAAACCACGGAAACAGGAGTCCCATGTTCAAAGCGCTCTGTTCAGAGTCGGCCGGTTCACCTACTGTGACTTTTGCATGTCTCCCAGCCACATGGAGGCTCTAGAGATGTCCTGAAGTGTATGTGTGGATTATGCCAGGTATACATGAACCTGCAAGGGACTGGACATCCTGAGATTTGAGCATCTGGAGGAGGGGACTTTTGAAACCTGTTCTCTGTGCATACCAAGGCCAAATACAAAAAAGCGAATGGTTTAATATTCTCTCTCAGTGGACTACATACTATGAAAATGCACACCTATAAATAGAGACTGATGTGTTCATTTTATTTATTTCATCATGCACACACACATGAAGCAGGGAGAGGTGATGTATGCACACGTATGACCATGTGTAGAGGTCAGAGGACAATTTCGTGGAGTTGATGTTCCCCTTCCGCCTTTATCTAGGTTCTAAGGAGTGAGCTCCCTGGTCGCCAGGCTTGTGTGGCAAGCACTTTTACCCCTTAAGCTATCTTGCCAAACCTGGTGTGTATTTTTAACAACTGTATAGTATTTCACAGCATGTCTTAAGTTAAAGAGTTTCCCTACCGATCAGTATTCATTTTATCCACCCCACCCCCTTTAAATCATGGAAACAGAGCAAAGATTAACCTTCGGGCACACACATATCCTTAGGTACCAGTTGCTTATTTCTCTGGGGTAGAACATGGGAGTTGAGTTGTTGGGTCAAGAGGTTTGTGTATTTTAATTTTAATTAACAGCTACTGTCAACTTGATTTCCCCAGAGGACAGGGCTCTCACCTTCACCTCAGTAATTAGAGAGTCTGTTTTCCCATCTCTCGCTGCTAGCGAGTGATCCTATTGGCAGGCTGAGGATCTGAAGTGAGACCTCCTGGTTACTTTAATTTGCATTTCCCTGAGTGCCATCCCAGCTTGTCCTCTGAAGGCCGATGGGTCACTCTTGCCATTGGCTCTGCTGTCCTGATCTCCTTTCTCTACAGGGCCATTTGTCCCTTCCGGTCCATCCCACCCTCTGTCCCTAGTGCAGATATTAACGCCCTTCTTACCTTCTGCCCAGAAGTTACTCAACCCAGGCACTGAGCTCTCTGCTAACTTGGTGACAGTACTCTTGGCTGGGCACACTTCTGGTTCATTACATGGCTGAAGGTCCCATCTTTCCTGTTGTGGTTAGAGAGTCCTGTGTTAGCTCAGGACTGATTTGACTGTTCATTTTCTAGCATGGATTTACCAACTGTTGAACTCAGGGAAGGGCCTGGGATAAGCAACACAGTTTTGGGGTATACTGAGGGTCCCCAACGAACTTTCCTTTCCTGGGTTATTAGAGCTATCCTGATCAGCCCAGGCAGCCAGGAGTTCAGGGTCTGAGTGGGACTAGGAATCAGGGGCTGGTGGTCAGGGTGGACCACAAACATCACAGAGTGTGATCCCAACCCCCCAGAGTGGTCAAACCTCCAGGAGGGTCCCTGCCTATCTGAGGCAGTCCTACCCATGCACCATACCCAGAGGGTGGCTTGTGTCCTCCCGGCTGTAGGGCCGAGCTGAGGCTGCAGGGATGGAGGCCAAGTGGGCCAGGGGTGTGTGCTGGGGCAGGTCTGGGAGAAGGGACCTATACAGGATGGTGGCTTGTGCTACTAGAGGAGCCCCAGTATGGCCACAGGAAGAGGTGGGACTGGGAAGGTGTGCTACCATGCTGTGTAGGCCAACAGACTTGATGCTCACCCCTTCTTGTGCCTCAAGGAGGGAGAGTAGGACCCCATGTCCCTCTGACCTCTTCTGACTTGTTGAGGATGTCTGGGGCTGCAGGTTCTCTTGGCTGAGAAAGATGGGGTGCTTGTGTCCCAAGGGGTACGTGTGGAATTAGAACTGGGAGTCTATTTCAGTCCTGCCCCTCCCCCAAGGTTTATTTCCGTTCCCTTGATGAGGTGCACCTTGTGAGGAAGGCGGCACACTCCTGATTATCAACAGACACATACGCAACACGCACGTGGCGACGTGGCTCTTGAGATGAGCTACTCTCTCCCTGGTTGCTTCCTCTCCGGGACCTGCAGCCAGCCCTGAGTGGGGGGGGGCATTGACATAGATGTGCGGGGGTGGGGGGATTCCTGGGAAAGGCATAACTTTTTCCTTTAAAAGACAGCTTATACCTTATAGCCATCTTATCAGCTTAGCTTCCCCACTTTGCTCCCTGGACTGTAGACACCATAAGAGCAGAGACCAGAAGGCCCAGTCTCTGTACTGCCCCAGCATCCACTATGGCATCCAGCATGAAGTTGGTACTTACCACCAGTCTGCTGTATCGTTTGTGTACATGGAATGAAGGATAGTAGGCATTTTCCCCACGGTGGTTGTTTTTCCTCCTCTATAGCAGAAGATGCTAGTATCTACCCTTCTAAGCAAGAAATTTGTGTTCAGAGAGGTGGATGATTTGTTTTATGTCACACAGCTATTTGGGCATGGAGATGGGGGAAAGGAACTGAGGTTTTCTGAATGTCCATTCATTGCCTGACTCTTACGACACTTGGTATCATCCCATCAGCTTTGAAGACCAAACCGTACTGATGGGAGAGGAAACAGCAGTCCAGAGATGAGCCGGCCCTCAGCCACACAGCCAAGGAGTCGAAAAGCTGGGCTTGGAGCTTAGACCCGGGTGAGCCTTGAACAGGGCATCTTTTTACAGACCCGAGAGTCATTCTTCTCTTTTGGATCGGCTCAGGAACTCCACGATGGCACTGACATCTAGGGGCATGTGTGGGCACAAACAGAAGAGCCCAAATCCCTGGCACGCATCCACGTGCAGGCAGGCAGGCGGTGTGGTGAGGAGGGTGGATGGGGCCGCCTGAGGGTAGGCGTCTTCCTTGGGTACCAGCCCAGTGGCTCTGTCTGCCTGAGGAGGAGGTGATGTTTTATGCATGGTTCCTAATTTTGCCCCAGCAGTCTCTGGCTATATTTAACCCCATTAATCATTATTGCTAGCTCCCAGGGGACGGATCTCTGATTAGTGTCAGGAACTCGAGGCAGAAGGAAGAGAGCAAGTGCACGCCGGCCCACGCCCTTCCCCCCGAGTGTGTTTCTCATTCTCTCCTGTCTCTGCCGTTGAGAAGCTGGAGGCTCCTGGCTGCTTTGACCCGGGATTCCTGCCCTGTGTCACTGGAGTCGGGGCCTGTCATTGTAACCAGCGCTACTTGGTGCCTTATATCCTCTTGCGGTAGTGGTTCTCACTGCTGTGACCAAACACCCGACAGAAGCAGCTTCAAGAAGGAAGGGTTGTTGTGGCTCCCAGTTGCAGGGTGCAAAGCCCATCATGGCAGGAAGGCATGGCAGCAGCATCGTGGGGCAGCAGGTCACATTACATCTGCAGTCAGGAAGCAGAAGGAAAATGCTGATGCTCACCTCCTTTTCTCCTCTTAATTCAGTCCCGGACTACAGCCCATAGCAAGGTACTACATCCTAGGTTGGCCTTCCCGCCTCAGTTAAACCTTTCTGGAGACCTCTTCACAGACACTCCAGGAGATGTTTCTCTATGGTTACTCTTTATTTATTTAGGTGGAAGGTGAAGATGAACGTCACACCTCTCTGGGCAGTGGCGCTTAGGCAGCTCAGCCAGGAAGGACGGCTGGTGTCCTGCAGCTCAAGGAGAGGGGAGCTGAGCATTTATCAGGGCTGTGGTAGCTTAAGTTGGAAATGTCCTCTGTAGTCTTGGACATTTGAACTCTTGGTTCTCAGTTGATGGCTGTCTGTGGAGGTGTAGGAGGGAAGATCTTGTTGGAGGAATTCTATCACTAGAGTTGGGTTTTGAGAGTCCATAGCTTCACCCAGCTTCCGGTTGACTCTCTGCTTCATGCTTGTGGTTGAGCTGGGAGTTCTCAGCTTTCTGCTCCTGCACCAGGTTTATCATTTGCTGCCATGGCTTGCAGCCTGCTGCCAAGCCTCGCAACCATGACAGACTCTTACCTTCTGCAATCCTAAGCCCAAACAAACTCTTCCATCTATAGATTGCCTTGGTCATGGTGTCTCATCACAGGAACAGAGAATTAAGATAATACAGGCCCCTAGTGCACACACATACTCCCAGTGGGACTGTCTGGCCCTTCTGCAATGGTAATGGTCTTGACCCACATCTTCATTTAGGCCATCGTGGGTATGCATTTTAAATCATTTAGTTTTGTTTGTGGAGATAAGTTTTACTCTGTAATCTAGGTGATCCCTTTGCCTCAACCTCCTGAGTGTTGGGATTATAGTCATGAGCCACCATATCTGACCTAGAGGATATGTTTTAACTCTTCTTGACAAATGAATGGGGAAACTAAGGCTCAGAGTTACATTTCCCAGTCCTTGGCTGGTTCTAGCTGATGTATGGAAACACCTCTCCATTTACAGAGCTGCTTGGAAGACGCACCTGAGTGGGCTTGTCTTTCAACATTTCAGTATCTGGAAGGTGTTGACAGAAGTTTCTGTCCTGCCAGGTCTCATAACTGTTCAGTCCCAAAGAAACACACAGAGGTCTATGTTAATTATAAACTGGTTGATCTATTAGCTTAAGCTTCTTATTAACTAACTCTTACATCTTAAATTAACCCATAATTCTTGTCTGTGTTAGCCATGTGGCTTGGTACCTTTTATCAGTGAGGCATTCTCATCTTGCTTCCTCTGTATCTGGGTAACAACTGCAGACTGAGCCTTTCCTCTTCCCAGAATTCTCCTATTCTGGTCCCCCCTACACACCTATACTTCCTGCCTGGCTATTGGCCAATCAGTGTTTTATTAAACCAACACAAGAGCATTGTCCCACAGTAGGAAGGTTCTGGCTGTGTCTTGGGCAGCTCTGTACCTGGGCTCTCTCATCACAGATGTATCCAAGACCAGGAATGGGCCAACAGGCAACACTCATTTTCTGGTCCCTTTGCCTTGACCTCTGGGCACTGGGTTTCTGCAATGGTTACTTTTGATTGACACTACCTAGAAACACATGGGAGGCAAGCTTCAGGGCATGTCTGGGGGGGGGGGGGGAAACTGTGTTGATCACTTACTGTGAGTGGGTCCTGGATTGTAGAAGAGGAGAGAGAATGGATCATGGCAAATAGCTTAGAGATGGCTCAGCCCTGGCCTCCCAGGCTTGGAAGCCTGCTGTTCCTCTTTAGGGCCATGTACTAGCTTCTAATCTCAAACAAAAAGGCTCACGTTCTCAGATGAACCCTGAAGCTCGCCATCACATCTGCATCCCAGGCGGCCTGGGGTCGGGGGTAGAGAGCAGAGAAGGGTCTGTTCCCCTCTAGTTCCTCCTTAGGCCCCAGGAACTAGTGTCACACTCCAGGGTTTGCTTTGAGGAGACAGGGTACAGTTGCTGTTTTTTGTGTACTTGTGTATACTCTGAACCACCTCCCGAGGCACTCTCGAAGATTAAATAAAAATGTAGTAAAATACAACAGGTGTTCACACATGCAAATCTCCTTCTATTTTTAGTTTTTCCTTCCCTGCCTTACTTGGGACTAAAGGGGGGTGGTGGTTAGCGGCTCTAGGAGAGACTTAGGAGCAATAAACAAGAAGGCTCCAAGAGTGCATGCTGCACATATGGGAAGCTGGGGCGATGGTCCCTTGGGCTCCACTCTAAAGCAGAAGAGAAAAGCGTGTTGCCTCTCTTAGTGTCAGATGCATGTGCGCTCGGTGCAAGGACCCTCTCAAAGACCCCCCTGTCCTTCAATTCTCTGCGATGCTGTTTGCCGAGTTCAAGGTGCCTCACGTGATAGATACACGGGGAGATGGTTTTGCAGCAGCTGTCTCCTCCCTCCAGATGAACCCAGGCAATTCCAGCCCTGTTTGCTGCCAGGAAACCCAGCATGGGGTGCAGCCTGTGCTGCATCTTGGCATTGTGTTTCATTCCCCTGACACCCTTTCCTGCCAGAGTTGAACTCCCGAAGCCCCTCTGGAGCCTTTAAAAGCCGAGTTGGTGCAGGAGGAGCCCAGCAGGCGACTCGCTGTGCTCTGTGGGGTCTATAGGGAGATGATATCTCCTGGGGTCTCCTGGGGTGCAGATGCTGAAGTCAGCAATGGGGCAATAGAGCCTGCGCACTCCCAGCCATCTGGTAGCTGAGCATGCTCAGATGGACTCTGCTGGGTATGATTTGGTTCCTTGGTGGGTAATGAGGGGGAGAGGTAGGGAGGCATGGCTTCAGGTTGTTTTTGACGCCATGAAAGGTAGAAGGAACTATGTGTGTGCATGCCCGTGTGCGTGCATGTGTGCAAGTGTGTAAATCCTGCCATAAGGATTCTAGAACTCTCCAGTTCCTGCCTCGCATGGCTGTGACCCACCTAGGACCCCGACTTTTGTGCTGTGAGATCTCTTAGAGCCCATCTTTTCCTTACCTATGATGCTGTGTTCAAGCTTGGAATGCGACCCATGGATGGAGAGCAGTGAGGTGCCCACCCCCCCTCCACCTGTAGGCAGTTAGTGGTAGGGGGTATTTTCTTCAATGGTGTGGTCACTTCTCCTGTAAGCATTTCTGATGAAACTCGTCACTCATATATACAACACTCATATATACAACATACACACATATGCCCACATACACAGATACAAATGCATACAGTACACATACCACACATATCACAGACACACATACACACACAAATGACACACAAACATGTATCACACACACATCCATGCAGCCTACACACACCACACCACAAACATCACACAAACACATTTCAAACAATCCACATATATGCACACATGCAAAACACATCACACACATATATGCAGCCTGCATATTCTACACACACATTACACACATTCACACACAAATGCCACACAAATACTCAAACACATATCATACATACACACATGCAGCCTATACATACCACACATGCATCACACATATGCACACACAAATGTATCCCACACAAATACATGCAGCCTATACACATGACACATTTGAACATGCACACAAATGCCACACAAACGCATATATGCAGCCTATACAAAAGACATGGAAGTAGAGTGGGGCTTGTTGGTAAAGGAGACTAATTGGAGGGGGAGGGGCGAGGAGAAGGGTGACAGAAAACCCATCGATTAGGTACCTGTATAAAAATATCATAGTAAAACTCATTATTATGCATAACTAATATGTGCTAATTTTGAAAAGCATGCATCCTGTGGAGAGTCTGGATCCGCACGCTGGAACTGACTTGGCTGAGCCTGAATTCTGCATCTTCCAGGCTGGGGCTTTCCAGAATGGCATTTGTAGACTTGTGCACTAAAGCAGCCCCTGGTCCAGCCCTGAGGTCTGTGGCGTCCGTCCCGAGTACTCAGCTCTGGAGCCTGGGCAGAGGTCTTCCCTGACAGCACAAGTGCCTCTGTGCCCCCAGCCAGGATGTGGAATGTCTGTTTCTAGGGAGTCCTTGGATTCATCATGGAGAACAGACTTCTTAGTACCAGACAGTGGGGGATGTCCATTTCTAGGGATTCCTTGGATTCATAGTGGAGAACAGACTTCCTAGTACCAGACAGTGGGGGATGTCTGTTTCTAGGGATCCTATTGATTCATCACAAAGAACAGACTTCTAGTACCAGACAGTGGGGGATGTCCATTTCTAGGAATCCCATTGATTCATCATGAAGAACAGACTTCTAGTACCAGACAGTGGGGAATGTCTGTTTCTAGGGATCCTATTGATTCATCACGAAGAACAGACTTCTAGTACCAGACAGTGGGGATGTCCATGTCTAGGGATCCCATTGATTCATCACGGAGAACAGACTTCTAGTACCAGACAGTGGGGAATGTCTGTTTCTAGGGAGCCCTTGGATTCATCATGAAGAACAGACTTCTAGTACCAGACAGTGGGGGATGTCTGTTTCTAGGGAGCCCTTGGATTCATCATGGAGAACAGACTTCTAGTACTAGACGGTGGGGGATGTCTGTTTCTAGGGAGCCCTTGGATTCATCATGGAGAACAGACTTCTAGTACCAGACAGCGGGGGATGGATGCCCTGGGGCCTCCTCCCCAGCAACTGGACTTGGCCACAGCCCTCAGAGTCTCGGAGGCTCCTGTCGTTCTCCAGACAGATGGCACTGCCACCTCGTAAGCCTCTGTGATGACAGCCCTTGGCACCTAGCAGCTCTTTGCTGTGATAGGAGGGACCCATGTCTCCTAGGAGACCACAGCCGCCTGGGGCTAAGCACCCTTCTCCTGAACAGATCAGCTCACAGGCTTCCCCCGGACTGTGTTCTGCAGGAAGCAGTTGAAATATGAAACTAGAGAGCTCTACTCTGGGGTAGAGCACTTTTCCAGGTTGTATGAGACCCTCACATTGATTCTCACCACACCAAGGTGTCTTTTAGGCTTCACGGAGTCCCACCTTCTCCCAGGGAGATGGAGGTCAGGGGTTGCACTGCGTTCATTTTGAACGAGACACCAAGCTGCTTCCTTTGTTAAGCTCTCTCCGTTTGTGTCACCGGTGATGGCTGCCGCCATCCTGACATTTTGTTTTGGTCAAGGGACTCTCTGGATTTTCAGTTAAAAATTTTAACTGTGTAAGCTGGGTGTGGGGGTGCACACCTTTAATCTCAGCACTCAGGAGGCAGAGGCAGGCAGATCACTTTGAGTTTGAGGCTAACCTGGTCTCCTCAGCAAGTTTCAGGCCAGCCAGAGTTACATAGTTAGATCTGGCTCAAAACAAAACAAAACAAAAACAAAAAACAAACAACAAAAAAGAAAACCCCCAATTTTAACTCTCTCTCTCTGTGTGTGTGTGTGTGTGTGTGTGTGTGTGTGTGTGTGTGTGTATATATATATATATATATATATATAGAGAGAGAGAGAGAGAGAGAGAGAGAGAGAAAGGGCGAAGGGAGATCTGTGTGTATGTGTGCACCCACGTATGTGTGTGTGTGTGTGTGCGTGTGTGTGAGTGTGTGTGTGTGTATGTGTGTGTGTGTACAGGTGCACTTGGCTGTGTATTCCTGAAGAGGCTAGAGTATATCAGGTGTCCTCTGTCTCTCTCACTGCCCGTTCCTTTGAGGCAGGGTCTCTCCCTGATCTGGGAGCTACTGGTTTTTGGTCACTTCACCAATCTTTCCACATTGTCTTATTTGGCCCTTCTGCTTGGTCCCTGACTCTTCACAGGGATGCTCCTCAGTGGAGTGAGCCTGTGACTTTCCCTCTACTGGGTTCATCTTGGAAATTGTTTGCGCACTCTGTTTTCATTGGTTGATTGAGGATGAATCTATTTCATGCCTGTCGTCTGCCTATAAAGCTGCCAGGCTGCAGCCACCAAGGTAGTGGTGTCTTTGATAACAGTTTCAAGTTATTAAGTGGCTTTAATGGTTCACATAAAAGAAAGAAGCGAGTTGTTTTCTGTTTAATTATATATTACTGTGTGGATCTCTGTGTGGTTATATTCACATGAGTGTAGGTGCCTGTGGAGGCCAGCACCACAGATTTACAGGCAGATGTGGGCCATCTGCCCTATGTGCTGGGAATCAAACCCTGGTTCTCTGCAAGAGTAGCAAGTACTCCTAAAGGCTCTACAGCTTTAACAAACATTGCGCCATGAGTAGGAAGCCCAAGCTTCAACTTGTGGGCCTTTCTGAGACACTTGGGGAAGCAGGGCAGGGTGGGGATAGTAACTTATCACCCATGTGCCTCACTGTCTTGGTGTGGTCAGCGTCAGTGGTTGCCCATATGTAGAATTGTCCATAAGAGTATGAAGAGATCCCCATGCCACTTCTCAGCACACCAGACAAGGGTTTTTCAAATAGCTGTGGCTGAAAATGGGGTGTGATGGCACACACCTTAAAGCTCAGCATTTGGGAGGCAAGAAGCAAGACGATTGTGAGTTCAAGGCCAGCCTGGGATATGTGGTGAGACTCTGTCTCAAAAATCCTATCGAGGGGCTAGGGAGATGGCTCAGCAGGTAAAGTGCTTGCTATATAAACACGATGGTCTGAGTTCAGACCCCCAGCATCCTTGTAAAGAGCTGGGTGCTGGACACAGTGGTGCTGGACACAATGGTGCTGGACACAGTGGTGTGGTTCTGTAACCCCACTCTGATGAGGGCAGAATGGAAGAATGCCTAAAGCTGAATGTTGCATGGAGAGCCGGCCCTTTTGTTTCATCCCAGCCACATGGCTAGCTTACACCCGAAATAATCACAAAGAAACTATATGCATTTAAATACTGCCTGGCCCTTTAGCTCTAACTTCTTATTGGGTAATTCTTACATCTTAGTTTAACCCATTTCTATTAATCTGTGTATTGCCATGTGACTGTGGCTTACCGGCAAGATTCTAACCAGTGTCCATCTCAGGCAGGAGATCCATGGCATCTCTCACTCTGCCCTTCTTCCCAGCATTCAGTTCTGCCTTCTCCGCCTACCTAAGTTCTGCCCTATCAAGCCAAGCAGTTTCTTATTTTTTTAACCAATGAAAGCAACACATGAACAGAAGGACCTCCTACACCAGCTGACTGGTCAGCCAACCTTTCTGAGTGACTGAGCTCCAGTCCCTCTCCCTCCCCCCCACTCAAAGAGTAGGGTGAATAACCCTGATGGCCTCTGTGCACCCACACCCCACCCCCATCAAAACAAATCAAACAAGTGAGGTCTGTTAGGGTTTAAAGGGAACAGGGGAGTGAGGCCACAAATTTGTTGTTCCCAAATTGCTGAGCCCAGCCTAAGATCTCCATGAAGGAGGGATGGGGGCTGATAACTCTAGCTCAGAGCTAGGCTTTGGGGTTGGTAATGCTCAAGTTCAGCTCTGCCTGCCTATGTGTGTGTGTGTGTGTAGGTGTGTATGGGGGTGCATGTGTCACTGTGGGGGAGTGGATAAAGTCCTGAGTGAATGTGTATTATTGACATGAACATGGCCACGTCAAGGACCTCAATGCTCCAAACTTGAGGGAATGGCAAAGATTCCTTCCCCTGACTCAAGGATGAGTGTCTATGACTCTCGTCCTTGTCCCGGTCTTCCCCTCTGCCCCCTTACCATTAATTACCATTGTGTGCTCCAATGCCTCTCCGTATCTTGTCTGTCACCACCCACTTCTGGTTTCATGGCCTAGATATGCTCACATTTAAATATGGGCTCCAGGTGGGAGAGAGAATGGGTGACATTTGTCTTTCTGGGTCTGGCTTAAAGATCTCCAGTGCATCCATTTGCCTGCAAATGTTGTGACCTCATTTTTCTTTATGGCCATATAACCTTCCATCATGTACACATACCATAATTCCTATGACCGTTCGTCTGTTACTGGCTGTCTAGGCTGGTTCCATTGGCTGGCTATTGTGAAAAAGGACAGCAAAAGCCATGGATGTGCAAGTGCTTCCGTGGTAAGCTGACTTCCTTTTGAACTGTATAGCTGGGTTGCACAACAGTTTTTGTTTGTTCGTTTTTGTTTTTTTTAAAAGTTTTTTGTTGTTGAACCGCCATGCTGATTTCCACCATGGCCACACATGCTTACATCCACACCAACTGCAGGTTCAGCATGGACCCTACTGCCTAGCTCCTCCTCAAAGCTCAGTGAGGCCTTCTGTCCCTTACTTGCCTTTCGTGGGCCAGGGTTCCAGATGTCTCTGCCCTACCGATTCTGCCATGTGCCTTTGACTTTGGCGTGTCCGCTCTGGCCTCAGGAGCCGCTGGCTAAAGGCTCTGCACCCCACCTTCTTTCCTGAGCCTGCCAGGTTCTTCTTATTAGCCCTGTTTACATGGCCAGGATGTCGAGCGATTAATTTTTAATGGCTTGGTTTATTGCATGTTTGAACGGTTTATTGAGTAATTCCCACATCTAAGTGATTAATTCCCCAGAGTTCAGAATGACTGGTTAGTTTTACATTAATCAGGGTTTTTGAATGCCAGGAGACAATCAATCCATCCTTCCTGCCATGGAGAGTCAGGGTGGAGCACCTCAGGCACAATGAGGTTAAGGAAGAGAGTAATTAAAACCTATTCCCTCATGAAAATTTGATGGCTTGCTTGCGTGCATTTCCCCCCACCCCCGCCAACTCTTCTCCTCTCTTTCCTCCCTTTGAAGGCAGATACTTCCAGGAGGTTTCATCCCACCTGGCCCTTCACAAGTAGGAATTCCCTGTTTTGAGCTCCCAGTGGCTGGGAGTAGGGTCCACTGAGCTCTCCACTGAGGACTTTGACACTCAGGATGGCTGTACGGCTCTGGCCTCTGATCCTTGCCTTGGCTCCTGGTTTGCAAGGAGCTGGATCCAGTCTGGTCTTAGGATAAAATGGTTAAACATTTTGGGGAAGGATAAAAGGCCAAGAGGCCTCAGAGGACTTTCTAGGGGAGACTATGGTAGGAGTTTGCCTCACCGCTTTGTTCCCCATGAGAGGGAGTAGGGTGGGGAAGATGTTGTTTCTTTACCTGCCCCAGTTTCCAAAGATTTCCTGCATTCTTTGGTTCCCAGCCCTGTCTCTTCCACTGGGCTCCTCTGAGTCTGATGGTTAGAAACTTGTGTGCCACTTGTAAGCCTGCAAGCTTCATTCTCTTGGCAATGTGACTCAGCACAGTCACAGGTTCCAGAATTTGAGAGCTAAGCATTTCACTCCTCATTCAACTACACTAAGAGGTGGACCTTCCAGCCAGGCTCTTGGGTTCATATCCTGGCCCTTCACTAGCTAACTAGCTGAAGGGACTTGGGGATGCTAACCATCCCTTGTTTTCCCTAGCAGGGGTCCCTTGTGGAGGGATTCTGGGGAAGCCAGGAGGGAGGTGTGTGGTGCAGGGATCCCATAGTATGGTTGTGACCTTCCATTGGGTTAGGATTAGGGTTAGAAGCAGAGGGTGAGGTGACTCGGCTCAGTGGCCTGGCTTCAGTGATGCACAGGACAAGTGCTGGCAGGTAAGAACTCACATGATGACAAGGAGCCCAAAGCCGGAGCTCAATAGGCATCCTCTGTGGAGCCTGTGTGGGAGACCCTTTGCTCAGTTCTTATGTTCCCATTCAGAGGAGGGAAACCTTCCTTTTTCTACCAAGACATATTAGCTGTACAGTTTTTGTAGATTCTAGTTATTGGGTAAAATAAATCCCCAACATCTTGAATTTTATTTATTGATGGTTTGCATTTGTTGGGATGGTTATGTGATTTCTTCCCCTCCTAGCATGTTGGTGGGTTGATTTCTATTGATTTGGGAGACTGAACCAGCCTTAAGTTCCTGAGATAAACTCCCTACTTACTGTATATTACATCTTTTATATACTGCTGGGTTTGCCAACATTTTATCAGATATTTTTCATAACCATCTTCATGGAAGAGCCTGACCTATTGTTTTCTTTATTGCCTCCTCTTTTTTTCTTTTATGTTTAGGTCAGGATAATGATGGCCTTACAAAATAGTGAGGGCGTTGCTCTCGTTTCTGGTCTCTTGATAAGGGTAGAGATAGCTGTATTATTTCTTCTTTCAGTGTTTAGTAGAAAATTACCCAGAGAAATCACTTGGGCTTGGAGTTTGGGAGTGTCAAGTGAAAAGTTCAGTTTTGACTGCATCGCCAGGTAGGTAGGCTGAGCTGTGGCTGGCATGTTCCTGCTGGCGGAGTTGTCCTCACACCAGCCCTGTGCTGTTGCCGTTTTTCTGATTCGCTAGAGATGCATCCGTTTCGTTGGTCTTTTCAAAGAGCAGATTTTGGCTGCTCGATAGGACTTTTGGGCATCTGCATGCGGTTAAATGATCTTGTGATTTTTAACAATTTGCTTTCTCTGGGTTGAGTGCACCTATGTGCGCACATAAAGATCAGGAGACATCCTGCATCCTGGTCTGTCACTCTCCGCATTACCCCCTGCAACAGCATCTCTCTCTGAACCTAGAGCTAAGATGGTGGCCACTCAGGTTTAGTGACCCTCCTGTCTCCACACTTCACAGTGCTTAGGTTACATTTGTTCATGTGGCCATGCTTGCCTTTCTATAGGGCAACTGGGCATTTGAACTCAGGCCCCTGTTCTTACACAGCAAGTGTTTACCCGGTAGGCCATCTCCTCACTGACCTCAGCCACCATCAGTGACCTCAGGCTACAGTCACTGGCTGAGATCACCCTTCCTACACACCTCACCATCCACTTCTGCTCTGCCCCATCTGTTCTGCTGGCTTCAGTTGACTGTGGCTCTGTAGTCAGACCATTGCTCACTCCCCATTGGTTCCCACTGCTGGCTCCTTTAGAGGATCGCAGGCCCTGCTACATCATCAATGCTCCTCACACTGTGGTCTCAGGCCATCCTGGAACACAGTTTCTTCAACCCCTTAAGCCTTTCCCTTATAGTTCCTTTGACACAGAAAGCTGTTTCAAGTCTGCTCAGATATCACTTTGCAGAGATGCATTTTGTGGTAACACCTGTATCCATGAAGTCCACTCCTTTTGCCCTCCTCCCGGGCACCCATGATATCAACTGCCTGGTGTGCTATTGGAGTGGGCATTTAAAAACCATGCATCAAGATGTGGGATTCGTCCCTGTCCTTGGTGCTGAATCTTCTTATTGTGTTCTCAGGCTGGACTGGTGGGGCCACCAGCCTGGATGACCCATCCCCCTGTCTACCCCACCAAGCACTTTTTGTTTGTTTTTGAGATAGTCTCACGTAGTCCAGACTGGCTTCAAATTTACTATATAGCCAAAGCTGGCTTCGAGCTCCCAGTTCCCTCTATCTGCCTGGCAAGTGCCCTGTAAGGATTTTGATTGACAGCTGAGGCAGTACTCACTCTGCCAGGCTCTCCTAGGAACCCATGTGCCAGGCTGGGGGAGCAGTTATCAATCACCCCACTACTGATCTTTAGGGGAGGGTAGAAATGCAAAACTCACCCGGAACCACGCTACTGCTGTTCAGGGGAGGGTGACAATGCAGAAGTCATCTGGAATGTCACCCTGACACCCCGTCCTCTGCCATCACGACCGATTCCATGTAGGATTCCATCACTCAGCCTGCCAGTAGGTGAAGACAGACTGTCCTGTGTCTTCCTCCTGGCTCTGCTTCTGATGTCAGAGCTCATTAGTGGCAATGAAGCCTGTCTACCTGAGGGTGGCGACAGCAGGAGCCACTGGCCACAGTGGCTCTTGTGTTAGGCAATGATTGGCAGAGGTGAAAACGTCTGGGAAGGAAGCAGATTGTAACTGGCAGATGACAGCCTGGAGCTCAGATCTCTGCTGTCTTGACTCCCAAGAGGCATTGCCCGTGGGAATACCTGTGTTTGAGCTTAAGTCATTGTCCGTGTCTTTATTCCTTCCATGGGTACCCCCAACCCCACTCTGGTCTCTCTTAATTAGTTATGTGTATGTACAAGGATTCATGTGTGCATGTGTATATACATGAGGCCCAAGGTCAACATCGAGTGTCTTCCACAATTGCTCACCCCCCCCCACCCACGAAGCAGGGTTTTCCGCTCTTCTAGGAGCTCACCAATTTGGCTAGACTGACTGTCCAGTAAGTTCCAAGGATCCTCCTACATCACCTCCCTAGAGCAGCTACTAAAGATATGCACTTCTCTATCCAGGTTCTTCTTGATGTGCTGGGGATCCAAACGCCAGGCCCTATGTTTGCATGGTACATGTTCTACCAACAGCCATCTTGTCAACCGACCTTCATTGGTAACATAGAATAAAATTCACTTGAGAAGAGTACTATAGCTAGGTGTCTTGGCAAATATCTTTAGTCTCAGCACTTGGGAGGTGAATGTCAAGGGCAAGGAAGGCTGTGCAGCTCTCTTTCCTCAGATCCCACATTGAGTCCCTGCATTTCTTCTGCAATCCTGGAAACCAGGCTGCTGTGACAGATGCCTCTTGGGCACAGGTTGCTTGCCATCCAGCTTACTGAAGAGGGCCAGTTATCCACTCTGACACAAAGCCTCATCCTCTCCTGCCTAGCTCTCAGAGTCTGGTTTGGGCTTAATCTTGACTCTGATTTTGGGAAAATCACTTTAATCCCACCATGGCTCCATGTCCCTCCTGTAAAGCGAATATGATGGCAGCTGCTTAGCAGACTGTGGTAGGAACTGGTTCACCAGTCAGGTTAAATATGTGAAGTCACCAGCATGTGAATGATTTTGACTAGCACGTACTAGAATGCTCCTCCTAATATTGGCTATGAAGGATGGACTCCAGAAGTAGTAGTTGTAGCTGTCCCCACCCCTCACTCCTTCTTGCCTTCTCTCTTTGCCCTCTCCCTACTTCTCTTTCTCTTCCTCCTCCATTCCATCTCTTCTTTCTCCTTTCTACACCATATCCTTGTCCATCTCTTCTTCCTCCTTTTCTTCTTTCCCTTTCTCCTCCATCTCTTCCTTCCCTTTCTTCTACTGCCCTTTCTCCTTCTCCATCTCTTCTTACTCCTTTTCTTTCCATTTATCCCTCTTCTATTCATTCCCTTTCTCCTTCTCTTCCTTCTCTTTCTCCTTTTTCATCTCTTCTCCCTCTTTTTCTTCCTCCCCCTTCTCCATCACTTCTTCCTCCTTTCTTCCCTTTCTCTTTTCCATCTCTTCTTCTTCCTTCTCTTCCTTCCCTTTCTTCTCCATCACTTCTTCCATCTCTTCCCTCCCTTTCTCCTCCATCTCATCTCTTCCTCCTCCTTCCTTCCCTTTCTCCTCCTCCATTTCTTCTTCGTTCTCTATTTCTCCTCCTTCTCTTCCTCCCATTTCTTCTCTTCCTCTCCCTCTTTCTTCTCTTCTTTATCTTTCTCCTTATGGTCCTCTTCCTTCTCATCTTCCTCTTGTGCTTCCTCCTCTTCTCCCTCCTCCTGTTCATCATCATCAGAGCTACTTGCCTGGATGCTGTCACTATGATGTCTTTGTTGAGGGTGGTTGTTCCTCAAGTTGGTGTTGCTATGGTATCTTTGTTGGGGGTAGTAGTCCCCAGGCTGCTGTCACTATGAAACCATCATCCAGGCTGAAATTTCAGGTGTCCCTTGTCCTGTGGTCAGACAGCTGGTATTAGCCAAGCGCTTGCATGTGACAAGCTTCTTGTGGAATCTGCAAAGACGATGTGCCTCAGGCTTTGCTGATGTGGAGCCAATATGAAGGTGGCATGATAGACATGTATGCAGTGTGAGGAAAGAGCCCGGAGGGCAAGCCTGATGTGGGCACCATTGATCAGGCCTGTACAGGGGGCCTCTGGGATAGACAAGCCTGGAATGAAGCTGGAAGTATGAGTCTAGGGTGGAGGGTGTGAAGCAGCCTGTCATGATCTAGAAAGACTCCATGAATGCCTGCCTTCCCCACCCTCCACAGGAGTGCTGATTTTTCAGGCACCCTGGGCAACCCCAAGGAATACCCTTCACTCACCACTTCCTCCACCATGGCCACAAGGACCCTCATCATTGACTTGGGTCTGGCTTTCTGAAGGCCAGTCTGTCCCACTGGAATGAGCCATGAATGGTTGTGCAGAGCATTGTGAACTGTTTGCCTTGTGCAGAGAATCCAGGCTCCAGCGAGGCCTCAAATAGCCCTGAACTGGGCATTGGCCTGTCCCACCCTGAAACCTTCAGTTACTCTATGCGACTTGGCCATGTCATGATCTGGGAGGATGGCAATCACATCTGTAGTGGCATTTCTTTTGTATTTTGATAAATAAAGCTTGCCTGAAGATCAGAGATTAAAACAGCCCTGGTCAGTCTTACAGACCAGGCAATGTGACACATACATTTAATCCCAGTAGCCATACTAGTTGCCATAGAAACTGGGTGGTGCATGCCTTTAATCCCAATGGTGCATGCATTTAATCCGAGCCCTAGAGAGGATTATAATATGGGAGGAGACAGCCCTCACTCTCAGTCTCATTCTGAGATTCCTGGAGGCAGTATCACCATTTTAGACGAGGTAGAAGTAAGAGCCAGTGGCTGGCTATTTTGCTTTTCTGACCTCCAATATCTGTTCCTGAGTTTTTATTAATTGTGCTTCACATGTCCAGTCATTTCTGGCCATTTGCTTTGATGAGGTACAGTGAGGACCAGAGAGGCTGTTATCTGCTGGTCTCTCGATTGAGTGTGCCCGAGGGCCATCAGAAGACCCTGGAGGGGAGCCCTCCGTAGGGGAGCTGCTGGTATTGGGAGCTGGGTATGACTTTTGCTGCTTAGATACCATGTTTCAGGTGAGTTTTGTATCCTTTCTTCATGCCCAGGGCATGGCCCCGCATAGTACTAGGATTTTAGGGACAGACACTAAACAGAATGCCCAATGGGAAGAGCCCTGCCAGGGAAGATAGAGATTCCACCTGTGCTCCCAGGCCAAGAGCTGGCTGGGGAGACAGCTCAGTCAGTCAACAGCTTTGCTGAGCAAGCATGAAGGCATGAGTTTGGATTCCCAACACCCACAAGGAAAGCCAGGCATAACTGCATATGTCTATAACCCCATTGTTGGGGACCAGGACCAGAGGATCCTTGGGGCTTGATGACCACCCACTCTAGCCTATTGATGAGCTCCACATTCAGTGAAAGACTGCCCCTGAAGAATAAAGTGGAGTGCAGTAGAGGATGGTGTCAACCTTTGGTCTGCACACTCTCACACATCAACACACACACACATGCATACAGCACATATGCCTAAAAACTTTAAAACAATCACTAAGCCAAAATGGATGGCCCATGAGATCCTCTAGGCTCCATGCATGTGTGCACTCGTGTGTGCATACATATACACATGTGCACACACAGATAGCTACACACTCCAGACATGTACAAAAACCAACACATAGTGCCTTAGCAATTCCATGTCTCAGAGAGTACCTAGGGCACATTTGCACTGGATACGTTTGCTTCTGTTGCATATGTTTGCATCTTGTCTCTGCTGGTCAGCCTGGCTGCTCCTGTGGTGGGACTTTTTATAGCAAACATTTACAAAACCCTGACTGGACCAGACTCAAGGCTCCTGGGAACTTCTGCAGAGCCACTCACCAGGGAACCCATATCTGAGTTTCTATTTGCCAGCAGATAAAGATGGCGATGTGGGTTGAGCACAGTGGGGGTGTGATTGGTGAGAGTCGGGGTTGGGAGTGAGGATATGGCCATTGACCCCAAGAGCGGGAGAGGGAGAGGGCTCAGACCCAGGCCTGGGCATACTTCTGTGCCTGAAGAAGCTGGGCAATGTCTTCACCTCCACATGTCGGGACTAGGGTCACACCCTAGCTGGGGGCGTGGGAAGGGGACTAACTGGGTTTAAAAATGGGACCAGTGAGTTTGCCAAACTTGCAAATGTCAGCATTGCAGTTCTGTCTTGGCATTTATGAAGTAGGTATCTAAAGAAAGGAGCGAGGCTTGGCATCTAGCCTCTTCTTTCTTCCTCTACTTTTTGGCACAGTGGTGACTCCATACCATTTTCTTTTTGGATGTCTTCTTCCAGCCAAGGTGGCACTGCACACTGCACATATGGCCTTGGTTGCACCCCACTTCGCTACATCTTCTGAATACACACAGGGCCTGGACAACAGATCTTCCTAATCATCACCCAAAGAGTCTTCTGATCCCTGGATCAGACAAGCTCTGAGAACAATTTCAACTCCTGTTGGGGATGTTCTAGAGCCCTTCCATACCTTATCCCCACATTGCAAACCCCACAGTCTATGTCCAGTGGTCCCTGGTATTCTGAGATTGTCCCCCACAAACCCAACTGCTCTTGTGGGAGCCAAGTGTGTAGTTTGGTCTCAGGAGATACAGAGAGAGTCACTAAATATGTCCTTGCTGCTACTGCAACCAGTTGGAGATGGCCCTGTATTTCTTAGGCATGCTAAATGGCATGATCTGGACTCTGTCTTTGGCCTGACTTGTGTGTCAGCCCTTCTGTCCTATCAGAAGATATTGGAGTTCACCAGGCAGGAGCTTCTGGTCTATCTTTCAAAGAACCTGTTCCCTGGGACCCATGACTCCTCCAGCCTGTACCTGATGAATGGGGCTGCTAGGGTACAGACATACATATGCTGTGCCAGACGGGATGCAGGCACATCACTGGAATTCTGCATACAGCCATACAGTTATCAGGGTAAGTACTCCTACAAGTTCCCAGATGGCACCTGTATGGAGCTTGACCGCCTGCAGGTCATGCCCCCCAATCCTGAGATGTTCCTCAGTCTATGGGCATTCAGGATGCTGGGTCTCTGCATCTTCTGTGCTGTAATAAATTCTCTGGAGGCCTTTGAGAGTCCCCAAGCACCAGATGCTCTCATTTCATGTGGTAGCCTGTGGAGAGAATGGTGTGTATCCTGGTTTCACTGAGAGCCTGTACAATGAGCTATATTAGAGGGTCATCTCCCATGACAAGATCAGAGCATGCAGCAGTAGCAGCAGCAGCAGCAGCAGCAGCAGCAGCAGCAGCAGCAGCAGCAGCAGCAGCAGCAGGAACTGTGATGTGTGGCTGGGTGGACCTGTAGTGCCCACTTCTCTCCCTACAAGCCCCCAGTAGATGACCTGGGGTCAGGGGAAGCACATTGAAAACAGGAGCCTGTGACCTGCCAGCTGGCTCTAGGGACCCACTCCTGTCACATGGGAGCAGATGGGTTAACTTCAAGGACTGAAGGGTGACATTTGTGGCTTTTGAATTCTGAGGGATCGATTAGATTCTGTGGGTTTTGTCATGTATCAAGAGAGGGATTTGACTCAAGGAAGGGGGCAAGCATCACCACTGGAGGCCTTCAGGGATCAGCTTCTAAGGCAGGTGACACTGGGCAGGTGTCCACTGCTGCCTCCATGTCTGGCACTCACTTGTCATTTGCTAACATCTCCCTCCACTCGTTCCATTCATAGCTGAGTGGATATTAACTGGGGCAGGAGGAGTGGAGGCCTTCTGAGCTTCCTGGCTCTGTTTTGGCTGGGGGTTGGGATGGGAAAGGGCAGTTGACATTTCTAGTTCTTTAACCTCTGGCCAGGGTAGCCCTTCCTGATACAGGAGAGGCTCCCATCTATGTTGGGGCTTGTTTTATACTTTTAACATTCCTAGAAGCCTTGATGTCTCCTCTGGTGGGTGACAGGTTGGGTGGCAGCTCCTAGACCCAGTGTGGGGTTTCCATTGGTTCTGAGGCGCCTGGGGCTAAGGAGGGAATCTGTGAGTGGCTACTGTGTGTGGGAAATCATTACAGGCACAGGGCCTTTGAAGTAAAAGAGATGGACTCCTGGTGGATAAATTCTAGGACCTCCAAGGGTACCCGCGTCAGAGAGTATTCGAGCTCCTTAGGTGAAATTGGCACGGTGTGCCTCATGCATGCAAGCACCATCTTCCTGTGTATTTAAAAACCATCTCCAGTGCTGACAGTGCCCGATGCAGGGCGAGTAGTTGTGCTGCTTAGGAAACAAGGACGAAGCCTGCCTGTGTTTCCTATAGGAACAGTTCTGAGAATTTGCTGACCCCATGGATGAAGGGAACCTGTAACTATGGTATCTCAGGCCGTGAAGAATTAAATAGGCCCATCTAACTCAGTGATGGGATCTGGGCTGGTGGGGTGGACTGAGGTGGAGATGCCTAGATGCTGTGAATTACGGGTTGTCTCTTTCTCCACACATTGTACCTTGGCAGTGTGCAGGGCTTGTGTGACTTCCAGCCAGTTTAGCGTGCCCCGACTGATAACCTATCCCTAGTGGGCCCGTGGGCTTCAGACGACCCGATGGATTCTGGGAATGCATAAGGATGGCAGAATAGCTGAAGAAAGGATACCTGAAAGCGTAGAGACTTGAGTTTGATTCCTAGAACCCATGTAAAGACTGGACATGGTGGCACATGTTTGTAACCCCAGGAATGGGAGACAGAGACAGACCCCAGGCGTCGGCTGGTCAGAAACAGTGAACGTTAGGTTCAGTGCGATAGAGGAAGACAGCCAACATCAATCTGAGGCACACACACATGTATTTACAGCCACACACACACACACACACACACGCAAACACCTGCACACACATGCACACACACAGACACCTCTACACACATGTACATCACACCTCCACACACATGCATACATCACAGAGAGGTGGAGAGTGGGGAGAGAGAGGAGGTACTGAGTAAAACCAATGTTCTCTGGTCCTCACTGACCTTACACAAGAAGACTCTGTTATATCCAGCCACGGAATTAGGGGATGCTTGTTACAGCAACCATTTTGCTTGCTGACCAATACATAGATAAAAGATAAAACTAGTTTCTTTTGTTTGTTTTTCTGCTAAGATGGTAGCACTGTGGGTCAAACCCAGCCTGAGATGTCCAGCACTGCAGTCTAACTCTTTCTGGAAGGGGCTTCTCACTGCTCCAGCACTGCAGTCTAACTCTTTCTGGAAGGGGCTTCTCACTGCTAACATTAGAGCGAGTGCTGGCTGACTTGGGCAATAGTTGTGATGGAATCAGCAGGAAGCTTGGGGCTTCAGGCACAGGTAGGGACCTGGATGGCGAGGGAGTCTCGCTTACTTTATCTTAGAACACTTGTGAGCTGTAACTGCTCAGTCACAACTTTATCCCCAAACTCAAGTCCCTGGGGGAGGGGGAGGGAGCTAGGACATTGACTCCTTGGCAGAGCAGCTTATCACCAGCCTGGCACAGGCTGGGGTCTCCAGCTCCAGACCAGCCCATGGTTAACTGAGCTACCATAAGTACGTGGTAGGATGAGGAAGCAAACTCCTCTCTTCCAGACTGGGGTTGTAATGTCTTAATGCGAGAGAGGAAGCGGTGAGCGAAACATGGCCTCAGGGGCTAGAGTGCCTGCCTAGCACACACCAAGTCCCCCGGTTCAGTTTCCAGCACTGCAGAAACTGGGTGTGGTGTACACACCTGTAACACCATCTCTCAGCAGGTGGGGAGCCAGGAGGATTAGGAGTTCAAGGTCATTCTCAGCTTCATAGAGAGTTCAAGGCCAGCCTGGGCTATGAGAGACCCTGTCCCAGAAAAGTAAAACATAGAATGGTTAGTGTGGTGTCAGCCCTGTGTTAATTAGAAGCATTAAGATCAATTGTGGCTGTCACCATCTGGCCAGTCATTGCAGGGAGAGCTATACCTGCGGACTAACATATGCACTGAAATGGGATGTTTGTTCAAGTCTCATTGCTTGAAGCAAGAGGAGGTTCACAGGTCTTAAGTGAGCTGTTCCACGGTGTCTCTTCCTAAGCCCTTCAATTCTTTAGGGCCCCACAGGATTTCCTGAACTGAGAGAGGTAGACGCGAGGTTTTCCTATGCTCGGGTGAAAACTGCTTCGGGGTAGTTGAGGTGGAAGAGTTTCCTTTCTGTTGTTGTGGTAGGTCACTTTGGATGAAAGCAGCCTGGGAAGGGAAGGATTTATTTGGCTCACACTTCCAGGTCACAGCCCATCACTGGGGGACATCAGGATAGAACTCCAGGAGGAATGCTGCTTTTTGTCACTTGCCGGCAGGCTCTTGCTCCACCCACTCTCTTATACAACCCAGCAGTGCCTGCCTAGGGAACGGCACCGCTCACAGTGGGCAACAGCATCTGCCTAGGGAATGGCACCACTCACAGTAGGCAACAGCGCCTGCCTAGAGAATGGCACTGCTCACAGCGGGCAGCAGCACCCGCCTAGGGAATGGCACCGCTCACAGTGGGCAGCAGCGCCTGCCTAGGGAATGGCACTGCTCACAGCAGGCAGCAGTGCCCACCTAGGGAATGGCACCGCTCACAGTGGGCTGTGCTTTCCTACCCCAACTGGCAATGAGGATAACTCTCCATGGCCACGCCCCAGGCCAGTCTGATCCAGGCAGTTCCTCAGTGGAGGTGTAGACTTAGATGATGCTGGGCTGTGTCAAGTTGACAATTAGAGCTAACTAGACATGCTTTGACCTGCTGAGCAGTGCCAGTGGCTTCTGCTGCATCTGTTGTGCAGCTGAGCCTCCAAGGGTGGAAGGCAAGAAACTCAGATGTGAGTGGTGATGGTGGAGGGTCTGGAGAAGATGGACAAGGAGTATTTTTCTTAATTATCTCTGGGCACCTGCCATCACAACCCCTTTTCTCATTTGATTCAGAATGTAACATTTAACCTTTCTGTTCAAGCATCCACTCTGGCTGCCTGGGGTGCAATTACCAACTTTCCTATGCCTGCTCTCCCCTCCCTTACCCAGAAAGCTTTTAAACCTCCCTGGCCCGGTTACCATCTCTCTCCTCTGACTCTCCAATTAAATTAAAAATAGCAACAACGCAGGGTTGTGCAGGGCCATCAACCTCCGCCAAGCTGCCATCACACCCAGGCTGGCGGGGCGGTGTGTGGAGCCCAGAACATGTCTGCCAACTCCAGCAAGGCCTGACAGCTGCTTGGAACTGGGGGAGGTGTTTACACTATGGGGGCCCTGGGGCTGCCTGCCAGAACAGTCAGGTGCAGGGGTGGGAGTTGGGGTCCTGGCAACTGGAGAGGGGGTGCATGGGGCTGGCCGGAGGATAAAGGGAGAGACCTTGGGCAGGCCGGTCCAGGTTATATGAAGTTGGCACTTCTGATTCTCACGGCCAAGGCCAGGCAGTGGCACCCTGGCACTTGCCTTTGATGGATTTGGAAACTTAGGATCCTGAGATATCCTGTTTTTGGTTCTCCTCATGGCAAACACTGACTGTGCTAGAGGCAGCACCAAGTACCTGCTGGGGCTTTAGAGACCTTTTCTAAGAGTCAGAGATGGAGAAGTGAATATAGATCCAAGCTCCCGCCAGTTGCAGGTTGGAATCCCTGTCCCCACTGTTTTCTGGCTCAGCTAACCTCCCCATACTTCAGTTTCCTCATCTGCAACAGGGACATCCTAAGGGTGCCTCCCTTAGACTGGTTTTGTGATGACTATGAACTTTAACAAATTTACACTTTATAAGGCTCTTAGCCAGTGCTGAACACAGGGAGGGTCTTCATTACTACAGAGGCTGATTTTGAACTCATGTTCCTTCTGAGTGCTTGGATTGTAGGCATGCACTACCACACCTGGCCTCCAGACAAGTCAGAAGATCATCTCACTCTATAACTCAGACTGCCTTGGATAGAGCTTACTATGTATCCCAGGCCTTGATCTCACAATCTCACATCCTCCTGCCTCCGCCTCTCCAGTTCTTCTTCTTCTTCTTCTTCTTCTTCTTCGTCTTCGTCTTCGTCTTCGTCTTCGTCTTCGTCTTCGTCTTCGTCTTCTTCTTCTTCTTCTTCTTCTTCTTCTTCTTCTTCTTCTTCTTCTTCTTCTTCTTCCTCTTCCTCTTCCTCTTCCTCTTCCTCCTCCTCCTCCTCCTCCTCCTCCTCCTCCTTCTCCTCCTCCTCCTCCTCCTCTTCTTCTTCTTCTTCAATCTTGAGAGATGATTCAACAGTTAACACCACATACTGCTCTTGCCTAGGACTAGAGTTTGTTCTCATCACCCATGTCAGCTGCCTGTAACTCCAACACCAGGAAGATCTGACACCCTCTTCTGGCCTCTTCCAAGGGCACAGCATACATGTGACATAATTCATGCACAAGTAAAAATAGAAAAAAAAGAGATGATCTCACTAAGTAACTCAGGCTGGCCTGCAACAGAACTCACTTTGTAGCTTAGGCTGGCCCTGAACCCATGGTCTTCCTGAGTGCTGGGATTGCAATTGCGTGCCAGCATCCCTGGTCCCTGTATCTACCGCTCTTTAGTCAGTCCTGCTCCTGGTCATAGGCAAGTAGGTGCTCATGATATAAAAGCTTAAAAGACCAAAGTGCTGAATTTTTTGCCTTGTGGGGCGATCTCCTCTTCTTATCTGAGTGACTGGGAAGAACCACACTGTATAACACAAGGACCCCAGGCAGCACTGGAGAATGGTGGACTGCAGGAGGAGGTGACAGCAGAGCTGTCTCTGCAGAAGATGATGTCTGAGATGGCTTTGGCCAGCAAGTTGGACTTTGCCCTTGCCGTTCATCTTGTGTGGGATGCTTGTCCCTGATCACCCCCAGGGCTGCTTTAAGATGAAATGCTTAAGACTCCTGGAGAGTGAGGAGGTGGACATTGGCATATATAGTTCCTAAAGGACATGAGTGTCACACCGAGGGGTGGGGATCCCTGAGGAACTGGGGTCCAGATTGTGTAGGACAGCAGCTCACAGTAGGCTGGGGCCAGTCATTGATGGGGCAATAGAAACAGGTATACCCCCTCCACCAGCTGTAGGCTAAATAGTCTGTCCTGTTTGGTTCTTATTAGTAGACTAGGAATTTGGTGCTGATGGTGTTTGGGGTCCAGAGTGGATGGGAGGGACCAGTATATCTTCCTGCCAGTGTCTGTGGAGAGCATAGGACTTGAGTGACACCAGGAGAGGGGTGGGAGCATGAAGCTGGGGAACCTTCAGTCAAGGTGAAGGGCTAGCTCTGCCCCCGTGACAGCTGTGCTCTGTAACCTCTTGGGTTCTTCATTTCAGCACCCCAGGTCTGGACAGCTCCCGACTTTTCCTTCTAGGTTCACCCTCTGTTCTGGGAAGCAACCTGGCTGGGAGGGGCACAGGGTTATGGTGCTGAACTGCCCAGCATGGACTGTACTGCTTCCTCATGAGGGTACTCTGGGAATTAAGGTCAAGTTATTTCCAGACTGTGCTCTCTCTGCCCTGGGTTCTTTATCAGGTCCTAGCACACTGAGGGACATCTAGGGCATTTCTTAGCGTAGAGTCCGTGCTTGGTAAGGGTTACTTTTCTCTTGGACTCAGGACACTCCCTGAGGTTCTGGGCTGGCAGCCTGGCTTCCACCAATTTTGCCCACATGCTTGACTTTCTCTGGAGGAATTGGTGTCCTGAGATGTCACCATGACAAGACCCTTAGACTCTAGAGAGGCCCTGAAATCAGAGTGGGAGAGGTGGCCCTACTCTTTTTTAATTAAGATGAAGTTACAATTGTGTGCCAGCATTCCCGGTCCCTGTATCTAGAGCTCTTTAGTCAGTCCTGCTCCTGATCATAGGCAACTCCAGTCACATCTTTCCTCTACCATGGTTCTCCTCTGAAGCGTCAGGACCATGTTCAGCCCAGGATGATGGCGAGGGGACCATGCTAGTCCCTGTGGACACAGGCTGGGTGTTGCTGGGGACACAGAGTGACGTGACCCTAGGGAGGGGGCAGGCTAGGAGTGAGATGACCTTGGAGAAGGGGACAGGCAACAGACCCCTCTCCTCTGACACCCTGGGGTGAGGGTCACCCAGAAAGCTGAGCCTCTGAGTGTACCCCACAGTCCTGAGTGTATCCCGCAGCCCTGCTCCCCATGGAGACATTCAGCAAGGGGAGGGCTGGCCATAATCCGCCTTTAATTTCTCCAGGGCCTGCATTATAAATTCCATAACTCTAGTAGGTCAAAACATGACAAATTCCTGGGACTGCAGCCCCCACCTGGGAGCAGAAAGCCCTTCTCTGCTTTCTCTGCCTTTTTATGGCTGCTAATAAAGGTCTGGCAGTGGGAATTTAGCTGCTGCAGGTGGGGGTGGGTAGGTTTCTGGGGCACGTGGGCCTCCCCCTCCCCAACAGTGCTGCCAGTTCCATTATAGTCCTGCCCCACCCCCCGCCATGGATCTGGGGACAGTTTGCTCAGGGTTAATTGGGCCAGCGATGGTCCTGACGAGAGTGGGATGCTGTGTCCCTTTATGGGGAAAGGGCCAGGTTGGTGAAGGGAACCACAGCAAAATTGCAGGTGGTGCTTGACCTGCTGAATTCCAAACGTGATTCCAATGCCATCTTCCGTCTCCTGCCTGGCAGAGGTAGGGAGAACAGGCTGCATAAATAGTTCCTTGCCATTGCTGTTCAACCCCTGAGCAGGTTCCTTAACCTTTCTGAGCCCTGGTCTCCATGTCGGTAAAGTGACCCTGACCCCAGACACCACCAGCTGCTGTGTAGTGAGTGTGTGCGTCTGTGCATCTGCAACCAGCACAGGGTCCATCCCAGCAGGCGGTCAGCCCAGCTCACAGTGGGGGGAGTCCCCCAGGACTGAACTTTTATATCCGAAGGCTTAGTCATTGTGCATACATCAGACACAGTTCCGGAGGGCATGACTAAGCATCAGCCTGTCACCTTTGAGGCTTTTATCTCTTTAAAAGCTGCTGCCTGTCCACACAAGGTTCCTACCGACCTGGGTTCATATCCCAGGCAGGAAATGGGTGGGACTCTGTGGGCGTCAGTGGGGGCAGAGCAGACGCAGGGGTGGATGCTCGTACAGATCCTGTCCACGAGGAGAAGGATGACACAAAGGAGCCGAGATCATTGCGGTGATGAGACAGGGAGATCTCTCTGGAGCTGTGCACAGGACCATTTGGGGGACAGCAGCTTGGCCAGGCTGGGTCAAAGGTGAAAGGGCTCACACCTAGCTGCTGTACCCCTGCTGTGTGATCTCAGGTTGAGGGATTGGTGTCCCTGAACTCATTCTTGTCTCTAAGCTGTGGAAGAGAATGGCTCTATCCAACAGTATATGACGGACCTAAGAGCTCTTGCTGGGGCTGAAGAGATGGCTCAGCAGCTAAGAGCACTTGCTGCTCTTCCAGGGGATCTAGGTTCAGTTCCCGGCACCCACACAGGCAGCTCACAACTGCCTTTAACTCCAATCCCAGGGGATTCAGTGCCCTCTGAAGGCACTGCAGTCATATGCATGTAGTGTCTAATAATAATAATAATAATAATAATAATAATAATAATAATAATAATACACAATTTTTCATTGTCTTTTTTTTTTAAGTTCCTGCATAGAGAACTCATCCTGGTGGTGAGGACAAGGGAGAGCTGGCAGGCTGACCAACTCTGCAACAATCCAGGCCCAGACCAGGGTTTTGAGTTGCTCCACTTCAACATCCACCCCATCTTTGATCTGCTGGAGCATGTGAAGGGACCGGTCCTGCAGATCCAAAGCTGCAGGATCTCCATGGCACAGGGCAACAGCAGGATAACTGAAAGGAGGCCCAGTGAGGGCCCAGGATCAGTAGCATAGCAGAAACCAGAGGCCTTGAACCAGACCAATGACTCTTTGCAATGAACATGTGCAAGTAAAGATACATGGATAAGAAGGTCTACTGTGTGACTCACTATGTCACACCACAGCTTCCATGATGAGATAGATTTTCTTCTTTTCTCTTAAATTTTATTTTATTGGGTAGGGTTGGTGCAAGAGTAGAGGGCAGATATGAAGGGATGGGGAAATGAATGTGATAGAGATGCATGATGTGAAACACACACACACACACACACACACACACACACACACACACACACACACACACGCTCCTGTGCACAGAATGTGGAGCACACTGAGCCTGGCTTGAGGTGCCCTCAGTGCTAACTGGCTTCTGGAGTTCACAGGCTATGACTGCACTGCCCTGCTCTTTCCAGTGGGGGGGCGCCAGCATCAGCCCCGCAGTGGTTACTATGGGCTGGCTGGAGGCTGGCAAGGGTGCTAAGTCAGCTGTAGGTGTAAGGATACCCCTCTAAGGGAGGCTTGGCACCCCTCAGGAGCTGCACAGTATACCCCAGATAGGGCTCTGCAGAGTTAGCTCCCTAAGCATCTGCCCCCTGACTTGAGCTTGCCTCCGTTAGCCTGTGGGTGTGTGTGGGAGCCTCATCTGTGCTGCCTTCCAGGCAGTTAGATGCAGAGTCAGTGACAGACTCTTTAGTACAGTGGTGGACCTGCTGACCAAGGCCTTGGCAATTGTGATGCCAGTATGGCAGAGAACCATCTTTCCTGCTGGGCTGGCTCCTCCAGTGTCCCACATTGTGGGCCTCCATCTCTCTCTGGAGACAGTCAGGACCTGCTGCTTGCCCACCCAGCTCAGTGTGTTCTCAACGGGTCCCAGAGAGCCTGGGAAAGGCCACGTCGCACCTTGGCAGCTCCTGTGCTTGGTTGGCACTGTTCACGGAGCCACCACATCCTATCTCTATCTATGCCTGGGGAGAGCCCACTGTCAGCGCCCCTCCCCCTCCTCTCCCTCTCTCACCATTCTCTGATCTCTGCTACATTGGTCTTTAAAAAAATGTCTGTGCTGGAGAGATGGCTCAGCAGTGGAAGTGCTGACTGCACAGGCTGAGGTGTCATTCCTGGAATCCATGGTGGGAGGAGAGAAAAGATTCTAGAAAGTTCCTCCACACTCCAGCTGAGAGCATGTCCGTATTTACACAAGCATCATATATACACAATAATTTTTAAAAAGTAATTTTTTTCTGGTGTTGGGGATTGAACCTGGGGACTCTTGTACATTAGGCAAGTGTTCTACCCCGAAGCTCCATCCACAGCCCTCTCCCATTTTTCTCTAGGGTCTCATCAACTTGCTCAGGCTTGTGATCCTCCTGCCTCAGCCTCCAGAGTAGTTGGGATTACAAATGCATACCACCACGCCTGGTTGGACTGGCCTTTCTAGAGGGGGCTCCCTGGTCCCTGCACCCCATTATGAAGCAATAACCTCACATCTGCTCCCCCTTTCCTTTCCTTTTTTTTAAAATCTATATGAGCTATGTCTCCATGAGAATGCAAACTCTCTGAAAACAGAGCTTGTCTGTGCCCACTGCTAGAACCCTAGGGTCTGCTTAGGGTTGTATTTGCTGAGTGACTGAATGATGAACTCCCCCACCCCAGTAGGTCTCTATATACAGAGATAGGGCAGCCAGCCTGTTCAGCTCTCTGAGGGCCAGACAGAAGTTCAGGCTCTCCATGCAGCAGGATGTATTGGGGTTAGCTCCTGTAGGACTTCCTGGCGGTTGGTTGGTGATCTGTATGGTCTTGTGTTCACATTGACTGAGCTGTTGTCCTGCGGGGAGGGATTAAAGGCTGTCACTGGCTGCCCGATAGAGTCTTTTATTGCGTGTAGACCTCTGAAGGTAGATAAGATGATGGAGAAAATGAGTGGAATGCCTCAAGGTCATCCGCGTCTTCCAGCTCCAGATGGGCTCACCTTTTACCTGGACCTCATTTACTAAGACTTTGGTGTTCCACAGCTGCGTGGCTGTCCTTTCTGCCCTTGATCTCACCAACCCAAATGCATTCTGGGAGACTGTCTCCCTTGTGCTGGGAGGTTCCAGCACCCCCCACCCCCACCCCTTTGCAACTTCCTTCCATCAACACCTCAGGTCCCCCACCCCTACTCCATCCTGTAATCTTGGATCCAGTGTGTCTCCACCCTCAGCGTGTGTTGGGGTGGGGCCTGAACCTGATCTCCCTCAACTTGATCACAACTATAAGAGTCTACCCCAGTCTCTGGGCAGCAGATGTTCTGGAGAAATCTAGATACTGGGAGCCTTGGGTTCTCACCTACGAGTGGGGTCGAGCACACCCCTGTATTGTTGGGAGGAAAGGATACACCACAGTGGTGGAGGCCCACCCCAGCACCTGCCCCTACTAAGAACAGGGGTGACAGGTGTGTCATCTGGAGCTACAGGCCTGGACAAAACCCTTTCTTTTCATTGTCCGTTGTAGTCACTCGCTCTTCCCGAGGTGAAGCCAGTATCTGGCCCGATGGGCTGTGGGAGATTCCAGGGCTCAAGGGCAGACATACAACGTTTGTCTCCTCGCTGCTGTCGCTGGGACAGACACTGCGAGGCTGTAGGGAGAAACAGAGGCAGAATACCTTCAGTTTTCCTAGCTTACAGGTAGGGAAACTGAGGCACAGAGAGGCCCTGCAGAGACTTGAGGCATACTCTCTCAGGTCATGTTGCCCTCTCAGGGGGTGGGGGACAGTGAGGACTACAGGTAATGTTCTACGCGCCTCAGGGGTGTGGTGCCCTTCTGGCCCCGTCTTGGAAGGCTGAACTCCTGTTTCGTGCAACCTACCTCGTCCTTCTCCCCCAAATGAGGAAAAATGTCTTGGACACACCTGTGTTGTCACCTCCCTCTGCCCTGGTTCTGAGAGGGAGTGTGGGAAGATGCCTGCGCAGTTTAGGTGCTCCAGGCCCTGATTTAGCGATGGGAGCTGCGTGAGGTCTCGCATTACTGAGCCTTCATTACTTTCACAGACTACGTTCCAGTGGGCTCGGCCACGGCTGGGAAGTACTGTTGTAAATAATTAAACTCCACTTGTCAAGGTGGCAGGGAGGGGCTGGCGAAACCACCGAGAGAGCGGCTGAGGGAGCAGGCCTATGCGGAGAGGCAGGAGTCCTAGGGCCTGCCAGGCTGTGTCCCACCCTGACCTGGGCCAATAAAGTCACAGTCAAGCCCCTAGTTCCAAGTGCTCCCTGCCAGCCTCAGCCCAGAGGGGGAAATGACTGGGCAGGGACGGGGAAGATGGCTCAATGGGTCAAGTGTCTGTTGTCTAAGCATGAGGACCTGAGCTCAGATCCCCAGCACCCAGGTAAAAAGATGGGCATGGTGGCATGTGTCTCTGATCCCAGAGCAGGGAAGGAAGAGGGAGGAGGGTCCCAGGGGCCCGCTGGTCCTCCAGCCTAGGCTGTATGTGAGCTCCAGTGAGACCTTCAGTGAGAATGTCTCGAAAAAAAACAGGTAGATAGCAATCTAGGAAGAGACTCAACATTAACCTCTGGCCTCACATGCACGCACACACGCACGCACGCATACACGCATGCATGCATGCATACATCTGCTTACACCACATGGACACACATAACCTAGCCCAAACACGTAGAGAGGTCCCTCATATGCGTATGGGGGAGGGGATCAGGCCTGGATCTCCAGGAGGGAGATTTCTGTGGGTGGAAAGAGTCATAGAATGTTCCAGCCAGATGGACCAGCACTTCTGGTCTAGCAGTTTCCCAGATGGGATAGTCAGGGCCAACAGCCACAGTAGCAGCAGGAATTGGTAGTCACTCGCAGGGCAAGAGCACAGGTCAATCCCCCGCTCTCCCCTCTGCCTGGGCATCCCTGGACAAACACCTTCCTGGCCTCTCCTTTCTGCTCTGTACTGACCTTGCCAGCTGGTGGCCATAAAGAAGCCATTTGCCTTTCAGAGGGCCCGGGTGAGCTGTCTGGCAGTGTGTTGTGTCCTGACTCAGCTCTGAGGACCCACTTAGCTCCCAGATGTGTCCCAGGCAGGAAGGCACCTCTTGCCCAAAGACAGATGCGGAGATTCCTGCGTGAACGTGCCCTGGGGAGAGGAAGGCCAGAGACATCGGGTGACTCAAATCCCAGTGTCTACCTCTTCCAGAACTGGCAGGAGCCTGATCTTCCCCAGCCATGACCAGTCAGTGTCAAGGGGACTATTGTGTGTGCAGCTAGCATGGTTGCAGGCAGGGCACTATCAACTGAGTATGTTCTTACAGAATCAGTCCCATTCCCAGAACCCCATGGGCCTGTTCCTTTGGTGAGGGTGCACCCAGTTCCTGGGAAGGTCCAGGCCTGGATCAAGCTTTGGATTAGCCACAGGTGATTGTGTTTCCCGGGATGACGGCTGCTTCTGGAAGTTACCCAGGGATCTGCCCCAGGTCCCCATGCACCCCCTCCCTTATTCTCACCCCACTTTCCAGTCTCTTTTCTCCCAGATGGAGGCCCTGTCTGCTGTTGTGAAGAGGGCTGACGGAGTCCAGGGCACCTTCTCAATACTGGGAATCGAATTTGGGCCTTGGATATACTAAGCAAGTGCTCTACCATTGACCTACATTCCTAGGTCTCACTCTGTAGCCTATAGCTCAGGCTGGCCTTGAATTTAAATACTCTTTAAAAGATGCTTTTTCTAGCCCTCTGTGTGACTCCTTGTATATCTTGTCTGTTGTCTGTCAATGGAGACTCCCATTCCAAAGACTGACAGGGAGCCACGGGCAGTTCCCAGACACCTAGTATTAACAGGCTACATCCTTTGCGGCTGTATTCTAACCATGCAGTCTCGTTCATGATCCTGGCTCGTGTGCCTCACTGGTGGGGAGTTGGACAGGGTCAGTGGTCACACATGGCCTTTCTGCCTTTGTCTTTTTCACACATGCTCTGGGATGCAGCCCAGTCTTCGCCAAACAGTTGTCCGGAGCACATCCTGTGACTTTCTTGGACGTGGGAATGGCTCTGGCCACATGAATGCTCAGAGGAAATTTGCACCTTCTTTCCACCCATGTTGCCCATGCCTTAGTCCAAAGTGGAAGCTGTGAGGGCAGGGCCTGGCACTCAGTTTCCTACCTTACTCTGCCAGCCTCCTGCCTGCAACAGCAGTTCCCAGGGTCCTACCCTCAGGAGTGCAAGATGGGAGATCCAGGAGTTGGAATCTAGTGGGATCGGATGAGATCTTCTCTGTGGTGAGCCAGCACCCATTCTCTTGGTGCATGTTGGAATTGTCTGCATTCTCCTGAGCCCGGCTCCCTTGGGAACATCCTCTGCCTGCTGCTGAGGTCTCTTTCCCCCTGGGATCCTCTCAGCACCCTCTAGCTCTCTGGGATCCTGGGACCTTTACCTCTCCCTCTTCCGCTTGACCACCTAGGCACCCATGTAAGGACTCTCACTGAAGTCCCCCGAGGGCTTGAGAGAAGGGAATGACACCTCACTCACCCTTCTCTCCTGGTGTGTGTGTGTGTGTTTGTGTGTGTGTGTGTGTGTGTGTGTGTGTAACTCTTAGAACACAGGCAGCTCCCCCTCCCATTTTCTCACTGCATACGCCTACCTATTTTAAGCTGTGTGTGTGATTGTGTGTGTGTGTGTGTGTATGTATGCAAATGATTAAGTGTGTAAGCATGCATGCAAGTCAGTGTAGGTGTGTGTTAGTGCATAGGTGTGTGAAAGTTCTCGGGCACTTCCATGTGAATCCTGCTGGGGTGGCCTCACACTTCCCCTGAGAATTAGTGGAATCACACCCATTGTCTTGGGGCCTCTTCCGGAATCCAGAACCTAGTAGCTCTAATTTAACATCGGACTACTGTGATGGTGTGAAAAAATACCCCACAAAGGGAGTGGAACAATTAGGAGGTGTGGCCTTGTTGGAGGAAGTGTGTCACTGTGAAGGCAGGCTTTGAAGACTCACATACACTCACGATACTGCCCAGCGAGACAGACCACTTCTTTATGCCTCTAAGATGCAGAGCTCTCAGCTACCTCTCCAGCACTGTGTCTGCCTGCACACCACCATAACCCACCGTGATGATAATGGACTGAACCTTTGAACTGTAAGCCAGCCCAATTAAATGTTTTCCTTTGTTAGAGTTGCCATGGTCACGGTGTCTCTTTCCAGCAATAGACACCCTAACTAAGACAGAAGTTGGTACCAGTTGCTGTGATAGACCAGACCGTGTTCTTGTTTGAAGGCATTTGGACCTTGGGATTGTGGATTAGAAAAGCACTTGAATACTTAATGGGCCCTCCTAGTAGGAGGGTGAAGGCAGTGGCGCTGAGTGTGATGAGAGCTGCCGGGATCAAGAGGTTCCAAAGGAGAAGAATGTTAGTATGTGGCCTAGAGACCAGTCTTGTGATATTTTGGTGAAGAATGTGGCTGCTTTTTGCCCTTGTCCGAAAAGTCTGCCTGAGGCTAAAGTGAAGAGTTTTGGATTAATTCCCTTGGCAGAGGAAATCTCAAAACAGCGAAGTATAGACTCTATTATGTGGTTATTAGTGTTAACTCTGATGAAGATTTATAGTGAAAAGGAGCAAGCTAAGCAGGGAAAAATACAAAATGTACAGATTGAGAAAAAGGGCACCAGCAAGTGGAAGAGAATTAAGTCCTCTGTTCAAGGAGATAAAGATTAAGAAATGGAATAAATGGAGTAGTAATCTCAGGGCAAGATCCCACCCAGCTAAGTTTCCAACTTGTGAAAAGTTTAGAGCCTGGTGTGGTGGGGCACACCTCTAATCCCAGCACTTGGAGGCTGGGAGAATCTCTGAGTTTGAGGCCAGCCTGGTCTACAGAGTGAGTTCTAGAACAGCCAGGCTTAGGCAGTGAAGGAAACTATAGAAAACAGAAAGCTGGTAATGATGTCACTGAATGAGGGGGCCATGTTCCAGCCCCAGCAAGCAGCAGAACTCGACAGCTTCGGCCTCATTGCCCAGCAGTCCCCTGGTGGTGGGGGTCTTTATTCTCAAAGCAGAGGCAATGTACAATTGCTCAAGTAAGCAGGAGATTTAAATACTAAGGGCTCAGTGGCAGTGTTCTGCTGTGCTGGTGCTGGACCTGGGGTCCGTAGCTTTTGGGGTGAGGTAGAGGAGGGGAGCTACATGTGCTCGGGTAGGAGGAGGGTGGAAAGGGACAGTTGGTAGCTCAATGTCATGTGCTCTGGCCTCTCCTCTCCTCCTGCTTCAAGCTAGTCAGGGAGGGCAGAGGGCGGCTCCCCAGTTATCGCTCCTAGTTGACCCAAACGGGGAGGGTGGGCTTGTGTCCTCTCTTCCCCAGGTGCCCCTAGGACTCGCCATCTCTTACTGTCCCCGTGCCTTCCAGGAATAGAAAGCACATTAGGCATTTGTGGAGCTTTATAAGGGCAGAATATACCTGTTTCATTCACAAAGTACATGGCAGGTGCTCAATAGGTATGAGTCTTGCTAATTCAGGCGGCAGATCCTCTCTACTTCCTCTAGGGGGCATACTGTTAAAACATGAGAATACCCAACTTCTTTGTATAAGGACTAGGGATATGGCGCCCATTCTGGTGGGAGCCCACCCTCCTGGCCTGTCTGCTTAGAGCCCATGGCCTGTTGTTTGTGTGTGTGTGTGTGTGTGTGTGTGTGTGTGTGTGTGTGTGTGTGTGTGTCCCCGTCACTGTAATAGGAGGCAGGAACCTCATGCAGAGTTCATGGGACAAAACTGGCTAGGTGGTGGGTGGAAGCAATAAATGGAGGTGTCATCTCTGTGGACCAGTCTCTGTCCCCTTAGAGGATGAATAGGGAGCTGAATTTCCTAGGGAAACTGACTAGCATGTATGTCTGTGTGCACTATATGTATACATGTATACATATGAACATGTACTTGCATGTTGAGCATATGCTTACAAGTGCATGTGTGCATAAATGTATGTGGATGGGTAGGCACATGTGTATACATGTACACTTATACACACATGTATACCTATAGATTGTGTCTAGGAATACATGTGTGTACATGAACTGTGAATGTATGTGTGTGCATATATGTAGTTATGCTTATGTGCATATCTGTACATGCATGTGTGCACATGTTGGTGTCCTGCAGTGCTCTTCCCTGAGGCTGGTTGTCCCCATGACTCTCTGAGAAGTTCAAGAACATTTGTCCCAAGAGCTTCACATCTGGCCTCTCCTGGGATGGGCACACAGGACACTCACTGTCCCATCTTTAAGTCTCTGGCTTCCTCCTGTCCCTGGAGTGAGGTCTGCCTCACTGCTGCTGGATAGCAGGGTCAGTGCCTTGTTTTGTGTGGCTATCTTTCTGGAGCTGGTGCCCCAACTGACCCCAATTCTCCTCTTGCTGTCTCCAGTGCCCAAAGCCTCTACCCAAGTCACGGGAAGCACAAGCCACTTCCAGCCCTGCCACGAACCAGGCACAGGCTGCAGAGCTGTGAGTAAGGAACCAGCCACTCTTCTGGGGCTATGACGGTGGAAGCTGGGGTGGGGGTGGGAATTGTTGAGGTAGGCTTGGGGTGGAGTAGTGCAGAGCTGTCTGCTCCCACTGGGTCCACAGATCTTCCCGAATCAGGGAGCTCTGAACTTCCAGATGAAAGGCTGTAGCTCTAGACAGGGAAGATGGGACGTGCTGAAGTTCCACCTGTGTTTGGGTACTGGTATGGAGTCCTGGCCAGAGATCGTTGACCTGTACAGGACATATACACATGGAGGGGAGAGGGGAGAGAGGGAGAGAGGGAGAGGGAGAGAGAGACAGAGGGAAAGAAAGAGAAAGACAGAGACACAGAGAGAGAGACAGACAGAGAGAGGGAGAGAGAGAGAGAGAGAGAGAAAGAGAGAGAGAAAGAAAGAGAAAGAGAGAGAGAGAGAGAAAGAGAGAGGAGAGAGGAGAGAGGAGAGAGACTCACACCACTACAGAGGGAGGTGAGTAGTTCTCCATTTAGGTATGAGCAGATAGGTACAGACTCAAGTCCACATTCCCCGGGCAGGATGGCAGACTGAGCACCCAGGGTTCCATGCTGCATTCCTGGGGGTGGGGATAGCTTCCTTGCAAACCCCAGTCTTTGAGGCCCTCATGTGATTGGATGGGGTCACTCACATTAGGAAGGGTGACTCTAGAGTCAACTCACTGTAGATGCTGCTGGTCACATCTCGAACAGCCCCCACTGCACTTGGCGTCTTCTGTGTGGCCCCTCCTTTGTCCTCAGCACTCTCGGGAGGTGGTAGGTGACTTTAGTTATGGATGACGTGTCCTCAAGAGGGGTCTGGGATGCTGGATCTCTTCCTCCCCCATTTCTCATCCTGACTGTGATGTGCTTCTTCTGCTGTGGGCTCCTACCATGTCACAATGTGCCGCTTCATGGCAGTCCCCAAGCAGTCACGTGAAAGCTCCGAGAATGTGAGCTAAAGATCGACCTTTCATCTCTTTAAGTCGATTGCCTCGGGTATTTCCTTAGAGTAGCAGAGCACTGTCTGGCTGACATGATACTGTCGCAGCCACATCTAGATGAGCATTTGCCCAAACATCTGGACCCACAGTCTAGTCACACTGATGCCTAGATGTGTTATCATGGACAACATGGTCTGAAGGTAACCCGGACCTTGGCCCCTGCTGTGTTCTGCCTCCCAGGCGCTGGGCAGGGGACTATGCCAAGGGCACCTGTTTCATTCTCTGCCGCAGGCCACACTCCTGGCGCACCGGCGGCTCAGTGCATTCTGGTGGAGTAAATGCTCCACAGGGAGGTTTATCTCTTCTGTCGGCTGCTGTATGTGCATTAGCTATTCGATAGATGTTTCTGGAATGTCTGAGCGAGTGTTCAGGGATGTCTTTAGAGCTGAGAGGCCCACGGAGATTTCTGCTCCTTCTTCCTTGGCCTCTCCCCTCATTCAGCACAGCTCCGGGCTGCTTTAGCGCATCTTTCTCCACCTCACCCGGGACGGTTCTCCCAGCTCATCCTGCTCCATCCTCTCGCAGGCTCCAGCTGCCCAGTGCTTCTGGCCAGTACAGGAGGCTGGCTCCATGTGTGCTCGACCCCTGAACTCAGGGTTGGGATTTGGCCAGTGAGCCATGGTTGCTGAAGCAGGTAGAGGCAGTGCGGCCCATTCACTCAGTCTCCACCAGCCTCCCATGGACTGTGTCCCATGCAGTACAACTCATGGACATGGTCCTTCTCTGTGAGGGTCACCCCTTCCCTGCCCGCTGAACCCATATCCTATTTCCCAGACCATCTCCTGCCTTCGTGTCTCACACTCTGTCTTAATCACTGTCCTACTGCTGTGAAGACACCATGACCAAGGCAACTCTTAGAAAAGAAAGTTTGCTTACAGTTCCAGAGGGTTAGTTCATTTTCATCACGATGAGAAGCAGACAGACATGGGGCTGAGGCAGTAGCTGAGAGTTTTCATCCTAATTCCCAGGCAGCAGAGAGAGGAGGGTGGGGGGGTGGGGAGGGAGAGGAAGAGGGAGGGAGGGAGAGAGGGAGAGAGAGAGGGAGAGGGAGAGGGAGAGGGAGAGAGACATTGGGCCTGGTATGGTCTTTTGAAACCTCAAAGTTCACCCCACCCCCAGGGACACACCTTCTAAACTTCCCCAGATGGTTCCACTGTTGACTAAGTTTTCAAATGTATGAGCCTATGGGCGTCATTCTCATCCAAACCACCATATACTCGCCACTACTCCAGGGTCTTTACACATGACACACTCACTTTACACATGACACACTCACTCTGGAGTCCATTTTTCTCTCCTGTTCAAATGAAAAAGCAAGATCTGTCTAATCCCAGGTCAGGCATCACTGGTCCAGGAAGACTTCCCGATGTGCTTGCTCCACAACCCTGGTGCTGTCTGACCTCTGACACCTCTCCTCCCTACCCTCTGGGGATTGAGGTCCTATACACGCTGAGGGAACACTGCGCAGTCTTGAGGTAATCCAATTCCAAGCCTCCCTTGTCTGTGAGAGCTCTGTGAAACCCACACAGGCCACTTTCCACCTTTTTGTTTGTTTTTTTTCTTTTTTGTTTTTCAAGACAGGGTTTTACTGTGTTGCCCTGGCTGTCCTAGAACTCTCTCTGTAGACCAGGCTGGCCTTGAACCTGCCTCTGCCTCCCAAGTGTTAAACTATCCAACTTTTAAAAAGTTTTATTTTGACGTGTGTTTATTTGCATGTATGTATGCACGCCATGTGTGTGCTGTGCCCACAGAGTCTACAAGAGGAAATTGGATCCTCAAAAACTGAAATTATAGAGAGTTGTAAGTTGCCATGTGGGTACTGAAAAAAACACCCATGTCTACCTGCCCATCTATCCACCCACTCATCCACCCATCCATTTATCCATCCACCCTTAAGTCTGTCCTTCCTTCCACTCATCCATTTACCCATCCACCTACCCATGCATCCATGTATGCATGCATGCATCCATCCATCCATCCACTCATCCATATATCTACCTCTCCCTTCCTCCCTCCCTCTTTATTCCACCTACCAATCTACCCATCCATCCTACCACTCACCCTGGCCTCACTCCCAGTACTAGCACTTGCCTCCTCAGGCCAGTGCTTTGCCTGTATACCCAGCAGCTCCTGTGTCAGGAGTCAGTATGGACAGAGGGTACAGTGAATGCCTACTAATGTGATGGCCTAATTAACCTCCACATCCAAGGTCACTGTGAGGACATTATGTGGCCAAGTCGTGAGAGGTGAGCACACAGGGCTCTCTGTGGCCATTCTGCTGTGCTGGTGCCTAGCCTCGTCCCTGTCTGCTGCAGAGTGGACTACCTGGGGACCACAGCATTCTCCCTAGAGGCCTGAGAGAAACCTGTCACCCTTGGGAGCCTCCAGGAGACTCAGCTGAGTGGAGAAATCTTAGCTCTGGAGAGCAGAGAGATGGGAGGTACTTGGAATGAAGTGTCCCCTGCACAAGTGTTTAATTATCCTATCACAGGACAGTAACTGGGCTTTAGGATTTTAATAATTATTAATAGAGTGTTCAATAATGAATTACTGTGAACAATTAAAATTAATTACTGTTCTCAGAGTTAATTAAATTATTCCCTCACTAGGACAAGTGGCTAAGCACACATAAAAATTAAAGGCCAGTGCCACAAGTCTGAAGGAACCCTATACCATGGTGAGTGAGGCAGGGTATCCTTCCCCCTCTGGCCAGGGGGAAGCATTGAGTGAACAGGCTGGAGGCTTGGCCGTGGCAGACCTGGTGGGTCAGCCTCAGGCTGGCTTCTACCAGAGCCGCTTTGCCCATCAGGCCCAGCTCCTCTACTTCTCCTTTTCTCCCTCCCCTTCCTCCCCAATTTCTGTTACTGTCCATCTCTTCTCTCTTGCCCATGGGACAGGGCTGTTTCTGCTGGGAACAGGTGAGTTCACACCCTGTCCCTTGTGGAGTTCATGATCCAGGAGACCTAGCACTGTATGTATTTATGAGAGCCAGTGGCTGGGATTGGCTGTGCATGCACGTGCCTGTTTGTGCGTGCCTGTATGTGTGCATTCGTGTGCGTGTGTGTGCATGAGTGGTTGTGTGTGATGGGTGTGTGTAGTGGTTTTGTGTGTGTATGTGTGTGTGGTATAAATGCGTGAGTTATGTGTGTGTGTAGTTGGTGTGGTGTGCATGTGTGTGTGTATGTATGTGGTATGTGCATTCATTGTGGTGCGTGTGTGAGTGGTTGTGTGTGATGTGAGTGGTGTGTGTGTGTGGTATGCATGTGTGTGTGGTATGTGCTTGCATTGTGGTGCGCATGTGAGTGGTTGTGTGTGATGTGAGCGGTGCGTGTGGTGTGCATGTATGTGTGCTGTGTGCATGTATGAGTGATGTGCGTGTGCAGGTGTGTGTATGTGAGTAGTTGCGTGTGATCTGTGTGTGAGTGGTGTGTGTTGCACATGTCTGTGCATGTTTTACTTCCTTCTGGACACTGGGTCTCTCCTGAACCTGGAGCTAGGCTGTTAGGCATCCAGCCTCAGGCTCTGAAAGTTTCCTTCCTGCTGAGCCATCTCCTCAGCCCCAGACTGCCAGCAGCATGACCTGGAGCCAGACTGACTCTCCAAAGCTCCTCCCTTCATCCCTGAAGGGCAGTGACTGCAGAGCTATAGGGACACTGAGGACTCCAGAACTACACGGAGTAATCGCTGGGTAGCCGTGGTGACTGTCACCGTCCGTGCTGGCTGCTCGGTGATGTCAGCGCCTTGGTGAGGGAAACACACACTTCAAGACTGTTAGGGTTGGAGCAGCATTGCAGACACCCCCTCAGTCTTCAAACACAGGTGGGGTGAGACGTGAGGGAAGAGCATTCTGGGCAGAGGGAATAGCGTATGCAGGGGCTCAGAGACTCGGTTGTCCTTTGTTCCTGAAATGCTACTGGAAGACTATGAGACGGGGACAGTGTGGCAGTCACCCACCATGATGGTACCATGTCCTGTGTCCCCTCCTGCTACAGTCTGCACTCCTGTAATCCCAAAATTCTGTAGGTGAAAGCAGGAGAATCAGGAGTTCAAGGATAATCATGGCCAAATAGTGGGCTCAAGACTACAAAAAACCCTAGCCCAGAAAAAGATGCCATTTAGAAACCTGGTGGTCTGTCTCCTAAGACTTGCTTTGGAACGGTACTGTGGCTTACCCCTTGCTCGGATCAGTGGTCCTGAGGGAGCCAGTGTGGAAGGACCATGGAAGAAACTGAGGCCTCCTGCCAACAGTCAATGGGACTCTGAAGTCTTGTACCAACGGCCACATGAATGAGCCTTCATAGACACTGTCCAAGCCTGGAGACAGCTGTGGCTGGGACATGGCAACTAGAACCACAGGGGACCTGAGCGGGCTGTTCTCTGTGTCCTAACTCACACTTCAACAAGGCAGGTGGGCCTTCTGGCTTTAAACCAGTGCTGTGTTGGGGCCATTTGTCACCCAGCGCTTGAAGACAGACAGAGCTGGTTATGGGGGACAGCGGTCCTGGTGGGTTCCTTGACCCTGGAAGGTCAAGCCTGTGGTTTGAAAAGCCAGAGCAGAAGGAAGGTGTGGGACCGCTGAGGAACTCATGTTAGTGATCTGATCAATTTTTCGTTTATTGCACCCAAGAATCAGGGCCAAGGGCAGCTCCAGGATTAGTCACTGAATCCTCTCAACATCCCTACAGGTCATACCATCATTATGCTAATTTCAGAGATAAGAAAATTGAGAAGGCCTGAAAACCCAGCTCCCTATTGCACTAATGGGTCAGATGCAATGGAGCAGTGTCTGAGATATCTGGAGGGAGGTGGAGCTGCAGGATCCAGGAGGGTAGCACAGAGCAGAAGAGGTGCGTGGGGAGCCAGGTGCCTGAAATAACGTAGGAAGAGGAGAAACCCAGGGGCTCCCGGCCATGTTGCTGTGGAGCCCAGGGAGGAAGGTGGTTCCCCTGAGCTGGGGAAGCGATAGTTGGGGCAGGCTTGGGGAAGGGGAAGGAGGTCCTGGTGTGTTCTAGATCTTGAAGGGGTGTCTGAGTAGGGGCCTCTTGCCTACCCCTGCAAGTGTGCTGTGCTCATCAGCAGTGTGGGTTTCCGCAGTCATTCTTGCTTCCCTGACATTCTCCAGATGCAGCTCAGGGTCTTTGCCCGTGATCTCCGCCATGGTCAATAACCACTTTGGTATCTGTCTACCTTGTCTCTAATTCCGCTGCCCTGTTCCCATGCCAGATATGAAACTGCTCTGTCCCATGGAACATGATGAATAGCCAGGGTCATGTGGGTAGCCTGCCTACCACTACGTCCTTAGGTCCTGATGTCTCCAAGTATCGAGTGTACATGGCTTGGCCAGCAGTGGTGTTCTGGGATGTCAACAGACATTCTTGAGCCTGAGGTACAGCCTGGAGTGGGGAGCATGCCTGACAGGGAGCTCGGGACTGAGGTGGACCTGAAGCTATCCTCTGGCTAGCAGCCTCCCGCTCCTTGTCCCACCCAGTGATCCCAGGCCTGGCTAACTGTTAGATATATATTTACCAGGATCACAGCACATAACCAAGGCAGAGACCCATGGGCATCCTGGATCAGGCTCCCAAGGCAGAGAGACCACGGACATCCTGGATCAGACTCTTTGCATCCCCCACCCAGTTGAGATGCCTGCTTTTGATTCTGTCTCCTCTGCCTCTAATCACTCTGTAACAATGGGTCCAGCCCCATCTGGCACCGGTCCAGTCCATGTAAGGATCCCAAGATGAATTTTTTTGTTAATTTCATTGTCTCTGTAACAAAATGCCTGACGAAAGCAGTGGAAGGGAGGAAGGCTTCTTCTGGCTCACAGTTTGAGGGCACAGTCCGTCGTGACAGGAAGTCAGGGCAGTGGGGATGTGAGGCAGCCGGTCCTGTCGCATCCAGTCAGGAAGCAGAGAGTGATGAATGCTTGTGCTCAGCTTTCTCTTATTTAGTCCTGGACCCCAGCCCATGGGGATGGTGGCGCCCACATTCAGGGTGGATCTTCCCATCTCAGCCTCATCTAGAAAGTCCTTCTCAGGCGTGCCCAGTGGTGTGTTCCCATGATGACTCTAAAAGTCTGCCAAGCTGGCAAGATTAACTATCATAACAGACATCTGGGCCAGGTGGACACACCCTCACCAGTGCCGACAGAGACCAGCCTGCCCACCTGTGTGTCACAGCTGGGCCCAGAGAGCCTTCAGATAACAGTGTGAAGGCAGGACAGCCTTGGAGCAGAGCCTTAGGAGGCATTTGATAGTGCTCCACCGTTAGGAGTAAGATGTAGTGACATTTTGTGGGTCGAGTCTGGGGAGGCTGCTAAACCTTACAAGGCACAGGATGCCCCCCACTACCACCACGAAGAGTGACTCCGCTCCAAGCCCCACAGTGCTCAGACTGGGAAGCCCTCTGTTCTAGGTCTTGGAGATTTGCAAGGCTCTTTGTGGATGTGGTGTCCCTAGCCCTGACCAGAGCCCAGAATCCCTGGGAGAAGAAGACATCCAGTAGTGGGTGGGTGGGGGTGGAACAGTGGCACCCATACTCCCCTACCCTGTCCCTCGCTGGGCATCCTGTAAGGGTGGCAGTGGGAGGCTTTGAGGGTGGTGTCAAGGCCACTCTGACCTCCCACAGGCTCTATTTATTATTTTCTCATCTGGGGTCTTTGGATCCAGTCAGCATGAGTGTTCCCACCGCTTACTCTGGTGTGTCAAGCATTGTGACTTCATTTTGCTATTCAGGAGTTGAATTTCTGTCTCCAATTCCCTTTCTGCCTGAGGGCAGGAAATGTAGTCTCACACAATTCCAGCAGAGCTCAGTCATGTCAGCGTAAGCTCAGTCCGGGCAGACTTGGACTTCACTCCATTCCCGTGGTGGGGATGGGCAGGTCCATGGTTGCCCTCCACCTGCAGGCAGTGTATGTACCTGTTGACAGCCAGTGTCCCATGAGCCTCTGCAGATGACAGGGTTCAGGCCAGCTCTGGGCAAGTCAGCTCCTCCTCAAGGTGCCAGGAATTAGGATGTTTTGTGTCTGTCTCTCTGGAACAACACTGGAGGAGGGTTCCCCCCCACCTCTCCAGTCCCTCCTTCCCATCTCTCCAGTCCCTCCTCTCCCACCTCTCCAGTCCCTCCTCCCTCACCTCTCCAGTCCCTCCTCCCCCACCTCTCCAGTCCCTCCTCCCCCACCTCTCCAGTCCCTGCTCCCCACCTCTCCAGTCCCTCCTCCCTCACCTCTCCAGTCCCTCCTCCCCCACCTCTCCAGTTCCTCCTCCCTCACCTCTCCAGTCCCTCCTCCCCCACCTCTCCAGTCCCTCCTCCCCCACCTCTCCAGTCCCTCCTCCCCCACCTCTCCAGTTCCTCCTCCCTCACCTCTCCAGTCCCTCCTCCCCCACCTCTCCAGTCCCTCCTCCCCCACCTCTCCAGTCCCTGCTCCCCACCTCTCCAGTCCCTCCTCCCTCACCTCTCCAGTCCCTCCTCCCTCACCTCTCCAGTCCCTCCTCCCCCACCTCTCCAGTCCCTTCTCCCTCACCTCTCCAGTCCCTCCTCCCCCACCTCTCCAGTCCCTCCTCCCCCACCTCTTCAGTCCCTCCTCCCCCACCTCTCCAGTCCCTCCTCCCCCACTTCTCCAGTCCCTTCTCCCTCACCCCTCCAGTCCCTCCTCCCTCACCTCTCCAGTTCCTCCTTCCCCACCTCTCCAGTCCCTCCTCCCTCACCTCTCCAGTCCCTCCTCCCTTACCTCTCCAGTCCCTTCTCCCCTTGTTCTCCCTCTTTCTCCCTTCTGCCACCTTTTTCTTCTTCCTCCAGTCCCTCCTCTCCTGTATCTTTCTCCCTCTCTCTCCTTTATCTCCTTCATTTTCTTTCTCTCCCTGGATTTTCTTCTCCCTTTTCCCTCCTTCTCCTTCATCTTTTTTATCTTTTCTCCTGCCCCTTTCATCTTCCTCCTCCCCTTCCAGCTCCTTCCCCCCATCTCCTTTTCCTCTCTCCCCTTCCCTCTTCTTTATCTTCTTTCTTGGGTCTTTCCCTTCCCACACCTCTTCTCCTCCTTCCTTCTAATTGTTCCCATCCTTTACATCTTCCGCCCCTCCCTCCTCCCTCTCCCCAGTCTCCTCCAGCTTTTGCCCCATCTCCTCTACCTCCTTCTTTTCTCCCCTCTTTCTTTTCCTCTTCCTCCATTCCCCTCCTCCTCCCTCCCCTTCATCTTTTTTCTTTTCTCCTTTCATCTTCCTCCTCTCTTTCCTCCCTGCCTCCTTCCTTCCCTCCTCCCATTGCTGCTGCTCTTCCTTCTCTTGTTCGAATTCAGCAAGTCTCTCCCTCTCAGAAGCGAAACTTTAATCCCAATTCCAAAGGGGCAAAAGTTGCTCGAGCTGTATTTGCAGGTGGCTCATGATCTCTTGGTCCTCTTCAGACACTGACTGAAGGTGAGCTTGGCAGACCAGAGTTCCCAGCCTTTGCATAATTAATACCCAGGAGCTTGGCCATACCCACTCACCTTCTAGTGGCTCCAAAGAAGCTCTGCCCAGGTTGGCCTGGTGGCATTGCTGGACCTTCCAAGAGACTGGGGAGACACTAGATTTTCCCCCAGGAGGGACAAACAAGGCTCAGAGGAAAGGGGGCATTTGTGAAGGTTGCTCAAGATACAGATCAACAGAAGGCAGTCAGCATTCCCAGTTGTTGGGGAAGGTAAGGGTGGTGGCCTCAGTGGGTGTATGTAGGTGGAGCCTGGTTGACAAGGGTTAGGGTCAGTTTCCGGGTGAAGGCTCCCAGCTCTCTCTTTCCTTCCGATGCTCCCACGGGAATTACTCTGGCTCAATCCTCACACTGAGCCTGTGTGGAGACACTGAGGCTCATGCTGAGATGGGAGTTTTATCTTTTCAATCATTTTTATTTATGTATCTTTTGAGACAGAGCCTCCTGGAGCGGAGAATGACCTTGAACTTCGGATTCTTCTGTCTCCATTTCTGGAGTGCTTGGATTAGAGATGTGTACCACCATGCCCTGTGTACTGCGGGTTAGGGTCAGAAACCAGGGCCTGGGTATGCCTGGCAATCACTCTATCCACTGAGCCACATCCCAGCCAGAGATGAAGTTTTCACGGTACCGTGTCTTTGCTTTATAGGCACGTGCTCACGGGAGCAACTTAAACAACGTTGCAGTCTAAAGTGCCATCATTCCTTCTTTGTGTTTATTGCCTGTCCTCACACTGTCCCCTCCCGCAGATAACCAAGAGCCAAGAGCCAATCACTCCTATAGATGACAAGGACACGTGCTCACATCATGGGGCCCTGAGGAAGACGTGAGGGACTGCCACACCTTGGCAGCTTCCCCACTTCTTGAGAGCGCCTCCTATACAATACCTGCCATACTCTTCATTCCGGACGTTTCCGGTCAACCAGACTGATGTGAGGTTGTCCCGTTAACGATGCTCTGGTTTCAGTGGCGTGGCACCCTGCATATTCAGTCTGTCCCCCTTTGATACACACTCCAGTGATTTCAAGGTTTCTGCTCTTACAATACCTCGACAGCTGCCGTGACGTGAAGGTCCCTGGGTAATGGTGCCTTTCCATTTGAGGATCGATTCTGGAAGCATGGCTGTGGGTCAGGGGTCACAAACGGTGTGTGTTTTCATAAACACCAGGGGCTGGATTGGACTCTAAATATGTCTGACTCCAAAGCCCCAGAAAGAGCAGGCAGAGGATGGAGACAGTCTGTCTGGAGTGCCCAGCCTCAGGGTGAGGATGCTGGTGTCCCAGCTGGTGGGGATTCAATGTGGATACAGCATTACCTACTCCCAGTGGCCACCTTCCAGGTAGGGAGGGTGGGGTGTCACAGATGGGAGATTCTGGGACACTAGTGATGGAGATCTGGGGAGAACTTGACATCGGAGGTCATGACCCATGAAGAGCAAAGACTCTGGGTAATTTTATGGATGGACAAGATACAGGAGCCTTCTCTACTCTGTCCAATGTCTGGTGTAGGTAGGTGTGGATACATCTCACAATGGGAGGGGTCAGCTGAGTTGTCCCTCTGTCCTTCTGTCTCTCTGTACCTTTTTACTGCCCTGGTATCCTGGATTTGCCATCTTCCAGGAAGAGACAGAGCCCTGGGAGGTGACTGGGGGAAAGGGCAGTGGTAGGGCCATATGCCAGGAGAAAGAACTCAGCAAGGATATTGCTGACAGATGGAGGGACAATAAGGAAGGCAAGACAGCACAGGAGTAAAAAATTTCAGTCTGATGGAGGAGGCACAGGGAACTCTCATCTGATGGAGGAGACATAGGGAAATCCTGGTCTGATGGAGGAGGCACAGGAAACTCCTAGTCTGATGGAGGAGGCACAGGGAATTCCTACTCTGATGGAGGAGACAGTTTCAACCTCAACCCCAAGGAGACTGGTCCTTGTGACGTCCAGTTCTTGTGGTGAAGATAAGTATAAAGTTCTGCTTGAAACACTAAGAGAGGCCACTTCACCAAACACTGACCAGAAGTGACAGGCAGCGTCACAATGGAAAAGCCCACCTGCAGCCGCAGGGACTTGGGTTAGAATTCCTGTCTAGCAAGCTGTGTGACCTTGGCTATGTTTCTTTGCTTCTCTGAGCCCAGTTACTCACAAGTACAGGTTTTATAGACGAGGGTGCTTGGCTGTGACCATCCAGATCTTGGTAGATTCCAGACTAATTGAACTTGGGTAGATTTGAAGCTAGCTGATTCTTGCAGAAGAGCATTTGTCCCCCAGTTCCCCTAGAGATACCTCAGCCACCGAGGGCCTCGTATGTTCTTATTATATCTGTCCTGGAGAGCAGAGTCAAGCTGCCAGGAGCCAGGGTTGGCCCAAGAGCAAGCAGGTGCCTACTGCCTGGACTGGATGAGATGGGGGAGGGAGGTTGAGGGGACCCTGGAGGCTCCCGTTTGTAGTGAACAAACTAATGTCTGAGCGGCTCCGTTCTCTCCAGTTCCGGACACTGTGATTGCCGCATCGACCCCTCCAGTGTAGCCTGGCGATACAGACAAACGTGGGCCTGGAGTCCAAGGGGTGTCACAAGCGCAACATTATACAGCAATTGCTCAGCCATTTTTTTCATGGGCGACTTACCAGAACCAAGGGATCTGATAAAGGCTAAGCCAAAGAGCCAGGCTTTTTGGCGTTATTGCCTTGTGAATAAAGTGGCTGTCCTTTGCTGTAGATTTTTCGCTGGAGCTGACTTCCTTTTCTGTTACATGATTGGGAATTAATTCCCACAGTTCAGAACTGTTTTGTGAATACAGTTTCCCACTGGCCAGGCCTTGTTCCTCTCCCCTAGGTAAACACTGAGATCTGCCTTCCTGCAATTATCTTCATCAGCAGGCATCTGGTCAGTGCTTAGGGTCCAGGCAGGAGGACCGTTCTGTCTAAGATATTCACAGATCTCCAAGGATGTGGAATCACACCTGCCCAAGCTGCTGCTCTGGTTTTACCTCACTCAAAAGATTCCCAGCTCCTCACGCTCACCTTCACCTTAGTTTCCCGATGCTCTTAGTTCAGGAAATTTACGGCTTGTGTTTTACTCTCAAAGACAGCAGAAGGGATAATTAACTGCAACCCAGAGAAATACCCACAACACCCGCAAATGTGTGTGTGTGAGAAAACCCTTGTCTGATTTCCTATGGGGTAAAAGAATTCTAGCCCTGGAAGCTGCTAGGGCTGAGGAATTATATGGATATATATGATTATAAGGATTATAATCCTGATTTGAATCCTGATCTGATTTGAATTATCAGGATATATATGACTGAGAACATTTGTAACAGGTAGAACTAAGGACACCATAGAACAAGGGAGAACAAGAGGGAACCATGAGAAATGATGGAGAATCTGTTGTGAGTAGACTTCTTACCCCTCAAATCTTTATCCTCAGATTTTTAGCTCCCCCCTTTAGTTATTGTGGCATCTTTAGTTGAACCCCATTAGAGGGACAGAGACCAAGTATTCACTGCCAGCCTGGAGAGAGTGGTACAGGGGAGCTTAGAGAGAGAAACAGCCATAGACGTTCTGGGTCTCTGAGTATAGCCTCTGGGCAGAGCCCAGCTGCTGGAGTGTCTTCCAGGTTAGACAATGCTGTTACCTCCCTCAGTGGCTTCTCTGGTTTTGATCTCTACCTGGACCTCCGGACCCTCCCTCTGATCAGTTAGAATGCCCATCCCCCACCCAATATGCATTGTTGATTGCGCTACAAGGAGAGTCAGACAGAAACCAGTGGGAGTTTGGAGAGCCAGTGACCCAGGCTCTGGTACATCAGGAAAGCAGTCTCAGAGGTGACAGCTGGCAGGTGGGGGAGTCACCTAGTGTACTGTTGCTGATGTCCTTGATTGAGTGATGGCTTTCATGCCATTGCCAAGCCTGAGCGCCACCACATGGAGTCCTCCCAGAGAGCATGTAATTATATCCTTACTCTGAGCTGATGCAACCAGGACACACAGAGCCGGAGTCACATTCCTTAGCTGCTCTGCCAAGCAGCCAGGAGGCAGATGCAAGGTTGTCATGGGGCAAGCAGTGTGCTGGGCAGGAGGGTTCAGGAGGATGCCACAGGCAGGGCAGGGTGGGTCTGTCCCTCCCAGGAAAATGCCACTGCTCGTGAGCTAGAGGCCAGACCCGGGAAGAGTGTCTTCCTTGGGCAAACTTGTCCTCATCTTCCTCCTATAGACTGAGACTGACCCCTCTGATGAGGTCATCTGGCTGACAGGTGCCACCCTTTGGGTCCCAGAACCTTTCAGGTTCAGCTCATGCTTCTGTCCATCAGCCTTGGCTCTGTGCTTTGGAGTGCTCTAGACCTGGTCAGTTCTGCAGGTCATGAGGAGGAACCTGGCTAGGGTCTCCACCACCATCCACTGTGTGGTCTACACTAGGTCAGCCCCTACAGGCAACCCTGATGTCCCTCCTGGGCCTGACTTTGATTTCCTCCCCTTTGTCCTTGACTTCTCCCACTTGCGCTCACCCCAGAACCTGAGAGCGAAGGAGTATCCTGCCTACTACGGTACCAGAGTCTATGGCACCAAAGAACCCGTGTGTCGAAATTTTGGGGCTCTATTGATAAGAGCAGTGACCAAAAGGGGTACAGCAAACACAGTGCATGGTGCATGGTAGATATAAGTGCACATGGCAGAGAGAGAGAAAGGGACGGAGTGAGGGATGGAGGGAAAGGGAAGTGGGGGGAGAGAGAGAGAGAGAGAGAGCGCAAGCCCTCTAAGCCTCAAGCTCAGCTCCGCGGACAGGCCGCTCACAGACAAATGGGTGAAATAGCACAAAGGTTCATAATGACACTGGTGATTTCGAAGTGATTATCTGGGATGACAGTAATTACATACAGGGACAGAGAAGGTCATGGCCATGGGTCCTGCTGCCCCACCGCTGCCAACTCTGCCAAATGGCTGCTTCCACAGGTGGCAGGAGCAGGAAGAGCTGAGGGAGGCCCAGGCACTGCCTCGCTCTGTAGCAGTGACTCCTCTGTGGCCACCTGAGGCTTGTGTTGGCCGCTGGTGCTCAAGTCACTCAGGAAGCCCTGGTTCTGCCAGTTTCTTGGGCACTGGAAAAGGGTTGCTCTTTTGACCTGGGGACTTTATGCTGTGCCTCTGCAGGGGACATGGCCTGGGCTGCCCCGTTGGCAGTCCCCTCATGACTCTTTCATCTATGGTCCCCTCTTTTTTGTTGTCCCAGCACCACAGCTTCTCATGTTCATCCACCCTGAACATCTTCACCCACGCGCCCATCCATTTCTCACTGCCCTCCACTCCCTCTCCTTCCCTCCCATGGCCGCTGTACAGCATCCACCTCCCTAAGTGTTAGCCTTCCAGTGTCTTCAGCCTTGCACATCCCCCCTCCCACCTTCCCTCACCTACCCATCCAATTACTTGGGGCATCCACTTAGGGGCATCCATGCTTGCTGTCTTCGCGTGGAGCCATCTGCCTAGAATTTCTTCACTCGCCTTCTCCCATTTGCTTACTCTTTCACTCTCATTTCCTCCCTCACGAGTGACTCCTCAACGTCTGCCCACATGTCCCCCATCACTTTTTCTCATCCACTATCAAGCGCTATCCATGTACCCATCTCCCGCCACATATAACTCAGCACTCTTGTTCATCCGCCCTTAACCAATGACTCACCCATGAGCCATCTATTTACCCGCCGGCCATCTCTTATCACCCACCCACCCATCACAGAGCAGCCAGCCACCCATCTGCCCGTCACCCATCCATCACCTTCCCACCACACACTCATCCATCACCCATCACAAATCATTTCGTCACCCATCACACAACATTCATCTACCCACCCGCTCGTCACCTATCCACCATCCATCTGACCATCAGCTGTGACCCATCTGCCATTCATCACTTCTCACCCTCCCCCCAATTGCAAGCGTTCTTGTCTCCATTCACCCAACACCTAATGACTGCCCATCCACCATCTATCAACAACCATACCATCACTTATTCACCTATCATCCATCCACCATCTAACCATCACCCGTAACCCAGTCCTTCATCACTGACCATCACCCACCCATGACTTATTACCAACCAACCCCTCACTTATCACCAGCCAGTTCCCAACACCTGTTACCTGCCTATCCATCACTCACCACTCATACCCTTCCTACTACTCATCACTCACCATCCGTCCTCTCATCTTCCATCTACCTATCATCCACCCATCCATCCATCCATCCATCCACCCATCCACTCATCACCCTTCTTTACCTGTCATCCTTTCTTTCATTCATCACTCACAAGCTATCCATTCAACACAGGTCTACCCATCATCCATTCATCCATCCATCCGTCCGACTGTCCGTCCATCCATCCATCTACTCATCCACTCATCACTGGTCTACCCATCAACCATCCATCCACCCACTGATCACCCATCATCCATCCCCTCATCACCCATCTACCCATCACCTTTCCTTTCATTCATCACTCACCATCCATCCACTCATCACTGGTCTACCCATCATTCATCCATTCACCCATCTCTCATCTATTCATTACCTTTTTTCCTACCCATCACCCGTTCTTCTTCCCATCACCTATCTACTTATCACCCACCCATCCACCCATCCCCATCCATACACTCTTCTACTGCATCCCTCTCTTCCACTTGTTCTCCCATCAATAGTTCATGCTAACCTCCACCTGTCTACTCTTCCACCCACTGCTCCTTTAGGCTCCCTCCACCCATTCTCCTTGGCACTCTATTCTTGTCACTGTGCCCTTCTAGCCATGCTAGATTATTTTTCCTGTGGGCTCCTTCCCCCTTGCTGCTCACACTAACCACATCTTTCCTCTATCCATCAAATGTTTCTATCCCTTTCCTTTGCTCCCAAGTGCCTGTCTGGAACCTGCCTGTGATATCTGTCCTTCTTTGAAGTTTATTTTAGGATCTTGTTTTTAGCAAAATATATACACCATACACAGACACTAGTCTTCATTCAGGGGATGAGAGTTCCATCAGAGCCAGGGTGCACAGGGGAGACTTCCTCTTCCCCAAGGAGTTAATACCATCTATTTCTGAACTAGTTGGAGGGTTAAATGGGATTGCCTATCAAGTGTCTGGCGGTATACATGGTGTCTTAGTTAAGGTTTCTATTGCTGTGAAAAGATACCATGACCAAGGCAACTCTTATAATAAAAACATTTCATTAGGGTGGTGGCTTCCAGTTCAGAAGTTCAGTCAGTTATCAACTTGGCAGGGAACATAGCAATGTGCAGGCAGACATGCTGTTGGAGGAGTAGCTGAGAGTCCTACATCTGACAGGCAGCAGGAAGTTGACTGAGACACTGGGTAGTATCCTGAGCATAGGAAACCTCAAAGCCCACCCACACAGTGACACACTTCCTTCAACAAGGCCATACTCACTCCACCAAAGCCACACCTCCTAATAGTGCCACTCCCTATGAGCTTATGGGGGCTAATTAGATCCAAACGACCACGCATAGCATCCAGATAAACTCAGCTAACAGGAAGTTCAAATGAAGAGGGAGTTCAGAGTGGATGAGAGTCCCCTGTGTGGGTGAGGACACGAATGAGAACACTGTCTGGGGACAGACTGCTCTCTGGGGCTGGCATCCTGTGCTTTTGTTTCTTGTATTGCAGGGCATCCGTTCTACCCACTGTCGTGTACTTCAGAGATAATGAATTCAGATTCAAGAGTGGGCGGTGTAGGCAGCAGGACATGGTTAAAGCCACTTCATCCCAGCAAGGGCCCGGGACTTGACAGCAGGCATTGTACCAACTGCTCATTAGAGACAGGAGACCTACTCTGGCACATGTAGTCCTGAGCAGAGTCTGTGGTCATAGAGGTCCTGCTGAGAGGAACAGGTCACCAGACCCCAAAGGCGAGGCATGCCAAGTCCCTGTCCCACACGGGGGCAGCATCACTGTAGAGTTTCAGGGCCCAAAGGCAGCACTGTGCTCTGGAATGTGATGTCCATGTCCGGTGGGATGCTATTCAATGCAAAATGGCTGCTGTAGTTCTCTACTGGCTGGAACGTCTTTTTATTTATCTGTTTTATTTTGACTATGTGAGACATGGTTTCATGTAGCCCAGGCTGGCCTCAAAGTTGCTTGATCTTTTGATCCTTCTGCCTCTACCTCCCAAGTGCTACGATTCCAGACATGTGCCACCATGCCTGGTTTATGAGCTGCTGAGGATTGGAACCAGCATGGGGGGAACCTAGGGACTGGCGGGGGTGCAGACTGACACAGGAAAGAATCCAGCTTGTGCAGGAAGATTTGGAGCCTTTTCCACCTGGGTTTCATAGAAAAAAACAGAGCACGCTCCAGAAAACTGACAAACACACAGGAGGCAGTTAACGTCCTACGAACAGTCAGGGGCTCACGGCCCAGCAGTCTCCCCACTCTTTCCTCAGTTCCCTAGCCCACTCTGATTCTCAGGAGCATATAAAGAACCGTCTTAATTTCTCCTTCTATTTCATTTTTAAAAGATAGAATTACTTACTGACTCACTTATAGCGGTGCATGTGGGGGTGTTGTGAACACGCCCCAGCACACATGGAGCTCCGAGGACACTTTGCAACAGTCAGTTCTCTGTCATGTGGGGTCTCAGGATCAAACTTGGGTCATCAGACTCCGCCTCAAACCCCTTTATCCACGGAGCCATCTCACCGACTCTATTTTTAAGCACACGTCTCTTGTCTGGTTCTCTGCTCCGGAACACAAGAGCCCGAGATCTCCAGAGGAAGTGCTCTGAGACTCAGATCTGTAACACTAGGATTATAGGCAAGCACTCTACCAACTGAGCCCACAGTGGAGAATCTTACAATCGTGTTCTCTGATTAGTGATTCTATCCTGTAGCATCAGCAGCCTGTAACCTGCCGATCCCCAGGGTGACAATGGTGTGGGCCCTGGAGAGATCCCTGAAACAAGTCCTGGCTTCTAGCATTTGCTTTTTTCCCCGATGTAAATGCCCCCATGGTAGCTGATACCAGGTCATCAAGGCAACATCCTTACTCATAGACTTGGGCAAGGGTGCCAGAAGATGCTATCATGGAGTGCTGGACAGACAAACTGTAGAGTGCGCAGGAAGACTCAGGTTCTCGATGGTGGGTTCTGTGTGTTTACCATCTTTGTTCTTAGTGTTAGTTTTTTCTTGAGAAGTTAATATACGTGGTTAATAATGGCTGTGTTTAAACACTGACTTACAAGTGACCTGAGATTTAAACATCAGTTCCCCCAAATCCTGTGAGTCAGCCCAGCAAACCCCTTCTCATAGTTCAGATGTATTTGTTTCTGCTGTACACGCATCTCCAGAGGTGTGGGAGAGTCTGATGCGGAACAAGGAATTGGGAAAACAAAAAACCATCTTGACTCTGAACTTAGGCTGAGTATTGTCCAAGGCAAGTGATTTGCAGGACTGACCCGGAAGTCACCATCCCTGAGAGATGGGAAAGCAGGATGTTTTCCTGAAAGGTTCAGATGAGAGGCCTGGTAGAGTGGGCTTTCAGATTTGAGTTCAAATTCAGATTTTACCACTTTCTAGTCATGTGACTCTGAGCAGGTGACTCAGCCTCTCTGAGCCTTTGGAAAAAACAAATCTATTAGATTAATAGACATTTATTGGGTGCCTGCTGTATGTCAGATGCAAGAAATAGAGAAATAATTGAGGGTACACACACACACACACAAATCTCTCTCTGCCAATGAGCTTATGTTGTTCTGTTTTGTTATTCTGACCAGACAACCTGTTTAGTCACTTGTCAAATAGCAGACTTCATTTCTCCTTTTCTTTCCTCTTCCTTCTCCTCCCCCATCCCTTCCTCCTCCCTCCCTCTCCCTCCCTCCCTTCTTCCTCTCCCTTCCTCCCTTCCCCTCCATTCCTTCTCCTCCTCCCTCTCCTTGCCTCTCTGATATTGCTGTGCAGCTCACACTTGCCTTTAACTCCATATGTAGCCCAGGCTAACCCCAGATTCGTTATTCTCCAGTCGTAGCTCCACTGCAGGAGTTAGAGTCACATGCTACTACACACAGCCAGCTGGCATTTTCAGCGGAGCCCATCATTGTCTGTTGTCTGGATGTGACTGCTCCCTGCACGGCAGAGGGATGATGGGGAATGGTGGCCCTGATGCTAATCGTTTCCTAGACAAGGACATAGTGTTACTAAAAGCACAGTTTTTGTTTCATTGTAAGGGCTCGGCACCTGCTGTTTTTAAAATTGAAATTGATTCTATGCCTTAGTCTGGTCTATCTCACCTGGAGCTCACATTATTTGTTCATTAATGGCCTATCCATTCATTAATCTGTCCGCACCCCCATCTAATTCATCCATCCGTCCACCAATCCATCCATCCCCAACCCATCCATCTATCCACCCATCCACTCGCCCACCCACCCACCCACGCACCCATCTATCCACCCCCTACCGTAACCCAGGAGATCTGTGTCAACAATTCTGGTACTTTCTTCACTTACAGGTCAGTTAGTTTAATTCTTAGACCCTCCGTGCTCTGATGTAGGAAACTGAGCTGACTTACTTCACTGGTGACCTTGGCTCATGTACCCTAGTCCTTGAACTTGGGTGTTGGAAGAATGATTATAGGAACTGTTGAGAGCTCGGAACAGAGAAAGCATAGATGACCGAGTCAGGGCTGCCCATCCAGGGACCCAGCTGAATGGAAGGGGCCCTGGGATCCCTCACCAATAGCTCAGTCTCCTGTGGAGAGACCCAGTCCATGGTCATCTAGACCCCAACACTCCAGCCCGACACTCTGCTCACCCCTCCTCCCTTATGTCATGCTAGCTAGCGTAGCGAGCTACTTCCTCTCCCTCCCCTTCCAGTCTCAAGCCTTTCATCTCCCACTTGGTTCCCTTGGGCAATTATTTACCATTTCCTTCCACAAAGTGCTTCTGAGACATGGCTCTTATGAAAGATGTTCCGCGGGATAAAGTGGGACGGCGTCATAATTCACCCTGGCTCCAGCCGAAGCGTTTGAACGACAACACGTTACTGTCCAATTTCGCCGCTCTCTGCTGCGGATGGCGGCAGGAACCCCCACCTGGGCTTGCAGCAGAACTGAGCAGAAACGCTTTGGCAGCTATGGGGCTGAAGGGAAAGCTATGAGAGGGTGAGAGAGAGAGAGAGAGAGAGAGAGAGCGAGAGAGCGAGCTCCTTATATGGCTCTGCTGCCCTAGTTCCTCCATCAGGTTAGGAGCTCCTGCACACTGAGGGCCAACTTGTCTCCCTCCTCATTGTCTCCCACAGTCCGTGGTTTAGGTGCCAAGCAACATAGAAGGGCATAGTTCCAGAGTCAGGCTGGCTGAGTGCAAGGCCCAGTGTTGACCCCAATAGCTTTCAGTTCCTTGACCTCAGGCCTTGGTCTCTGCACCTCTAGGTGGGGACTCAGATAGTTACTTAAAACGTTATCACTGTCATTGCATTGGTTAGCCATGACTGTGGGGCAAATGCCCCTAAAATGAACAGCTTGGAGGAACAGATCAATATTAGTGCATGCTGTCCCTGAGGCTGGGGGACCCAGGAGCTGCTTATCTGGGTGATTCAGTGCATCATAAAGTGTCCCAGTCAAGATGTCAACTGCCATCTGTCATGGCCCGAGAGCTTGGCTGTGGGAGATCTCTACACAGCAACCGCAGAGACTCATTTCCTCATTGGCTGGTGCCGAGGCTTCATGGCTACACGGGCTGTTGACATGGTAGTCGGAGGAGAATGAGAGACCGACTTAGAGGACACCATGTCTTGCCCGAGCCTTGTAGGGTCTTTGTTTGTTTTCATTTGATTTTGTGTGATGAGAGTGTGTACGGAGGTCAGAAGACTGTTTTCGGTAGTTGGGTCTCTCCTATGATGTCAAGGGAGGGGCTCTCATCTCCGTTCTGCTGTTCTTCATACTCCCATCTATCTAGCCCCCGAGCCTCTGGGCCCTTCTCTGTCTGCCTGTCATCTCATTTTGGAAGTGCCGTCAGGAGTACAGATGTGCACCCCCCCCCCATCGGAGAGCAAACTTAGGCCATCTGACTTGCATAACAAGCCCTTTACCGGATAAAACATGTCTTGACGGTTTTCATGGCAAGATGGTTCTTGTGGCTTTAAGGCACAGGATTATCCAGCAACTCTGCAGTACAGTTTAAAAACGTAATTACATCATGCTTATTTAATCTGCGTGTGGGGGTCGGAGGACAACTTGCGGGATTGGATTCTCTTCGTCCACCGGGTGAGAGCTGGGAATTGAACTCAGGTCATCAGCCTTGGCCGTGAGTAGCTCTACCCACCTAGTCATCTCATTCCCCGCCTACAGTTTAACTTCAGGTCATTTCATCATCCCCTAAATTTCCTGTGCCCAGTTTTACTTAATATCCCACCCACCATCAGGCAAGCATGATTATGCCTTTCTCCAATTTTCGTGACTCACAGAAAACGTAGAATATGTACTGCATCCCCTGGGTTCTTCCACGAAGCTGCGTGTTTTCAAGGTTCACTTGCGCTGTGAACCAAGTGGCTATTCTTTTTCTGTTGCTTAGGAGGAGAACTCCACTGTATGAATGAACCACACTGGTTCACTATCTGTTTGTGATGGGCTTTTAAAGTTTCCAGTTTGGGTCCATGTCCAGTAATGTGGCTGTGTATACATACATGGGTATCTTCACAGGGACACAGTTTCGTTCCTCTTGAGCGGGTTTCCTGGAGCAGGCTTCCTGGGTCTTGCTTGATATGTACGTGTCTCTTTCTGTATCACACTGCCCACCGTTTCCAGTTTCCATTCCCAGAGTCCAAAGACTCCAGCTCCCTGGCCTCCTTATTCCAGGACAGTGCCTGTCTCTGCTCAAAGCCTCTCGCTTGGCAGCTCTGAGCACTTTCTTGTGTTTTCTGTGTTCATCCTCGTAGCATCTTTCCAATGAACTGTCTTTCCCAACCCTTCCTCTGATGGCTTGTCCTGCCAGGTCATGTGAGTTTTATGCATCCAGCACACAAGCCTGTTACCAAGCGCATCAGTCACAATGACTCTCCCGGCCTGTGGCTTGTCACTGCAGCTCCCCGGCGATGTCCCCTAAAACGGAAAACTTTTGAATTTTGATGAAGTCAAATTTATCGATATTCCATCAGTCATGCTGTGACTGTCACTCACGTCTCTGTCCAACCCAAGGTTGGGAAGACTGCGTTTGCTTTCTTCCCCTGAAAGATTTACAGGTTCAGTTTCAGATTTGGGGATGATGGTCTATTTCAAGTTAATTTTTTTTATGGTGTAAGGTAAAAGCCTAACTAGTTTTGATTGTTTTTGAAACCTATGGATATCCAGTTTTTCTCGAAGCCACAGTTGAAGAGATCGTTGTTGCTCAGGAGATTGCTGTGAGACCTCTGAACGGTGGTAGACTGTGAATGTCGCCATGCCTTTTGGTCTTCCTATTGTTCTGGGGGTCCTGACTTTGTGCCAGGGTCACACCACATCAGGATTGGCCTGGGCTAGTCGCCTGGCAAAAGCGACTATGGAAAGGAGAGTTTATCTTGGCTCTCAGTTTGAGGGCACAGTCGGCCATGGTGGGGGCATGGCAACAGGAGCCTGGCAGCAGGAACCTGAGGCGGCTGGTCATCCTTAGTCAGGAGGCAGAGAGGCGGCTGTTAATGCTCAGCTTACTTTCCGCTTTTCATTCTGTCCAGGGTCCTGGCCCCTGGGATGGTGCTGCCCTCTTTGGGGTGGGTTTTCTTTGCTCAATTAAATCTCTCTGGAAACACCTTCAGAGACCTGCCAGGAGCCGTGTCCCCTAGATGACTCTCAATCCAGTCGTGTTGGCAATGAAGATAAACATTTCATACTCCATATTGACTATGGTGAGTCTTTCAAGTCTACCTCTCTAGTGGAGTCGTTTGGGCTGCTCTGTGTTCAAATATCAGTTTCTACAGAAGAGCCTCCTGGGTCGGGTAGGGGTGGCACTCTCTTTTGTCACGTTTTCCTTTGGTCACAGAACATGTGTGGTGCCATAATCTATGTATCAGGTTATCTTTCCTTATTCCTGTGGAGCCAGTAATGAAACCTGGACCTCTTCCTTCCTGCTAGGCAAATCCTGCACCACTGAGCTGCACACCAAACTTACCATCCTGTACCACTGAGCTGCATGCGCAGCTCGCCATCTTGTACTACTGAGTTGCATGCCCAGCTCACCATCCTGCACCACTGAGTTGCATGCCCAGCATGCTATCTTGTACTACTGAGCGGCATACCAAGCTCACCATCCTGTACCACTAAACTGCATGCCCAGCTCACCATCCTATACCTCTGAGCTGTGCACCCAGCTCACCATATATGTATGAGGAATATCATATTATTGTTTGCTCAAGTCACACAGACCCACCTTGGTAAAATGCAAACGAGAACCACACCATCAGGGGATGACAATGGGGCACCTTAGGTACCACCCTGGAAAAAGGGGGAGGCCATGTCCTTAGATGGAAAATTCCATGGATGCTCCAAACAAACCCACCAGCTTCCTTGAGGCCTCTCATCTTTTGGGCGATATCAATGGCAAGAATTGCAGCCCAGAAATAAATGAGGCCTTATACAGGCTCAGGTCAGAAGGCTGGGCCCTGGCTCAGGCTCAGCACAGGCCCACCTCTCAGGCTCCTGCTGGGACTTGGCCAAAGGCCGGAGGCTGCTCTTTTTGGCCCAGATTAGCAGAGAGAAGGAGGGTGGGAAGAAGCACAAGATGCCGTTGAGGCTTAGTTCTGGAATGGCCTCAGGATTGCCTCGTCCACAGCTGTTGGCCTAATCAATTCACACGGCCGTAGTTGACATCCGTGGGCACATGTGCATGTGTGGGTAGGATTCACTCTGAACTCTCTAGCAAGTGGCTCTGCAGGGCCTAATACAAAGGATATGTCAGCACAATTGTAGCCAATAAGAGGGTGTGAGGATCATAAATTAAGTCTGATCTAGCCCCGACTCCTGAAATCTCTGGGTGGATACCACGCTGCCCCAGCGGCATATCTGAGGGGCTCTAGCACTGGTAATTTTTCTGAAGGTATGGTCATGTCCAGTGGATTTAGGGGTGACTCCTGTAACCCCCATGTCCTCTCCCTTGGGCTGCAAATCACAGGCCCACAACCAAATTCACGTAGTGACAAGGTGGTGGGAACAGGAAACCCATTGGTGCTTATCGCTACCCGGGCAGCAAACACCACTGGATGTCTGCCATGGTCAGCACTGTGCTCAGGGACTAGCTCTGGAGCCCCCTGAAAGGTAGGTGACATCACCTCCATTCCACAGATGAGGAAAGCAAGATCTGGGAGTTGACGTCACCACCGGTCGCCAGCTGGGGTTGGCATACAAATGATAACCCTGTCTTTGCACAGAGGTTTCTTCAAAGTGTTCTTTCGTTTGAGGCAGCATCTCTTGTAGCCCACACTGGCATCAAATGCCCTGTAAAGCTGAGGATGGCCTTGAACTTCTGGTCCCTTTGCCTTTGTCTCCCTAGTGCTGGAATTCCAGGACCTGGCTTTAGAGATACTGCTTGCTAGGGGCATGTGCAACTAACCGAACCACATCCCCATCCTTGAAAAGGAATTTGAACTTGAATTTACAGAAGGTTTTACAGTTTGTGGAATTGCCATGCATGTGATGGACACCTTCCTCCCAGTGTAGGGGAGTAAATTTTTCATTCTGGGAGATACTCAAATAGAAACCTGGGCGTTCAGTTTCCAGAGATGCTGGGGAGGGGCTCAGAAGAGTCAGAGGCTGGCAGGTGAGCCAGCTTATCCCAAAGACTCATTCCAGCTATGGGGAATATTGGGGTCACTGTTCTTTTGCTGTGAAGAGACATGACCACAACAACTCTAAAATAAGGAAAGCATTTAATTGGGGCTGGCTTATAGTTTCAGAGGATTAGAGCGTTATCATCGTGGTGGGACATGGTGGCGCACAGGCAGACACGGTGCTGGAGAAGGAGCTGAGAGTTCTACAAGTGAATCTGGAGGCAGCTAGGCAGTGGGAAAACAGAGCTTCTGGGCTTGGCATGGACTTCTGAGACCTCAAAATCCACCTCCAGCAACATACTTCCTCCAACAGGGCCACGCCTCCTAATCCTTTCAAATAGTGCCACTCCCTGGCGACCCAGCATCCAATTCTATGAGTCTATGGGGCCAGTCTTACTCACACCACCACAGGGAGTCAAGCAGTCACAGCCGACACAGGGCCACACTTTGAATCTAAGTCTTCGGCTCCCAGGTTTAATAACCACGGCCTGCCTCTTCTAAAAGGTTCCCAGTAGGCGTGTGGTGTAACTCCTCTGTTTTGTAGAGGTGAGAGCTGATGAAGGTGCACAGAGTTTGGAAGTTGGACCTGGGTCTTAGGTGGCCATCTCTCCGACTCCTGTGGAGGTGTGGGTGCCAGGTCAGAGGGAGCTAAGGAGACAAGGAGCGACAGTCGCCCTCCGTACACTGTTCATCTTCTCGTTTAGAAGCGTGAGTGCTGGGAGGCCACACTCAGAGCTTTGTGTTTTCCATGCCACACAAATCATCCCCCCCCCATTCCAAGACCTGTCTGAGATTGTGTTAGAAAAACCAGAGGGAATGGAGCCGTTTGCCGGAACAGTGCTGTCAAACGCAGCCAGGAGGGATTTCCCTGACAGTCTTCCTCCTGCAGGTGGGGCTAGTGGTTCAGTGGCGGTGGGGACACAGCCTGGGCTTTCTCTGTCTTCTTCCTGCCAAGGGCCAGTGAGTTGGGGGGAAAGCATACCTGGCTAAGAGAAGGTACGAGGCAGGGCATACTGCCTGACCAGAATCTCTGTCACTTTAGGAGACAAGGGCAGGGCTCCAGTTTCTAGCAGCTGGGTGAACTCTTACTTCTTGTCTCAATCCCCACCCCATCAGCAAATGGCTCAATAATCTCTGCCTGGGGCAGCTCACTTGCAGTTACCAGTTTAATCCTTGTCAGGGGCCCATTACCCTGACTTCATGAAAAGCAAACTGAGGCTGGGGAGATGAAGGGCCAAGAGGCAGGAAAGTGCTTGTTATGCAGTCTTGAAGACCTCAGTTCCATCCCCAGAACACATGTCAGAAAATTGAGCATGGTGACTCTTCTTGTCCCAGTGTTGGGGAGGCAGAGAAAGACAGATTCCTGCCACTCATTGATCAACCTTTACCCAACTGGGGAGTCCCAGGTCCCAGCAAGAGATTTTCCAAAAAGGAGATAGATGGTTCCTGAGGAAGGAGTCTGGGGTTGACTTTTGGCTAACACATTCGTAAGTGTGCCCACCCTTGCACCAGCACACATCAACGCACACACACACACACACACACATCAGCACACACAGACACAAACATAAACACATAGACACACTCATCAACACACAAACACACACAGACTCAAACATCAACAAACATATAAACACACACACATCAATACACACACATCAACACACACAAACACATCAACACATACATATCACACACATATCAGCACACACAGACACCAACACACACATCACCACACACAAATAAACATCAGTGCATACTCACACACCAACACACATATCAACAGACAGAGATACAAACATTAACACACACATCAGCACACACAACACACACATCAACACATACATACACATCAACACATACACAAACATCAGCACACACACATCAACACACACAGAGACAAACATCACACACATCAACAAACATGTATCAATACACACTGACACAGACATCAACACACACATCAACACATACACACTCATTAAAACAGACACAAGCATCAGCACACACACTTCAATACACAGACACATACATCAACACATACGTCAAGATACAGAGATCAACACACATAAACACACTTAGACAACACACACATCACACAGACACACACATAGACACAAACATCAGCACATAGACACACATATCAACACATACAAACACATCAATGTATATGTACACATCAACACACAGATACAAACATCAACACATACTCTCACCAACAGATACACACATCAACAGACACACATCAACACACACACCAACATGCATATACCAACACACACACACACACACACACACACACACACACACACACACCCCAAAAGGTCAGTTTGAACAACATCAAGTGTCCACTTTTGTAGAACAACAACCACAATGACCTGTTGCTTGCTTCCCAGGGAGAACCACACGCCTACAATCATGGCCCTCTCTCCCTTTGTCTAATCACAGCAAATCCCTCCCCCAGTGTTAGAGTCCTTTGTCATCCCTTTCCCTGGCCACATCCTTTCATCTGAGTCATTTGCTTCTGTGTGGACGGAGAGCCTGAACAGGGTCAATCAGCTCTACCCCCTCAATTCAGATATCTCTCCACAACAGGCACCCAGGCCCAGTTAACTGTGAAGGAGAATTCCTGGCAGGTACTGTGGTCTACAAAATCTGAGTGACTGGCTAGAATTTCAATAATTTGGAGAGATTGAAATGTTGCAAGTTGAGAGCCATTATCCTAAGATATCTTTAGCCTCCTTAATGACCATGTATTGCCCTCCTTTGTATGGTATGGGACAATTCTGTATTTTGTCAATTATGTTTTAAATAAATGCTGATTGGCCAGCAACCAGACAGGAAGTAGAGGTGGGCAATGAGAACAGGAGTATTCTGGGAAGAAGGAAGCTCTTCCACAGTCCTTCCCAGATCATGGAAGAAGCAAGATGTGACCTGCCCCACTGAAAAAGGTACTGAGCCATGTGGCTAACATAGATAAGAATAATGGGTTAATATAAGTTATAAGAGCTAATACAAAGCCTGAGCTAATGGGCCAATCAGTTTATAACTTACATAGACCTCTGTGTGATTTTCTTTGGGGCTTACTGGCTGTGGGAACTGGACAAGACAGAAACCCCAACAAGCAAGGCCCTCATGATACAGAATAGCACCCACATGGATAACTGCATCCACCAACCAGTGTGTTGTTTATTGACTTTCTTTCTTCTGTTAATATAAAAATTTCATGGAATTGCTACCTCACTGGGACATGGAATTTGTGAAAACTTAAATCTGAGTTCCCAGATTATGGTCACTCATGTTTAGTTCCAGAATAAGCTAGTCCTCTGGTCCTTTGAGGTGAAAACTTGGGAGTGGTTTGAATGAGGATGTCCTCCAGAGGATCATGTGTTTGAACACTTGTTCCCCAGCTTGTGACACTGTTTGGGGGAGGCTAAGGTTGGGTGGCCTTGCTGGAGAAAGCAGTCATCGGGGTGGACTGTGAGATCGTACCGTTTCTCATCAGTTCCATTTCCTGACTGAGATGTGGGTTCTTAGATACCTGCTGCCATGCACATCTGTGGGATCACGCTTACTCTTGGGAACCACAAACCCAAGGAAGCTTTCCTTCTGTAAGTTGCACTGACTGTGTGTTTCTTTCCAACTACAGAAAGTAACTAACACAGGTCTCTGCTTTCATCCATTCAGCCCACATCCGCAGGCTCTGGGGAGTCACCTGGAGCGAGGTCTTGTCTCACTCAATATTAGCAGTAGGTATTGTGTAACAAGTGACTCAGTGGAAGAGCACTGACTGCTCTTCTAAAGGTCCAGAGTTCAATTCCCAGCAACCACATGGTGGCTCACAACCATCTGGAATGAGATCTGGTGCCCTCATGAGGAAGAGACCGGGTCAGTCATTGTCATTAACTTAGACCATGAAACCCAATGTGGACAAGTTCAACAGAACCACTATATACGGGCTGCCCATGCATGCTTCAGTAAAATAAAAAATTGTGTACCAAGAGGCTCAACATTTGCTGGCTTAAAATCTCAAATTTTGGGGGCCGGCGAGAAGTCTCAGCTGAGAAAGTGTCTGCTGCAGGAGCATGAGAGACAGGAGCGCATTCGCTAGCCTCCAGATTCAGCAAGGGATCCTGCCTCAGATAACAAGATGGAAGATGAAGGGAGACATCAGAGTGGACCTCAGCCTCCAAAGGCATATGTATACATACACAACACTCCTGAACATGCACACACACTCACAGTGATTGTGATAGCATACACAAATCCCATGCAAGTTCAGATCAGACCAAATCCTGGTACAGAGAGGGGAGGTGGGCACGGAGTTCCACCGCTGGCTGAGGCGCTATTGGAAATGGATGGGCTCTGGGAGACGGGGACAGTGTTTTCCAAGAGTGTAGGTCCTGGAAAGTGGACCATGCTCTAGCGGAAGGCAACACATCTGAGAATATATGGTCAGCACAAATTGGACTTGATGGATGAAAAAAAAAGTACACAAAGTTGGACTGGTAGGGGAGGAGAGTGGATTGGGGGCTGCCTATAATCAAAACACATATGGGATTCTCAAATAACTAATTTAAAAATCTAGCCAACAGCAAAGAGAAAATTTAATATATTTGAAAATTTATATAAATGAAAAAGATCGGTGAGTGAACCAGTTCACAGATCTGCGTGTGAGCCATCCATGGAGGTGGCTGCCTGGCCGGCCACTCAAGATTCAGGTTCCCTGGGCTTGCTGCCTGTCTGGTCTGAGACTAGATTTCCCAGCATCCTTTGCATTTAGGTGATGCCAAATGACCAATTCTCACCAATGGAATGGTGTGAAACCAAGGAGTGGGGGCGGAGGGGGAGAATGGGACTCTTGTCTATCTGGAAAGGACCTTTTGGAGGGGACAGCCCTAGGTGGAAGGATCTTGGATCCTGAGTCTCTAGAAAGACCCATATCAGGCCTTTAGAAGAAAGAGAGAAGTGTTTGGGAAAGCTACAGAGGTTTGGGACCATTTGTTTTACAGTGGTGATTGTACGACCGACTGATTGCATCTGGGTCCACTCTTTCCAGCCACTTCTTCTACTCTTCTCTGCGGGCACCATCCCTGCTTTCCACAGAATGCAGGCAACCCTAGACCAAGAAGTACTCCAGAGGGTCCCAGGCTCATGGACAACAGAAAGGCCAATGTCATCCTTTTAATAGTTCGATAAGGGCCGGTGAGCGAGGTGGCTCGCTGGGAAAGGCGCTTACATCAAGCCTTACAGCGAATCTCTGGAGCCTATGTGATAGAAGGAGAGAGTTGATTCTGGCAATGGACTCTTCATATGGTAGCTCACACATACCCCCACGATAAATAAGTCAATTAATGTGATAAAAATTTAAATAGTTTGATCAAAGCCCCAGACTGCCTATTTGTGGGGCTGTCCTAAAAACTGAGCACCTATGCCTAGGTGTGACAGGGCATACCAGGATCAGCCAGTGGTACCTGCCTGGTTCCACATACTCAGGCTGTGGTAGGAAGAGGGACTGGATGTTGGGCACTTGCCTGACACCTTGAAGGTGCCCAGTTCTCATCACCTCCCTGGCTGCAGTACCTTTTGCTGTTCAATGAGGGGATTAGACATCGGACTGTTGTGCAGACCTGAGATCTGGTGAGGCTAAGGCTTCCGTGTGACATCTGCTAACCTGGGCTCCCATGAAGCATCTCGCCGGCCTCTTTCCTTTTGTTCTCTCTCACATCCACGCAGGGCGTTTTCTGGATAGACATCAATGCCGGGGCCTGACATGTGCGGGTTTGAACATCACTTGCCCGTCTCGCCTGCTGCCGGCACTCATGTTGGTTCTGCTGTCATGCTGACCCTTTGATCACAGCCTGCCTCTCCTGCTCCCAGGCAGCTGCTTCAAACCCGGAGGCGGGGTTTCCATATCATCCCCAGAAGCTGGTCCAGCCTCGCCTCCTGGGAGCACTCGCCATGAAGACCCTGAGTGTGGAGGGTCATGCGGACTCCGTCACACGCCTCCTCCTCCATGCCCTCCAGGCTGCCTGGGTCACACTGAGCTCTGAACTCTGGAGTGATTACTGCGGCGGCGGCTAATTAATTGTATTTGGTTCTTTAAGTGAACGATTTCCTACTTCTCTGACTCATGTTAAGTCCTTCCGAGCAAGAATGTGTTTTCTGCTCTTGCATTCCCCACAGGTCCTTGGGTAGGGCAAAGTCAAGGAAATCAAATCAAATCAAGATGACATTTATTTAATGTGGGCTAACCGTCAGGCACCCCACTGGGGGCGTTGGCATCCCACTCTAATTTGCTTCTCACCGAGCAGCCCAACGAATGGAATAACTGGACACATATTTTTTTTTTTTTTACACATAAAGAAATAGAAGAAAGACAGCGTCCCAAGACCAAGGTCACACGAAGAGGAAGGAACGGGAGACATTTCAGTTGTGTATCTTCTGTGTCCTCATACATTTAGCATCTATTTGTACTTTAAAGAACTCTTCTGTGTCTACGTGTGTGTATTTGTGCATGCCTGTCGTCATGCACACGCCATAGCGATAGTGTGGAGGCCAGAAGACAACCACGGATTATTGGTCCTTGCCTTCCGTCTGTTCAAGGCAGGATCTCTTTGCTGTTCGTAGCTATGTACAGCAGGCTGGCTGGTCAGCTCCAGCAGATTGTTCTGTCTCCTCGTAGGAGTGTTGGAATTGTAGGCAAGCACCACAGCGTCCCCAGTCCAGCACTTGCTTCTCTGGGATTTGAACTCAGGTCCTCACACTTGCTTGTGGTCACTTTACCTACTGAACCAACTTCATGGTCTTCCTTCATCATTTTACCAAGCCACGGGCTAGATTCCTGGCCATTGGAGGCAGGGTTGGGGGGTACAGGGCGGAAGTGTATGTCGGTGTCTCCAGAATATAGGGGTTAAGGACAAACACTCTGGGATCTGGATTTGGGCCTTTGGAGCCACATCAGTCATTGAGCTGTGTGCTGTGCACAAGACTTTCCTCTCTCTCCAGGTGTGTTGGTGTGGGCAGCTCTTATGTCGCTAGCCATGGCTCCATTCTGCTTCATTTCCCAAACCCTCAGGCTGCACTTACAGAGCGCTTACTGTTTACCTGAGGCCATTCAGGGCGCTTCCGCGCGTAACTGGTGTTTTGCTGGTCTAGCCCTCTTTGTTCAATGTGATTATTATTATTTCTACTTGATAGAAGGAAACTGAAGCTCGGTGCCACTGGGATTCTGGCGCAGCCTGCCTGGCTCCTGCTCTCCTCCATCCCTTGCTTGTGTATTTGATAAATAGTGATGAGATTGACTGAATGAAATCACACAGGCAAGCATTGCCAGGCCATAGGGTGAGTTTCCCTGAGTCCCGAAGGGCTCCTTCTACCACGTCCATCTTTCCCTTGGATTCTGATTCAGAGTGAAGTCATGCTCCCAGGAAGGAGACTCTGGGAGCCAAGCCCTGGCCTTGTCATGGAGAGAGGGCTGCCTAGTGCGTTCCATGTCTCCTAGCTGGGTACTCTACTCAGCCCTATGCTGGTAGACCCCTCCTCCTCTCCTCTTCCTTTCTCTCCTCCTAGGATCTGAAAGCAAAGGGCTCCCTGACGAAAGCAGCCCAAAGCCTGGGGCTCAGGCACCTGACCATATTTCAAAGGTTTCGTATTTGATCTCATAGGCCTCTTTCTCTCTCCACTTGACTGGAAACCGCTAGTGGCATCCATATGCCACTTCTGACAAATTTCCACATTGCCAAGCCATCCTTGGCATGGCCCAGGTTGGCAGCCGAGGCAGAGGAAACAATCTGGTAGCTGGGGGTGGCAAGGTTTTTGGACCAGATCTAAAGGTACTTTCATCCTTTGTGCCCTTCTTTCCTTTGTCTCTCTGGCTGTTTGAAATTCAAGATGCCCTTTGAGAAGAATTCTGTGTCCCAAAGGAAGCTGGAGTCTATCTGGGTTCCAGGGCTGTGCCTTGCTGCCCTCAACTACCATGCCCCCCTTTTATACAAGCTATTTCTGCATCCAGAAAGGCACATTGGAGCTGGGGACGCAGCTTAGTTGGTAGAGTGTGTGCCTAGTGCACCGTCATCCTGGGTACTGTTATGCCTAGATCCACAAAGTCCCCCCAAAACCGACAAGGAAAACGAGTCCTGTATGTAAAAACAAAGAGCCTTTATTTTATACAAGTTTGCAAACTTGGTCTCTCCATGTGTTCAACATATTGGAATAATCAGAGAGCCCCAAGCTCAGTTAGAGTTGGGTTTTTATAATAGTAAAGGTGGGGGTGAGGGATTTCTAAGGTTCAGGACCCCGACTGATTTTATGTTGCCTCGGTTATGGTGTTTCATCAAAGTGACACAAAGTAACTAATACAGCTACATAGAGAGTTTGTTACCAGTCCTAGATTCATGAGACCAAGTCTCTAAAAAGAGAGAGAAAAGTGCAAATATAGCATTGAGGTTTGAATGAGAAGTGTGCCCCACAGGCTCAGAATCCAGTAGATGGCACGGTTTGAGGAGGCTATGGAACCATGAGTGGGTAGAGGCTTATAGGAGGAAGTCTATAATTGGGGTAGGCTTTGGGGCTTTACAACTTCACATCACTTCCTGTTCACTCTCTGCTTCCTGTGTATCAGCAAGCTTCCTGCTCTGGCTTCCCAATGCTGAGTTTTCTCTACCACAACGAACCCTTCTGGAAACAGAAATCAAAATAAACCCTTTCTTCTTAAGTAGCTTTCATTCAAGATGGTGTATTCCAGGAACATGAAAGTAATAAATACACATGGATACCAAGAAGCCATTTTTCTCACAACTGAGCATTTGTCTAACAGTCCAGAGACACAGACATCATCTCTGTGCTCAGGGACATGTCCATTACCCTCCTCCACCCACAGAGACACTGCCTGTGGGACACCACAGTCCCCAGTAGTGTGCCACCTCTCTTGCTTGATCTGAAGAGGGCCACACATTGTAAGAACTCCGTCTTACTGGCGAGGCATCTGATGCTCAGGGATGTGAGCTGGAACTGGTTCACACAGGCAGAGACTGTGGTGCCATGATCTCAAAGCAAGACCCACGTCAAGGCCAGCTGCATTCCTACTGCCTGCTGTGCGAGCCAGGAATGTTCTCTGTGTCCTCGGTCCCCTGATGCCCACTGGCTGTCAGCAAATAATGTCTGACCCCCACCTATCCCCACAGCAGCACACATTGTGGGCAGGGAAGTTTGCCTGGAGACGGGTGGGAGACGGGTGCTCTGCTATTGAATCTATGGGTTTCTTGAGAGCTTCCTAGCAGCGCTGCTGACTGGAGGGCTTCATTTGACATAAACCAGCTCCTCTATCCCCTTGCTTCTGGATGCTAGCATCCCACATTCCCTCTAGAGTCTCCAGGGGAGAGCCCTATCCCCTCCAGCTGCTGCTAGGAGCAACTGGCACCATTTGGCACTAACCGCCTAACTGTACCATGCCAACCTATTTCTGTCGTCTTCTCCCATCTCAGCACCACGGGGATTAGAGGCATGCATCACCTGACTTTTAATCTGGGTTTCTGGGAATCTAACTCGGGTTCTCACATAGGCTGCATTCCGAGGCTCCAGATAGACATGGGTTGGTGGGGAGGTGCACTGACCCCCACAGCTGCTAACCCACCTCTTACAAAGTGTTGCTTTAGAAACACATTTACCTTGCTGGCACTGGTGACCTTACTGACCCCGTTGTAGCCATCGGGGCCAATGAGGACGGGACTCATGAGACAAATGTAATGCACACACTGGGCACCTGGCAGTCTGCCGCCAGCAAACAGAGCAGCGATTCCCTTGTACCGTTCTCTCCATCATTAAGTGGACACAAGGCGTGTGTGGGTGGATGGCAGTGTTTGCTTTTGTAATGGGATATATTTAGCAGGTAACGGATTCCAATAGGCAAAGCAAATGTATTCATTTATTTATGCATTTGTAATTACTGGGGCTTAAGGGATAATGGCAAATGCCTTACTCTGTGCCCAAGGTTGGAAGCCAGTGAGGAACAGGTGCCCAAATCAGTCAGAAGGAAGCCGTCTGTCATCCTGACTACAGATGAAGTTGTCCACAGCGTATGGCCTCTAGCGGTTAGCTCTGGGCAGAGTTGCCCCAGGCTAGCCAGCAAGCACCTCCTGGCTTATTCTACTCCTGGCCCAAGAAGAGGTGGGGGCTAAGTGAGTCATGTGTGTTTGAAGCCCCTTCTGGACTTTCCCATTGGAAGGCTGGGGGGAGAGGAGAAGCTGCTGCTGGGGAAGCAACCAAGGAGTGTGTGTGTGTTGGGAAGGTGATAAGAAGCCTTCCAATTGTGACTGCAATCCTGACGCTGTTAGTCCTTTCTGGCTATGGGCTCCGTCACCAGTGGCTTGGTCTCTCCCAGCCTTGCTTTCCTCACCTGGGAGCTGGAGATGTTGCTCATGGGCCTGTGTGCCAGTGGGGTGGTTTACTACCCAGGAAGTGCTGAACCGTGTCTGACTTGAAGCCACTCTTCTGTCTGGCTTCTGCATATCGTTCAGTGTAACATGAGGGCCGGCTTGTTGGGGTATCTGTCCCGCCCGGTACTCCACAGCCGGCAAACCCCAAAGAAAATCACACACAAGACTCCATAAGATTATAAACTGATTGGCCCAATAGGTCAGGCTTATTATTAGTCCTTGTAACTTATATTAATCCATTATCATTATCTATGTTAGCCATAATGGCTCAGTACCTTTTCCAGCTGGGCAGCTTACATGTTTCCTCTCTAGTGGTCTGCGCAGGAGTGGCTAAGGGAGTTTCCTCCTCCCTAGCCTTATCCTATTCTCATTGCCCCGCCTCTACTTCCTGTCTGGTTGACCCACCTATACTTCCTGTCTGGCCAATCAGCGTTTTATTAAAATACATGATTGACAGAATACAGACGATTCTCCCGCACCATTTCCCTCTTTTTTTTTTTTTAAACAAAGGAAAATACCCATAGTCCATTTGTTGGGAATGTGGGCGTAGTATTTCAGGCTACTTCCTGCTGGTTGGGGGTGCTGATGATCTTATGGGGACCTAAAGAAAATTTAGAGTTTAATCAAGTCCTGACTGAAGTATCCTGTGAGTCTTGATCATCTTAGGCAGCAGTCTCGAATCTGTTCTGGATATATAACTCAGACATCTGGGCCATCTGTTTCTATCGGAGATTTTTCAGGTGGCCTCCCTTGATGGAACTTGATTTTTCTTAACTCAGAATGAATCCATAGCCTCTCATTTTCTGTGGAAACAAAAGCAAAATCTCTTCTCCAAAGTAACAAACCTTTTGACTTCAGTTTTGAAGCCAAGGTATTTTCAAAATACCTATCTTGAGTTAGTTCAGCAGTATTTATAAACAACAGTCCTTTAGCAGCTGTTGCTCCTTCCTCAGCATTCAAACAATTTAAAGAGAGCATAATAACATACAGTATCAAGATTCTCTGTGCATTTTCCATCTTTGTGTGGCTTTACTTTAACCTCTATTTCTTTTATTTTTACTTTTACTTTTTGACACAGGTTCTCTGTATATCTTTGTCCTGGAATAACTCTGTAGACCAGGCTGTCCTTGAACTCACAGAGATCCTTTTGTCTCTGCCTCCCCAGTACTGGGCTCAAAGGTGTTTGCTACCACACTTTGAACTCACAGAGATCCACGTGTCTCTGCTTTTCCAGTGCTAGGGTTAAAGGTGTGTGCTACCACACCTTGAACTCACACAGGTCAATCTCTACCTCTGTCCCTTGAAGTCACAGAGGTCAATATGCCTCTGCCTCCCAGGCATTGGGATTAAAGGTGTGTTCTACCACACCCAACTACTCTCTTTCTTCCCTTTTTACCCTAAGAACTTTAACCTTTAACCTGCATGTATTTTTAACACACTGTAAACTCTTTAGAGGTTTTCTTCATCTTTGAACCTCTCTTTACTGTATCTCTCTCTCTTTTTTGACTACATGAGTCTTTAAGGAGAAGATTAAAGCCGTGGCTTTGACAGCTAGATCCAGCCCATTTCTTAACTTTCCAGCCTCATGGCTGAGATACCAGCCAGAGCTGTGTTCACTGCCACAACTGAAACAACCGTTTCAAGGTCTTTGCTAGCAAACAAGCTGCATCATTCTGCTCACAGACCACACTCAGTCGGACTGCCTGCCTGCAAGAGTCAGAGTTTGTCCTGGCAGGACAGCCCAGAAAGCCGGTACTTCAAAACAGCACAGCTTTTTTCCTGCTACGACTGAAAACCGAAAAGCATGCGCTCAGCTCTCCACCAACAGCATCCAAGTGTTTCGTGGCAGGACCTCCCAATGAGCTGCAAGGTTTTGCAGCCAAGGCTGAGTCAAGAAGCCTCTCCTAGATGAGAGCACTTGCCCGCCTCTAGCAAGCAGAGCAGAACCGAAAAACTGCTGCCACCAAGAAAACATATCCCACTCTACTCTTTCCCAAACTCTCCCAGGCCTTCCGTGGACTCACCTATCCACGTCTGGGCGCCATATGTAACATGAGGGCCGGCTTGTTGGGGTATCTGTCCCGCCCGGTACTCCACAGCCGGCAAACCCCAAAGAAAATCACACACAAGACTCCATAAGATTATAAACTGATTGGCCCAATAGGTCAGGCTTATTATTAGTCCTTGTAACTTATATTAATCCATTATCATTATCTATGTTAGCCATAATGGCTCAGTACCTTTTCCAGCTGGGCAGCTTACATGTTTCCTCTCTAGTGGTCTGCGCAGGAGTGGCTAAGGGAGTTTCCTCCTCCCTAGCCTTATCCTATTCTCATTGCCCCGCCTCTACTTCCTGTCTGGTTGACCCACCTATACTTCCTGTCTGGCCAATCAGCGTTTTATTAAAATACATGATTGACAGAATACAGACGATTCTCCCGCACCATTTCCCTCTTTCAGTTCAGTGCATCTGTGTGGTACTCAGGGACCGAGAGAGGCCCTGGGCTGCTCTAATTGTCTTGTGGGTGCATTGGCATAGTGGTTCCCCAACCCTCGGAATGACTGTAATGACAGTAGAATGCCATTGGAGGTCATCAGCCCCCAACTGCTCTCTCTTTTCGTGGTTGCTTTGGTCAGTACTAGGAGCCATGAGCAGGTAGGGGACAATTTCAGAAATGGCATTCTGTCTAGCCACTGGAAGAAGAGAATGGTCACCTCAAGTCCCCCATCTCTTCATGGCCTGGAGGTGAGGGAAAAGGAGAGAGAGAGAGAGAGAGAGAGAGAGAGAGAGAGAGAGAGAGAGATCACCCTGGCCATCTGGCTCCAGGTTTTTCTTTCCTCTGAGGAGTCTTTGATTGTCTACAGCCCACCAGGGCAGCAGCAGACATGGTTCCTTGTGAGGCACCTGGCAGCTGGCCTAGAGTTGTCCCTGAGCCCAGGACTAGCTAGAAGCAAGGATGAGGAGCAGGTGGTAGCTCAGTGCCTTGACCTACAGGGTCAAGTCCTGGAGTGTGACAGATACTGGTGGGTCTGGCCTTCCAAGACTGTCGGGGATCAGCCTCAACAAAAATACCTCTTGCCAGGGTAGGGGTGTGGGGATCAGAAAAATAAAGAGTAAGAAGAAGCCAGTAAAATAATAAAACAGAAAACATAAGATAGTGCTGGGAGGGAGTTCCGGTGAATACTGAAATTGCTTGCTTTTAATTTTTTATACACTTTTATACCCAATACGAAAGGGGAAGAAAGGCAATGAAAGACTTCTTTAACATAATACAAATGACAACTTGAACAGCTAATTGCTTTAACATTTTGAGACATCAAGTCATTAACATTTTGTTTTTAGGATACCGTAGACCAAGTATCCTAAAGGCAGCCACACCCCAGGTAACCCTGACCTTTTGTCAGGATAGAGTGGATCTACCCATATGTGCCATCTTAATGTCGAGAAGCCAAGTAACCACATCCTGATGCAGGATGTGTGGTCATCCTGATTGTCGTCATCAAATTTGAGCAACCTCCAAACTCTCCGACCATCAGACAAGGTAAAAATGGGCTCACATTTTTGGGCCTCCACACAAGACATCTCAAAGTCAAATGGAGGTAAAGTCATTGTCATGTGGATTTTCAGTTATCCTGGTTCTTCTGCTCAATGTGGTATAAGCAGCTTGATTCAAATCACTGGGCCAGTGACAGAATCTATGAGTCACAGTTTCTTCATCTACCCAGAAAGGACATGAATGGAGAAAGCCTGTCTCTGTGAGTCATTACCAAGGTTAAGGGAGATAGGAGCGTGGTCTGCTTTGAACTGCACTCTACATATGGTAAGAACTTGATGATTAGTCGCCATGATGACGGTTAAGGTGCGGGTGGTAGTGATGGATGTGATAGTGGTGATGGTGTTGGTGGTGATGTGATGATGGTGTTGGTGGTGATGATGGTGGTGATGATGATGATGGTGGTGCTGATGGTGCTAATGGTGCTGGTGGTGATGATGATGATGGTGGTGGTGGTACTGGAGATGGTGATGACGGTGCTGGTGATGCTGGTGATGATGATGGTGGTGGTGATGGTGATAGTGGTGATGGTGACGATGATAGTGGTGATGGTGGTGATCATGGTGATTGTAAAGTAATGGTGATGGTAGCTGTGATGCTGGTGGGGATGGTGGTGATGGTGGTGATCATGGTGATTGTAGAGGTAATGACGATGATAGTTGTGATGCTGGTGCTGGATGGTGGGGATGGTGATGGTGGTGGTGCTGGTGAGGTCACGACAACAAAGCCCAGTTGGTTCAGCTGGGGCACAGGCAGTCCAGCGACACCTGACTTTGTCAGGTGGAGGGGTGGGTGGGGACAGTAGAAGGACAGGACATATAGCAAGGATGGTATTGCCTTCTCACTCTCTAGGGGACCCAAGCTGGAAGGCTGGGAAGCAGGAACAGACTGCAGTCTGATCACCAAGTGGGATCTTTGGTTTTTGCTCAGTGCTCTGGCGCTAATGTCATCTACAAATGCTCCATTACTGTTCTGAAAACAATGGCTCATGAACCCTGGCCGTCCCCTAGCCAAGGATTGGACAGACTTGGTGACCATCCATTCATTCCAAGTCCATCTATTGAGTATAGTCCTGAGGATTTGGATTGCAACAAAACAGACAATGCTGGTCCACATGGTGTGCCTATCTGGGGGCATGCACTGGTCCACATGGTGTGCCTATCTGGGGGGATGCGTTGGTACACGTGATGTGCCTATCTGGGGGGATGCGTTGGCACATGTGATGTGCCTATCTGGGGGGATGCGCTGCTCCACATGGTGTGCCTATCTGGGGGGATGCACTGGCCCACGTGGTGTGCCTATCTGGGGGGATGCGCTGGTCCACATGATGTGCCTATCTGGGGGGATGCACGGTCCATGTGATGTGCCTATCTGGGGGGATGCGCTGGTCCACGTGGTGTGCCTATCTGGGGGGATGCGCTGGTCCACGTGATGTGCCTATCTGGGGGGATGCGCTGGTCCACATGCATCCCCTTCACCTGACTTAATCCTAGTACAACTAATCCCTCCTAGGGCATAGATAGCCTGACGCTCACTGGAAGCATCAAATGCAGCCCTTCAAGTACCCTTTCTTCAAGTTCATGTACTGTTGTCCTTGCAGCAGGCAGGAGGAGAGGATGCCTAGGCCTGTGGTGGGGAGATGTTTCCACACTTATTCCAGTAGTACTTCCCAACAGTGCAGGTGTATGTGTGTGTATGTGTGTGTGTGTGTGTGTGTGTGTGTGTGTGTGTGTGAAGGATGAGGAGTGGGGACCTCAGAAGCCAGGTGTTCCAGGCGTAGTCCCAAGGAGAGAAGCCAAGCTCCTCTAGGCCTGGAGGTGGGAAACCCTGGTCCTCTGTCCCTTAAAATCAGGCAGACTGTGCCCATGGCTACTGGTATAGGGCCAACCTCCTTCATAAAGCCCACGATGCCCATCACACAGACTCCTGCCCATTCTCCTTTAGTATTATTCTCTTCCTGTTCTTTCACATGGGAGGGATTAACCTCACTGAGTCACTGTTGGGTCCTCTCCAAATGCATGCTCTCTCTCCCTTGGCCTTTGCACAAGTTGTTCCCTGGTCCTGGAAACCCTTTCTTCACCTCTCACCTTTCACCTTTCTCAACTCACTGCCAACTCCGGCTTAGCCCTCAACCCTTCACTCAGTGGTCCCCTCTTTTGTCTCTCTGCTTCACCTCCTGTGCTTCCTCTAAATACAATGGTCACACTGATTGCATGTAGACTGCATCTTTCTAAAGAATGGGATGCATAGGTGGATATAGATGTGTGTGAATAAATGCATGGATGGATGGATGGATGATGGATGGTTGTGTGGGTACATGGGTGATGAATGAATGGATGGGTGGATACATGAATGGCTGGGTGGATAATGGATGAATGAACGTGTGTGCATGAATGTATCCATGTATGCATGTGTAGATGACTGATAGGTGAGTGGGTGGTTGGATAGGTGGATGGATGCGTGGGTGGGTGAATACATTCATGGGTGGTTGGATGGGTGGATAGATGGATTCATGGATTAATGGGTAGATAGATAAATGTCCATGAATGTATGCATATGTGCCTGTGTGGATGACTGATGGATGAATGAATAGACGCATGTGTCTGTACATATGCAAACCTGAACACACAGATGCATTGTAGATACACATACCTTTCCATTCACGAATCCATGAATCCGTTCATCCATCGGTCTCCATACAGGCATGCATGCTCCCTGCATTGATGACCTCCCTTCAAGGGCAGTACCCGCCCAGCCCCATTTGCATACCTGGACTCCTCTGAGACCTTTGAAGATCCTGACAAAGTGCAATGTTCCAGACATTGACTCCATCCAGGGTGATGAACAGGTGGTTGATGCCTGAACAACCTGGGGCTCCTCTCCTATGATCACTGAGCTCACGGTACACCTCGTGCCTCCTTCACACCGTTCCAGGCTCTCAGCAGAAGCTGAGAGGCCTCTGTCACACAGGCCTAGAGAGGAGGCTCAGACCGGAGCGATCCCACTAGGAAGCACTAAAAATAGGATTTAGCCCCGGGCTGCCGGTCTGAGAGTCCCTGCTGCATAACATGAGGGGCTGGGCTAGATCAGAGGTTTGTAAAATGTTTGTAGTGGAGAGCAGCTTTGTTCAAACAGAGTTGTACAGGGAAACTCTCAGTAGAATGCAGATAAAAGCTGAGTGGGTCTGATTGAAGCTGGAGCCTGGGTGGGTGGGCGAGAGGGAGGGGCTGGTGGGCCCTTTCCAACCCCCCTTCTCTTCTGCTCCTGGCAGGGATCTGTTGGATTTCTCAGGTCTGGAATCCCTGAGAGGGTGAAGCTTATCCCAAGGGATGTGATGACACAGGCTAATTGGGGTCACTTGGAGGATGCTGGGGACCTGAAATTTCCTCAGTCCATCAGCCTTACTGGGAGAAGATCCTGCCACATTTCAAAAGGCAGCACACGATCAAGCCATACCTGTTACCGGATTCCTCTTCTGGCCCCATGTGACCCAGCCTGGATCTTCCTCTGACCACACCCTCCAGAAGGGCTAGGCAGGGGCAAATTGGAGTCCCTCTGCTCTTTGACTATGGGTTGATAGGAGCAGGGGAGGACCACAGTTCTGTGGCTTTCTCTGGGACCCACATACAGAGTCTGCATGGCTCAGCACAGACTGGGATATATGCAGAGGGAGACTGGACAGGGTTCAGATGTCCCAGCCCACTCAAGTGCAGTGAGTTACGGAGAGCTATTTCAGGCATGACTTGGAGGACTAATGGTCCCCCAAGTCTGGGTGGTCTTAGGCTGTAGGAGGAGAGTCTTCTGTGCTGTTGTAGAAGACCATGTCAGTAGGTCCTGGGGATGAAGGATAAAATACAGAAAAGAGCCCAGGAGTTCAGGGCAGGGGTGTATGCTCTGAGAAAGAGAACGAGGCTTTGGTTCAGAGGTGATCAAAGGGAGTGCTCAGGAGGTCAGTCCCTCCAGAGATACTGACTGCTTTGACATGGGTCTCTTGAGAGGGAGGGTAATCTACCCCAAAGTGGGATTTGTACTTCGAGGTCTGTTTTGGGGGAAGACTCCATCCCAATGCATCTTCCCTGAGAAATGCCTGGCCTCCAAGCCTCTGTCCCCATTGTGACCCCTCTTTTCACCCCATTTCCTTACCTTGTAGCTTTGAACTCATTAAAACACTACCTCCTGGCTGCAGACCCTGGGCCCCATCTACTCCCAGATGGGAACTGGGAGCCCTGAATCATTGTCACCACAGCGCCCCACCTCAGCTTTCCCATTCATGATCTTGGAGGACCCCAGGAGCAAGGCCTCTCCAGAAGGCTGAGATTGGAAGCTGAGCTCTGTGCCTCCCCTGCGCCCCTCCCTCCAGCTGTGGTGAGCCAGAAGTGAAGGAAGCCGAGCGCCTCCAGGATTTCACAGAAAAGGCCGCCAGTCTCTTCGAGTGGACTCTGGGAAGTCCATTTGGCTTATTAGCAAACACTCCTGGCACAGCTCACAGCAGCAAATTGGATGGGAGTTCACGGAAGTCAGGGGACATGTTTATCACCTCCACTCCCTCACCTGCCTCTGCTCTCAGCTGCCGAGGACAGCCAGCACTGGTCTTGGGTAGGAGGGGCCAGAGGAAATAATGAATCCCCTCTGGACAAGCTGCCTGTGCTGAATGCAGGCTGCCCTTCTCCTGAGCACAGGGACCTGATCGGCTTTGGGTTCTGAGCTCTGTGGTGGGCTGACCACAATATGACCTTAGCCAATGGCTTTGTGTCTGGGCCTTGGCAAGTAGGACGCCAGGTATTTTCAGCTGGCTGAGTGAAGGCTCCCAGCTCTCGTCATCCTCCTGGTCCTGAGCCTTGCCTTTCTCAGCTGTCAAGCAGGGAGAGTTCCTCACGTCTTGTTTACTGAGTGCTTATACAGAACCCCATCCCGTGCTAAGAGCAGCACTGGGGAGCTGAACCATCAGGAACAGTGAGGTGGCGAGCACCTGGTACCTTCGACCCCCTCCTCCCCTGCTCCCACACCTCCCACACTGGGAGTCACTGCAAGGCAGCTTCTGATCAGCCCACAGCTGCTTTGGCTCCTCCCTTTCCTCCTTTCTCCTCTTCCCCAGCCTCCCACCTTCTCAGGGTCTTCTCCCCTCCCTCCCTCCCTCCCTCCCTCCCTCCCTCCCTCCCTCCCTTCCTCCCTCCCTCCCTCCTTTCTTCCCTCCCTCCCTCCCTCCCTTCTTCATGCAGGTCCCTTTACATTCACCTTTCCAGTTCTCATCCCAAGCCGCTGGGCCAGAGCAGGCAGCTGTGCCTGCTCAGCCTTTGTCTATAAAGAAGAGGGTGCTTAAAATGTAGGCCAGGGAGATGGATTAGCAGGGTAGGGGGTGGGGTGGTGAGCACAAGAGTGGGTGCAGAAAGGCTATGGTGGTGACTGTGTCCTCTTCTAGAGCAGGGGCCAGGGGACATCCTCCCTCCGTGACTAGCGGAGCCCATCTTTTCCAATAGGGAGGTTGGAGAAAGCTAAGGCCTGCTTGCCCTGGCAATATCTGCAGGGTCTCTCTTCCCCTCGCAAACTCCTCATCTCCCTTCTCCACTCATCTAAAGTCTGGCATCATGCATTTAAACCCCACGGACATTGGAAGGAACCCCCACCATTCTCCGTACCGGCAAGGTCTTGTGTCTAACCAACACCCATCCCTCGGCCCACCCCTGCTCTTGCCCTAGACCATAGATCCTCTAAAGCAGGAGCCCAGAAACCCGGTTGCTCTCTGCTGGGTATGTCCACTTACTGGCACACCAGGGTGAGGCCCAAGGACCCCATGGCTCCCCACCTCATCCCCTTCCCCTGTCACCGACATCACTGTCCTGAGCCCCAGGGACTCCAGCTGAGGACACATCTCTAGTGGAGTCAGTCTGTGAGGCGATTCTTTAATTTTCCAATCAGCGGGGAGCTGGCTGCTCTCTCTGTCCCCACAGGGAGCAATGAAGCAATTGAACAGTGCAAAGCTTGATTCCCCACAACAGGGCTGATGAAGTCTGCTCCCCAACAGTACACCTGCTCCCCGACAGCATGCCTGCTCCCCGACAGCATGCCTGCTCCCTGACAGTTGTCTGCTCCCCGACAGCATGCCTGCTCCCCGACAGTACACCTGCTCCCCGACAGTATGCCTGCTCCCCAACGGCACACCTGCTCCCCAACGGCACGCCTGCTCCCTGACAGTGTGTCTGCTCCCCAACAGTATGCATGCTCCCTGACAGTATACCTGTTCCCTGACAATACACCTGCTCTGCTCCCCGACAGTACATCTGCTCCCTGACAGTACACCTGCTCCCAGACAGTACACCTGCTCCCCAGTAGCACCACAGGCCCGTTCTCCTGACTCCTGGGGAAGCATCTCTCCCACTCTACAGAAGAGGAACCGAGGCTCAAGACATGAGGTGACAGCAGGCTGGTCTGACCCCTCGGATGGTGACAATGATGGGAGCAGCATTCAGGCTTCCAGGGTCCTGTGTGGAGCTGTGGCCTGAGGTCTGCCAGAAGACACCTCAAGGAGTCAGAGTCTCTTCCCTGGCGGTTGTTGCTTCTCTCTGGTCTCCTCCATGGCTGTCACCTTCCTGGTGTGACCTGGGAGATTTTGTTGCTATGTCTTCCTTCTCCATGATTTCTTAACTGTGCCATCTTGTTAAAAATAACGTAGCCTCTCTGTTTCTCTCTCCTGTTCATCAAATGTCGGTGACAAGGGTCCTTTCCTCATGGGGTTGGTAGTGGCTGTTGGAGATGCTCTTGCAACTGCCAGCCCCCTACGCCACTCCATTTGCTCATTTGCTGGCAAAGTGTGCCCAGTCCCTACCTGTCAGCAGTACCCTTTCCTAGAGGTCACCTTGGCCACTGGAATCCTTTGTCAGGAGAGACTGGGGTGGCCACTGATTTGATTAGCAATAGCCTGTGCACACGCATGCACCTGTGTGTGGGTGTGTGCAGGGCATGTGGAATCCCAGCCCTCTTGTCTTCAGCTGCAATGCAATGTCTTTCCCTGCTCTCCTCAGGCCCAGGTTGAAGCAAGCCTTTCTTTGGATGGCATCTTTGCCCAGACCCTCCCCAGCTCCATCCTGTTCCCCTGAGACCCCCTCCCCTAGAAATCATTTACATACATGTCCCTGCCTCCACAGTCTTCTTCTAAAAAACCCACACTAATGGTTACTATGCCAAAGGGATGACAGAATGGCTCTTATCACCCCTATAGAGTGGGCGTCACGAGCAGTTGAGCATGCTGCGTGGGAAATATTTAGTTTAAGCAACCCGTAACTATCATTGCTGGGTCAGTAACTGTTGCTGGCTGGTCTATCTGGACTAAAGAGGAAGCTGGACACGGAGAAAGAGGAAGGAGAGTCAGAACCAGACAGCTTTATTATATAGGGTTCTTAGCAAGTCGGGCATGGTGGCACACACCTATAATCGGAGCACCTGGGAGGTGGAGGCGAGAGCTTCAGGAGTTCAAGGTCACACTCCGCTACGCGAGACCCTGTCTCAAAAGTAAAAAGAGAATGTTGAGGGCATCTTAGCTACCAGAATGCTGAGTTCTAGATGTTTCCAGCTGGTGACAAGGTAGTGAGATAGACCAGGTGACAGCGTGATCACACACCGCTCCAAATAGTGACCTAATTGAAGTGGTTGAGCACGTGGTTCTATGGCAGATTTCTTGCCCAGTGTGCTCATGTTCCTGGGTTCTGTCCCCAGCAATGGAAAAAATAGAATCAATAAGCAGCAGACAGACTTCATTCCAGGGCCCAGCTCTGATGGATACCGTGGCTACTTGGAGCGCCACAGTGAAAATGGTGTCAACCCTGAAGTGTATGAACAGAGATTTATTGGTGATGCCTGCAAAGGGTACCGGACAAGGGAGCGATGGCAGCTGTGCATCGACGGATAGCTGAGGCTGAAGGTTCTTCCCTCCGGCTCCGATCGCCTGTGATGCGATTGTAAGGCCCTCCTTAGGGGCCTCTGCCAGTGTGAGGAGGAGTGAGGGCAAGCCCCTGAGGAAAGCCCCATAGAGAGGATCCGAGGCCTCCTGCTGAGAGCCTGACTGTGCTGCCCCCAACCTGCAAGGGCACTGACTGGGGATGAGATCCAGCCTTCAGTCACCCACAGCTCCAGTCAGCCTCTGGCCTGCAGCCACCAGGTAAGGACCCGGAAGATAGAAGGCTGGGTGCTTCTTATTTTGTTTTTTTTTAAGCCACTGTGGTTTGGGAGGGAAATGAGTTTTGTTATGGCAGGGTCCCTGCTGTGGGTGATTGGTCCCTAGATCCCGTAGGACTTATGAGAAGCAAGGAACATGACTCTCCAGATTGCCAGGGAGATAGGAAGAGGCTCCCCACTGGCTTCCATCTGCCTCTGTCCAAAGGCCTCCTCAGTCATTGCTCCCTGCACCTGCGGTTGTGTGTGTGTGTGTGTGTGCTCGTGTGTGCGTGTGTAGAGTATCTCTGGGGGCATCCCACGTCACCAAGGGCACGGGAAGGACTCTAAGACAAAGCAGAAGATTTGGTGATCTGACTGAGGACAAGCCACAGTGTCCATGCTGGCAATAGAAAGAGGTGGGGCTGAACTGTGACACGAGAGGCATCTGCCACACTGAGTCTCAGTGAGACTGAGTCTCTGGGCAAGTGACCCCTGGCTGAGTGGCCTCTGAGGGTAAAGAAGAGCGTGGCAGGTGGTGTCCATGCTGGGCAGTTCAGCCACCTGTGTGCAGCACAAGAGAAGCCGTTCTGTCCTTTGGTGTAACTGCAGAGGGTCAGGCCCTGGGCACGGAGGAGGCCATTCTGCAGAACCCCTTCCAAGCAGGGGTTCATTCTGTTTGGCTCTTCTCCTCCCCATCCTCCCTGCAGAAGGAAACTGAACTGTGTTGATCACTGATGGAGAGGAAGAAAGGGAGGGGGGAGGAAGAGAGGAGTGGAGAGGGACAGTTGCTTGACACTGACCCCAGCAGATTGGGTCCTGGCAGACGGCACAGCACTGGAGACAGCTCCCAGCCCCCTTCCTTCCCAGCGGTGTCTTGCTAGAGCAATATTCCTATTCTTTGGAAGAATGGCAGAAAAACCCCCAGCCCCTGGGGCTTCACTTCCTGGAAACTGGCCCAGAATGGTTTCTTTGTGCTGGGAACACCAGATGGAGCTCCCGAGAGGGGTCTCAGGTCTGTGATTACAGCATCTGCTCCTACCTCCCCATCACCAGAGACCTCATGACACCCTGTGTTCTACCTGTGATCACGATTGGCCCCGTGTGACAGATGCGACGGTGAAGCCCAGAGAGGTAAAATGCTTGTCTGAGATCACAGAGAGATTGATGTTGGGAGAGGGTGCCATAGGACAGCTTTTTAAACGCCCCTCCCCCATAGCTCACGGATGAGAAGGAGACTGCACTGGAGTGGGGGGACTCAATGGTGATTAGAGCCATAAACCAGGACCCCGAGGCCTGGCCTGATTCCAGGCCAGCAGGTTCTCACCAGGGAGTCAGCTTTCCCTTCTGATAGGAAGGGGCTGGATGCTGAGGCTGCTGTGCTGTGAGCAGGATCCTGCCTGGGAGTCACAGGGAATGACCAGCACAGATCCCAGGCAATGCAAGTATGCTTGTGGCCAGGCCCCCAAACCTGAAAGCTGGTACAGCTAAACCCATTCCACAGAGGAGGAGGAGGAGGAGGAGGAGGAAGAGGCTCCAAGAGGCTCATTTACCTCCTCAGAGACGCAGAACTCAGGCACGTGTATCCACCAGGCCCAATGTGCTGAGGTTTTCTTCCAGTGGCTTCACCTGCGGCCATTGCTGAGTGTCTGTTGTTTGCCTGGCATGATGACAGGTGCTTTGAGAAGTGTCTCTGCATCCACGAAGCTCTTTGTCTTTGCAGGTGAATAAAACCCTGTATCAGTTTTTATATTCGTTGCTATGACAAAATACCAGACTAAAAGCATCGGAAGGCTCACAGCTGAGGTGTGGTCCATCATGGCGGGAAGGTGCAGTGGCAGGGGCAGGAGGCAGTCAGTTATATCACACCTCTGGTCAGGAAGCAACGGATAGGATGTGGGGGTGGGGTCTCAAAACTCAAGGCCTGTCCCAGTGACCCTTTGGTCTGAGTGACCCCACTTTATCACTCCAAGCTGGACCTTTCCCATGGGACTGCTCCCAGACTTCTCACCGCAGTGGACAGCGACCGTCTCCTACCTGAAGTCTGTGTAATCAGAGGGTCTCTGGATCTCCTCTCATATAAACCCCACTCCTGGGCCAATCAGTGCATCCAGGGTGATGGGCACAGCTCGCATGTGTGTGGTGAGCTCCTGTGGTGGGCAGTCCAACTCACAGAAACCCTCACACACCCAGAGAGAGGTACAGCAGTGTCTCAGATGAGGACACAGTAGTCAAGAGGTCGAGGGACTGTCCAGATCAGAGTGGGAAGTGACCCTGCACCTCTAGTGAGTCGCCTTGGCTGTGCGGGATTGTCAAAAGAGGGAGACACCACCCTGCTGATAAGCAAGGCATATCTGCCCGGGGATGGCCACATTTGAAAGGAGCACTGAGCTTGAACAAACGTCACAGGCAGCGACAGAGAAGTTGTCACGGACTGTAGCGATTAATGCTGAGTGTATGGAACAGGCAGACATTGCCCCTGTGGTTCACGGCAGAGACTGGGCTGGTGTGAGGAAAGTGAGACTCAAAGTGAGAGTCTGAACTTGGCCTTGAAGGGCAGCCAGAAAGGGCTGAGAGATAGCGAGCAGGAGGCAGGGCCCTCGGACACTGGCAGTTCTGAGACTGTGGTGTAGCAGAGTTTCTAAGTTCAAACCTCAGCTTTACCACAGAGGAGCTACGCAGCCTTGGGCAAATTACCTCACCTCTCTGATCATCGGGGTTTCCAGGCACAGCTTGAAGAGGAGATGCCCTGCTCTGCCTGCCTCAGTTGGTCACTGTGAGGACGGAATGAAGCTGTGTGAGTGACGGCGACTGTTGCCGTGGTGACAGATGGCCAGCTCCAGTGCATTTGTTCCTAGCCGAGGCTCCCTGGGGCTTTAGGAAGACTTGCCCCACAGTTCCGCTGTCAAACCCCTGTGATGCATTCTAAAATGGGTTCGAAGCCCAAGTCACCTGCCACTTACCTCGGCAGTCTTGTGCCTTGAAGGTGGGGACTCAAACATGGCACTCATGCAACAGTTCAGTCCAGTGCATGACCTGAACTGTCTCTGTCCCTGCAAATGCTTTTTCCTTTTCAGGATGACCTTAAGGGACCACTTACTTAATATTCAGAGGCAGGATGTGGGGGGAGGGAGCCAGGAAAGTAAAGCACTCTGATTGACCAGAGCATGGCAGCGTGACCAGCAAGGGTTGAGGGTCTCTTGGTTCTTCCTGCCGAGCCAGCCAATGCTGCTCCTGGTCAGATCTGGCTCTGGACTTACTTAAGAGCTAAGGATGGTGTTGCCAATGATAGAGGGCTTTCTTAGGGGGCACCCTAAAGGCCCATCTGAACTACAAGTCCCCAAATCCTCCTTTGCTGATTTTCAGTGGCTGTTTCCTCTGATCTGGTTTGTTGTGATGAAGTTCCATTTCTGTGGCTGTGATAAAGCTCCCTGATGGAAAGAAACCAGAAAGCAAGGGGGTTTATTTTATCTCTTAGTTTCAGATTACATAGTAATTCATAGTAGGGAAGTCAAGGCAGGAACTTCAGTTACTCATATTTCACGTCACACCCATAGTCAAGAGAAGAGAGAAATGAATGCACGCATGCTCCCTCAGCCCCATTCCCCAACTCTTACACAGTTTAGAACCACAACATCCCTGATACTACTCGGCTGCTGTGTGGAGCACAGGCAGCCACCACTGTCAAAGACATGTGCCAGTGAGGAAAGACTTTCAGCCCTCTCATCCTTGGCTCTTCTGCTTCCAGTGGAGCCTCCTGTTAGCCAGGAGTTATTAAAGGCTGCTTGCCAGAGGACTCTGGAACTGGTCTGCTAAGGTGGCCTTCTGGGTCAGGTGGGGAATCAAGGGTGAGTCCAGGCCCAGCATGGGCCAGAGGTCATAAACAGATTCTGTCTAAAGTTGGTCCCTCTGATGGCCCAGGACAGGATGTGTGTGTGTGTGTGTGTATGTGCACGCGCGTGCAAGTGCATGTGCATGCACGCACATGCAAGCCAGGAACCATTCTTGCTGCTCTTCCATCTTGTCTCTCAATCAAACCCAGAGCTTTCCACATTGGCTAATCTTGATGTTCAGCTTTCTCTGGGGACTCCCTGTCTGCCTTGCAAGACTGGAATTTCAGCCAGATTACCACGAATAGCCCGCATTTAAGGGTTCTGGGGATCTAAACTTAGGTCCTGACACATTTATGGCAAGCACTTAACCATTGAGCCATCTCCCCCAGTGTCCCTAGACCTCACCTTAAAAGGCACCATACCCTTAAAAACTTCCACTCTGGAACCAAACCTCCCTGAGAGGAGCCCTTGTGGGACCAGACCTCACCTAACCCATGACACTTAGCTGTCACTTCAAGCTACCTCCTTGACTTTTGGCACCTCTGAACACTGCGTGCATTGTTGTTTTCTTTTCATCCACTCTATTTCTGAGAACATTAATACATTTAGTGACTAAGAGAACTCCCTCTCATGGCTGTGAATAGAAATCCAGGATGAGCTGCCATCTCCAGGAATAAATCCCCTGAGGAACCGTGTTAATTAAGTCCTGGCGAGACCCTGAAGCCTGGGCAGGCTGTGCGCACAAGGCTGCTGCTTACAAAAGGAAAATAATGAAAACAAGGAGAGAGCGTGTGGCCCTGGGAGGTCCCTCCTCGATGTCATCAGAGAGACCGAAATAGAACTGCAGAGGGATTAGCTCTGACCCTGCGTGACTCGGCGCCATTTATGACACCTCTCTCATTTCTCTCTCCACCTGGAATCAGATTGGAGTCACACGACCATGCTCCACAAAAGATGCTGGCCCTCCTCGGGGAGGGCTTTCTTTACCTATGGGTTCTGTAATCTCTGCTCAACAGCCTTGCTCTCCTTTTGTTCCCGCAGGCTTCTTCCAGCCACGTTTTCATGCTTCTGGGGACAGGGAAACCTCCGATGTGCTAAGCCTCTGTGCGTGTGTGTGTGTGTGTGTGTGTGTGTGTGTGTGTGTGTGTGTGTATGTAGGTGCATGCGTGCTCATGTGTGTGCATGTGTGTGTGTGTGTGTGTATGCCTCCTTGTAGAGATTCAGAGGTTAGCGTTGGGTGTCTTCCTTAATCACTCTCCACTTTACTTTTTGAGGCAGGGTCTTTCACTGAGTGTAGAGCTCACTGATTGGCTGGTCTGCAAGTCCCAGTGTTCCTCCTGTCCCAGCTTTCCCAGGACTGGGGTTCCGGGTGCACAGCGCTGTGCCTGGCTTTTATTCAGGTGCTGAGGATAAGTTTAGGTCCTCAGACTTGCACGGCAAGCACTCCCTGCGCTCCCAGCCGTCCTCACTGCTCCACGCTCTTTTGATTAATTAAGGCAACACCCGGAAATGAAAGCCATTCCCACAAATACTTTATCTTCTGAATAAGTGCGGAGACAGCCTGCGTGGATGCCTCCACCTCACTCGGGAAGATTTTTGTTTGTTTGTTTTTTTAATGATAAAGCACTAACAGTTACTTATAAATAGTTACGGCGTACCTGTCATCTGTAAGTGTCAACATTTATGACTTAATGACATAGTTTTTATACCATGACTGATACTCGCGGCTGTTTATCTGCTTGCAAGTGTGTGCAGCTGAATTTGAGGTAAATATATCTAAGTTGGTGTATGTGATGTTGCATTACACGTTGCATATGGTCTACTTCATAATGTGTGTATGTGTATGTGTGTGTGTGTGTGTGTGTGTGTGTGCGCGCGCGCACGCACGTGAGTGTATTTCTTTGGCATTTATCACATGACAGACTCCAAGAAGAGTCCTCTCCATGACTTTAATCTTCACGGCAGCTCCAGGGGACAGTACTGTTAAAAAAAAATCCAAAACAAAGCAAAGCAAAAATCCCTTTTCCTTTTTCCAAAAGAAATAGAATCTCAGAGAAGTCCAGCAAGATTGCATAGACTATTGGGTATCAGAATTGAGACTGTGTTTTCTTGCAGCCAATGCCAGAGCCTATGAGAGCTGTCTGCCTTCCACAGGGAAACTGAGGCCAGAAAAGGTCACTGGGAGCCCGAGAGAGGTCAGCTCTGCCTCTGACTGTCCCTTGTCAGCAGCGGCTCGCTCCTGACATCCTCTGCAAAGGTGGCACCTTAGGCCACGCCCCATCCTCACTGTTGGACTTTCTCATTCTTCAGCTGAAATCTGGATGCCTGTCCTCCAGGTTCCCCTGCTCTTTCTTTCATAGGAACACAGACTGTTTCTTTTTCCCTCTGCCAGTTCTAATGTGGTTATTTGTGTAGCAGGCAAACGTACCAACGAGGTGACATTGAATGATGGGGTGTGCTGACTTGAGGTTGTGTTTAAGGCAGTGACTTTATCGCTTGAGGCTGAGAGGCCTTCTGCCTGACGGGCCTGAGAAGCACTCCTGACATTGAAGGCTGATGGCCCGTTTTTCTGATTCAACCGATAGTCATCCGTGGGTATGAAGTATGAAGTTCAAGGCTGAGTGCTGGGCCAAGGGAGGGTCAGAACAGAGGAAAACAAAGCTTGCCATAAGAAGAACTCCTGCCTCCCTTCCTGGAGCTTAGTCTCTGCTTCCTTCTTCTCTTCTCTCCCTTGCTCTTCTTCCCTTTGCTGTCTCCCTTCATCCAAACTTTGATGTGCCTGCACTCTGCTCTGGGTACCCTGTTAAAACACGTCAGGATTCCCTTCATGCCTGAGCCAGCTGTCTTCTTGAATGAAAGGTGCCCAAGCTGGCAGAGGACTTTGCCACAGGCTGCCTCTTGTTTGAGAACTGCATAAGCAATGGCCAGAATGGGATAGTGACTTCCCAGAGCCACGTAACCAGAGGGCAGCCGCTGTTGAGAGGACTGCTCGTCATTCTGGAATTGTCCCACACTGTGGTTTTTTCCAACGTGGTGGAGAAATGGCACCGGCAGCTACACTGGTGCTGCAGATTCAAGTGACACTATGTCTCAGAGAGACCCGTCACAAGGGAGGGAACAGAGAGGCCCCGAAAGGCTCACAATGGATGGGTGCTGGGTGGCAGCTTGCTCACTCACTCAGCACCATGAGATTTGCAGTTGGATATACTAGAACAAATCCAGTAATTGTCTTTTAAGAGCTGAGGCACTTGGGCCAGTCACTTAACCTCAACTCTGCGAGCCATGCCTGTGACCATTTCTTCAAAGCCACCTGGAATAGGACACAGCCTGTCTTCAAAGGCCCTGGCACAGCCCAGCAGAGGCGCAGCACCCAGGAAGCACTTCAGCAGTGAACGACGCTCCTGTCATCAGTGCTGCCTGCTTCAGCGATTTTGGTCCTTGACAAAATACTCAACAGAAGCCCCTTAAGGAAGCGAGGAATTATTTTGGCTCATGGTTTTAGGGAATGTGTGGCAGAGTGTCCCACACTGTAGATGAATCCAGAAACAGGACTGTACTATTGCTAGGGGTGATGTACCTTCGTGTCCCAACCCTAGAGTCCTAGTCCCACCAGGCAGGGCTTGATTCTTAAAGGTCCCCCTAGCTGAGCCCCCAGATGGGGACCAAGGTGGCCCTTTTCACATTCAAATCACGATACCGTAATTATGAATGCCCCACATCTATCTATTTGTGGGGGTTGGCCTGGCCAGGACACCTTGGTGGCCTTTGGAGTATATCCCCAGTCATAGGGATTGACTTGAAGGTAGGTGGGGGCTGAGCTGGTTAAGTCCCTGTTCTGAGTTCCCACTGTAAAGCTGTTCTGGTTGTTGAGTGGTGAATGGCCCGGGGCCAGTGCTGAGTCAGATGGGAGGTGGCTGAGCTGAGACGGTGTCAACCTGTCTGTGCCGGTGGCTAGCCCACAGGCCAGCTGGGGTTAATGACTCTCCCTCTCTGAGATAACTTGATCAATGACTTCCCTTCACCCTCTTCCTCCTTGAGACTTCAGTCCTTTCTTGGCTGATTCCTGCCTGGTGGAGACCTTGAGTGAGCCATTAGTGCTTAATTACTGGCTAAACGGTCTCATTTGTTCCCCATTTGTTAGCAGTGAGGCCAGGCCATGGGCACAGAGAGAAGGCTGCAATCTCTCACGGAACTTAGGCGCTATGATAACAAATGCATTTCCCTAGCCCCCCTTTTCCCTGCCAGGCTCTCACAGTGGGACTGGTCATTTTTTCCACCACTGCCTGAGCCCTTCCTTTGCCCTCCTGCCAGCTGGCTGGTCCTTTCCTCCCAGATCGCCATTGTCTTGGCCCCTCTGTGCCCTTAGCCATGCACGATAGAACAAACTGATTCTGCAGCTAGGATTTGGATCCAGTTCCCCTCTGACCCGGTGGGAGACTCATCTTTTAAGATCTTTGGGGATTCTGGATAGAGGTGAAGGAGCGAACCTGGCCTTCACTCTTTGAGGGTTGGCAAGGATGATTGAACCCAGGCAACTAGGCAAAATGATATCCAAGCACGGTGATGTGCGCCCAGAGGATGCAGGCACGTGACTTTCCACCAGCCCAGGGTGCTCTGAGGATGATGAGACCCTCTTCACGGGGAAGAGCCGGTGGAGGAATGCCTGCCATTCTGATAGATTCTAAATTACTATTATGGGAAAGAATGGATGCGGGAGGCAGGAATTAACTTGTGAATGGTTTTCTCGGAATCCTGAAGCAGGTTGAGACAGACATTATCTTGTGACAAAAGTCTCCTCAAGGTGTGACTGCATTCCCCAGCCTTCTCCTGGGAATGGATAATGAGATCTGAAGAGGGGAGGGTTGGCTTCTAAGCTCCAGATTTGAGGCAGGTGAGGGAATAGAGTCCTTCCATTTGTGTGGGAAGAAAAGACCAAGAGAATGGTGGGAGCCAGGCAGGGTGTTGTACCTGTGATCTCAGTGCTTCGATGATGCAGGGGGATGGTGTTAAGTTCAGGGTCACCCTGGCCTAAATGTGAGAGCCAGTCTCAAAAGTCCATGTTTGAACATAGAGAGGTCGGGGTGAAGATGCTAGAGACCTTGCTTCTGAGACTGTACCAGTTCAACAGGTCAGAGAGTCCCATGTTGGGGCACTACTTTTTGAAGCCCAGCACAGGGGAGTAGTCTGCACTGAGTGCACATTACAGGCTGTTAGATGGGAGAATCCTTAGTGTGGCATTCATGGGAGGGACAGGAAGCAAGTAGGGCCACATGCTGAGAATCTGAACTGGGACACAATCTCACCCTGGCCTTGGCCAGCCAATCCTGACCTGTGGAGCTGGTGTGGCCCTTCAGAGTCTGCCTGAGTCAGGGTGAGGGCTGGGGTCTCATACCTATGGCTGGCCACAAGGCCTTTGATAGAAAACAGCAAGATGATGTTGGCTTCCTGCAACGAAGGGCATCCCTGAAGGAGGCTGGAAGTTCAGATCTGTGGGCAGGTGAGCTCCTAACAGCTGGGGTAGAATGTGTGCTGTTGGAGGACTCTGGGTGGTCTATCATGAGACCACCTGGGACAGAGACTTCAGAGCCATCTCTGTTGGCTCAGTCTTGTCTCAGGTACTTGGGCCTCAGATCTGCTTCTCCTGATCCTGATGCGCTGGGTACCATTTCCCGCCCCTGCAGTTTTCATCCTGTGTCCTCACCATTTTCCTCCAGACCCAACCTGGCCACCAGATGCCTGGGAACCCTCCCTGTTCTTGCTGGGGTCCACTCTGACCCCAGCATGCCCTTCTGTAGAGGGAAGATACAAATCTCTCTCTTTCCTAGCCAGCTCCTGGGAATGCAGCATCAGTGACATTTGCCCCCTCAGTTTCATAATGTGCCCGGAAGGGGACAGAAACCTGTGGTGGGTGCTGGATTCTGAGTGCCCGAGAGGATGCCAGGGCTCCTCCCCCACACACTCAGTTGCGTGACTTGAGCAGATGAACTGCTCTGTGCCTCGGTTTCCCAAGTTACAGAAAGAAGAGTTATCAGTGGGCTCTACGTCACAGCACCTGCTGCTTCATTCCCCAGCCAATCCTGAGGACAATGCCAGAACACACACGGCTCCTGCACAAGTGTTGGCATTGGTGCTTACCTTTGTTTGTTTCTGTTGCTGTGATAAACACCATGACCAAAAGCAACTTGGGGAGAGGAAAGGCCTTTTTTTTTTTTTTTGTAGATGGAGGCTGTACTTTAGCTTCCCTGTCGCCCAGACCTGAATAACCACAGAGAAACTGTATTAATCACAACACTGCTTAGCCTATTAGCTCAGGCTTCTTATTATCTAACTCTTACATCTTAAATTAATCCATTTCTATTGTTTCATATTTTACCACGAAGTTGTGGTTCACTGGTAAGGTTCTGGTGTCTTTCTCCTCTGGCAGCAACAAACTGTCTCCTTGACTCCGCCTATTCTCTCTATCTCTGTTGGGCTTTCCCGCCTTGCTATATTCTGCCCTGCCAAAGACCAAAGCAGTTTCTTTATTAATAGATAGTGGTAAAACATATTCACAGCACACAGAGGTGCATTCCACATTGGGTTTATTTTAGCTTATCGTGAAAGGAAGTCAAAGCAAGAACCTGGGAACAGAAACTGAAATAAAGGCCATGAGGGAGTACTGCTTACTAGCTTGAGCCCCATAGCTTGCTCTGCCTGCTTTCTCCTAGCACCCAGGACCAGAGCCCAGGGTGGCATCACTCGCAGTGGGCTGGGCTCTCCCCCATCAATCATGAATCATGAAAACATTCCCACAGCCTTTCCCACAGGCTAATCTGATGGAGGCATTTCTTAGTTGAGGTTCCTCTTCCCAGATGACTCCAGCTTGTGTCAAGTTGACAAATAAGTAACCAGGACAGGGCTGATGTTCAGTAGGTTTTGTTAACCGCTGTTTGTTCTCTGCTTAATTGGAATTGATTCGGAGAAGCGGCAATGCCAGGAGAAACTGTCCTGAAATTCGAGGCACTGCTACGTACTGCCACCAAAGCAGGTTATGCTGGGCGACTGAAGAGGACAGACAGGGCAGCTAAGGAGGGTCAACACCCCAAGATAGTCTATATTACTTGAATCTGTTGTGAAAGGTGCCATTTCCCTTGTTTTTTAAAATAGGGTCCACTTGTTATTTGTATATTGGAGGGCTATTGATTTTTGTGAGTTAATTTTGTATCCAGTTACTTTGCTGTAAGTGTTGATCAGCTGCAGGAGTTCCCTGGTGAAATTTTTAGGGTCACTTATATATACTATCATATCATCTGTAAATAAAGATACTTTGACTTCTTAATTTCCAATTTGTTTCCCCTTAATCTCCTTCAGTTGCCTTATTGCTTTAGCTAAGACTTCAAATACTGTATTGAAGATGTATAGAAAACATTTACAGCCTTGTCTTCTTCCTGATTTTGGTGGATTTTCTCTCCATTTAATTTGATGTTGGCTATAGGCTTTCTGTACACTGCCTTAGTTATGTTGAGATATGTCCCTCGTATCGCTAATCTCTCCAGGACTTTTATCATGAAGGGAATCAAAAACGGAAGCACCAACCCAGTCATAAAAGCTTTGACCCACAAGTATCCTGCTTGCAATATGTGCTAGAGCAGTGGCAGCACAGAGCTGTGGGGGTGACCAGCGAAGCTCTGATCTGACACCACACACACACACACACACACACACACACACACGAGTCCTTGGAACATGCAGCTCTAAATGGAATGTTTACATTAAATCCCTCCTCTTCAAGCTCAGAGAACCCCACAGAAGAGGAGGCAGAAAGAGTACCAGAGCCAGGTGGGAATGGAGGACACCAGGAGAGCAAGCCCTCTGGACCAACTGAGCATACATGCTCACAGAGACTGAAGCAGCAAGTACAGGGCTGATACGGGTCTGCACCAGGTCCTCCCCCCCCCTGTATCTATCTATCTATCTATCTATCTATCTATCTATCTATCTATCTATCTATCTATCTTTGAGCTTAGTCTTTTTGTGGGACTCCTAAGTGTGCAAACAAGTGTGACTCTAATTCTTGTGCCCAACTTGGGGCACTCTTCCTTCTTTTGGGTTGCCTGGTCCAGCCTCCGTGTGATGGCTTTTGTTTTATTTTACTATATTTTGTCTTGTTAAAAAAAAAAAAAGTCAGCACCAGGGACAGTTCCCGCTACCTCCAGCACGGGAGCAATGGTGCCCCCCCCCAACCCAAATTGCCACATCACTCCAGAAACTAGAGATCTAAGGACTGCGCTCAAAGTGTTCATTATCTTCAGGCTTGGCTTGCCATGTTTTGTTTGCTTGAAGGAGCTGGAGAGAGGAGCTGGGCCCGCTCACCCGCTGCGCGTACCCGAAGTTGGGGAGTGACAGTGACGTCCACCTCCCTGCACCAGAACACACTTTTTCACCCACAAAGCCACCACATTTGTCCTTCCAACCCTTGCCAACCTTTTAGGCCATGGGTCCCTGGTGGTCTTCTGGGTATGGAAACCATGGATTCCAGGGGCCAGCAGATGGCACCCTCTGTCCTGTGTCCACTCCTGGGGTGAAGTTGTCTAGGTGGAGGCTCCCATTGCATCTCTGGTTCTGTCAGAGTGGGAACCCTGACCGCAGAGCACACCTGTCCTCTCCGCTCCCCCTCCTCTCCCTCCTCCCCTCCCGAGGACTTGACTTTGTTCACATTGCCGTGGCAGTTCTCAGAGCCTGTGCCTCTGATGCATTTGTCTCTCTTCGTTTTTGTCTGGCCTGTATCACTGTCTGGTCTTCCCCGACCCACACCCCCAGGAGGTATGGGCTACAGAGTCTGGGGAACAGTCCAATCCATCCATGCTATTTCCCACAGGACACTCTGAGCTGCCCTGGGCACGTGACAGGGCCAAGTGTAAGGGGCTGAGCTCAGTAAGTAAAGTGCTTACCACAGAATTGGGAAGAGTTTGAGCCCCACAGCCCATGTAAAAAGTCAGACGTGGTGGTGCGCATTGTAATCTAAGCTCTGAGGAGACAGAATCAGGTAGTCTAGCTTATTTGGGAACTATGAACTAATGCGAGACCCTGTCTCAAAGACATGAGAAGGAAATCTCCTGAAAAACAGCATTCAGGTTGACTTGTGGCCTCCAAACATTTGTGCACACAGGCAAGCACACACAGAGAAGTGGACAGAGGAGAGCGGTGTCCAGCAGTGCCTCTGACATGTAGTGTGTGCTTTCTCAACCCATGGTGATCCTCGGGTAGCTGGAAATGTGTGATGATGGTCGGAGAGTCTGGTTGGAGCAAGCTATGGATAGTGCAGCACAACTGTGTGCTGCACAAGCACCTACTGTGTGCTGCACAAGCACCTACTGTGTGCTGCGTACACTTTCTTCCACAGTGTGGTACCTATAGCAATAAGAAGATGTTGATGTATAGTTTCCAGAGAACCATGCGTGAGTGTGTGTGTGTGTGTGTGTGTGTGTGTGTGTGTGTGTGTGTGTGTAAGCCATCCTTGGGTGTCATTCCTCAGGAACTGTCCACCTTGTTTTTTAGGCAGGATCTCTCACTGACCTCAGGCTCACTGGTCCTACTAGGCTGGCTGGCCAGCGAACCCCAGGGATCCACCCATCTCTGCTTTCTTAGTGCTGGGTTGCAGGTGCAGGAAATGTGGGTTCTGGAGATTGAACTTGGGTCCTCATGCAAGCGCTTTATCAAATAAGCTATCTCCCCACCTCTCCAACCTCTGTTGGAGATGGGTCTGATTTAGGCTGGCCTTGAACATACAAAACTCCTGCCACAGCCTCTGGAGTGGCTGGGTCTGCAGGCATGCACCAAGTTCAGCTTGTATTCTTACAAACCATGACACTGGGAGATGGCAGACCAGCATCATCCCAGCCTACCCCCCTTCAGAGGCAGGCAGAGCAGTTAGGTGATGGGGAGAGAGTCTCCATGCATCCAGCAGTCAGCCATACTGGGCTCTGACCCTCACTCTACACCATAAACTTCAGTTGTGCCATTCTGAACAAGGACTGTCCTCAGTTTCCCCATTTGAAATCAGTAGGGTTGGGCTAGGATGCTCTCTGAGGAGCCATCAACTTCCTGGCACCCACGAACACACTGTCTCTGGGGCCAAGGCTGCACATAGCTCAAGGATGTGTGGGCTGGTTCGAATGCAAACCGAGTAGGCTGAGATGGTGTGTGAAAACTGCTGGGGGGAGGCGACCCCGGCCTGAAGTATCTTAGTAGCACATCCCCTGCCAATACATTTGGAGCCTTAGCACTCGGGAGATCTGCCATCAAAGTTCCCGATTTCAAAATGCCAGTGCTCAGGTGAGATGCCCTTCCTTCAGGGAGGAAGGTTAGTTCTGATGGATGTTGAAACTGGTTCGTGTTTCCTCAATCTAAAGCCAACCCCTGTGAAGGTTACTGCCTTCGCAGTAAGCGCATTACCCCTGCGAAGGTAAGCGCATTCTCCTTAGCCAAGTACTGGTGAGGGGAGCCTTGGAGATTGGCTTGGGGGTGGGGGTGGGGGGACCTGGATTTGAATCCTGAAGCTGAGTAGCTGTGGGGACATGCTCTGATTTGCCTCTGGGAGCCAAGTCCCTCACTTGTCTGGGTCTCCCACGCACAAGCTGTCGGAGTGTTTTCTGGAAGAGGTGGGCTCCAACTCAGCACCAGCGGTGCCAAGTGGGCAAGTTCTGAAGGGAGCCTGAAAGTTGGCACTGAGGAAGCATCACTGAATCCCCCTCCTCCAAGGAGCCCAGCTCTGCAGCCTTAGGTCCTGTGCAGCCTTGAACAGCAGCTGCCGCTGTATTCCCAAGCTCACCCGAGCGGGAAGATGTCACGAGTGAAGCCTCACACGCTGTGTGCCTGTTGCCGCTTGGTGTCATCCTACCCCTCTCTCTTCACACTCTCTGTGTTTATTGTCTTCAGGTGGACATTGAAGGTCACCTGTTGCAACATCAGCCCTGAAGACCTCACCAGTGGGCAACTGTCTCAGAACTGCTAGGTGGCAAAGCTTCCAGGATGCTGCCTGGCAGCTGGTTGTGCCATGCATGCACGGAATACCCAAGGTCCTTGCTGGACACGGGGCCTCTCCAGGCTTCACCTACCCCTGCTGGCCCTGTGAGCTCAGGTTTTTGCTTTTTGAAAAACCAATTCTTTTTTTTTCACATGTGTGTGGGTCTGGGTAGGTGTACCTTAGTAACATGTGGAATCAGAGGACAACCTGTAGAATTCAATTTTCTCTTTCCACCATGTGGGCTCTGGGAACTGAACACAGGTTGTCTGGCTTGGCCCGGTCATGAATCCCATTGACCTGCTGGGCCATCTTGCTGGCCTGAGCCCATCGTTTGCTGCCTGCCTTCTTGCTTTAGTACTTACCCCTCACCTGGTCTACTTGCTTATGGCCAGGGTCTGTCACAGAGGTGCTTCACAGTGATTCCCTTCTGAGGACCACTCTGCCCCCAGCACGCAGAGCAGTACTAGGTGTGTATGCTGCCTGTACCAGGTGCTCAGTAAACACCTACAGAACTAATGAGGTGTGAATAAATGAATGACATGGAGTGCCATGGAGGGAGAGCCTTTGCTTAGGCTGTCTTTCCAGGCAGTGTCCTGTTCACATGGCAGCAGACAGGAGGTGGAGAACATGCCGGAACCCAAAGCAGGGAATCGTCCTCCATACCGTGCTCAGTGACCGCATCTCCCAGCCAGGCTCAGTCTCCTAGAAGAGACTGAGGCATGGCGGCGGCTGAGGGGGGGCCACTGGGGACCAGATGAGGACATGGAGCTGCAGGTCCCAGAGAGGAATCCTCCCAGTTGCTTCTGAGGCTTGGGGGCTGGTTCTTCTCCATCAGTGTCCTGGCTTAGCATGCAAGGTGTTGATTTCCCGTGAACGGCGAGAGTCAGGCAGAGAGCCAGCTCCTCAGAAAGAGAGTTCTGCATCCTCTGGGAGCAGGGGCTGGGGTGGGAGACCATGGTGCTGATGCTGGCTGGGAGGAGGCGATGACAGTCTCCTGTCCATCAGCCATCAACCTACCGAAAGGGAAGGGAGGGCTGGGAGCCAGAAAGGCTGGAGGGGCCTTGGTGTTTTCCAGGCACCAACCTTGGGTCCTCTCTACGAGGCTGCTCGCCAGCTGCTGCCGACTGGATCTTCAATCTTCTGGAAGAAGATGTTCAGGAGTGAGAAGTCTAAGTGGGGTCAGCAGGATGACTTAATAGGACAGCTGACGACTTCCTAGAAAGCCCCACCGAAAAAGCAGGGAGGATTTAAGTGAAACACTAGGAAGAAATCCAGGCAGGGCCATTGTCTAAAACTCAAAGAGGCGAGGGGATACCTGCTTGGGGATTGCCGCTTCTGAATTCTTGGCAGCTTTGGAAGACTCTGCCCCTAAGGAGCCTATAAGTATAGACTGCTCACACCATCACAGAGGGAAAAAAAATCTCAGAACCTAGGAGCCAGGTGGTCACAGCAGGCACCTGGAGATGATGGAGATGATGCCTGACGTTTGCATGGGTGCTGAGATTCGAACTCTGGTCCTCACACTTGTACAGCAGGTACTTCCCCCCAGCCCAGGCCTCCCTTGGAGGTTCTGGGGCTTGCAATGGGAAACAGTCATGTTGGCTTCGCCTCTTCTTTGCCCTAGGCTCAGAGAGGGCGACAACAGATCCATCACAGCCCAGCCCAGCTTGAGACCCGATGCCAAGCTCTCCCTGCTCCCGGCTTCCCTGTCTCCAGTCTCCCTGACGCTTGGGAAGTTCATTATTTCCCTGACTGGCTTTTCTGGCACGACTCAAATTAATTTTCCATCTCTCCCCCTCTCCCAAGCCTCACAGTCATTAAATGCCAAGGAAAGTTAAATAAACAGCTGATTTACACAGCGTTTTTCTTCCTTCTTTCTCTTTTTCAAAAGCAGTAGCTTCTATTAATCAGTCGAGCCAGGAGAGGTCTGATTAAGCAGTTGGTGCACCCGTCCCCAGAGCTGGGGTCAGAGGCTGCTGGGGCCCCAATCAGGAATGGAGAACACGCAGCACCCCCACACCTCAGCTCCCAACAGAGGCAGAGGTCTGAGCGGGGAGAATTTTAAAACTATCTTCTAGCCAGCCATTCTATAGAGACTCGGAGACAGAGAGAGAGAGAGAGAGAGAGAGAGAGAGAGAGAGAGAGAGAGAGAGAGAGAGAGAGAGAGAAAGAGAGATGCCCTGAGCTATGCAGTAAGGCCAGAGGCCTGCCAGCATTAGAACTCCGAGCTTCATGTTCTAAGTCAATGCTTTGACTTCTTTGACACACTGAAATTGTGAGAGAGCCACATCCCCCCAGCATGCTTGGAGCGCTCTCCAGAGCCCTATGGCTCCTGTTCACAGGCTACTGAGCTGAGTGCCTGTGGCCCTCAGCGCCCACATGGCTCCCGTGTTACTCTCTGAGAGCTGGGCTCCTCTGCCTGGCCTGGGTGTCTACATCCCCGGCTGGACAGAGACCAGCCTGGCTGCTGCCATCCACACTCTCATTGTCCCAAGGTCTTGCTGAGATGCCAGAACCCACTGGGAGGGCTCCCTGGTGGAGTCACAGCCCTGGACCCACAGCTGCCTCTTTATCTGCCCCCCCTCCCCCACAGGGCTGTTTTCTTTCTGCAAAGGAACCAGGTGCTCCTGCATCTCCTGGAGGAAGTGAAAGGGCTGAGTGCCTTTCACAAGGCACCTGCCACAAGCCCTGGCACCCCAAACCTTCATCTAGAACAGCGCTTCTCAGTCTGTGAGTGGAGACCCCTTTGGGATTGAATGACCCTTTCACAGGGACCATCAGAAAACACAGATATTTGCATTATGATTCATAACAGTAGCAAAACTACAGTTATGGAGCCACAACGGTAATAATTTTAAGGTGGGGGTCACCACAACCTGAGGAACTGTATTAAAGGGTCACAGCATTAGGGAGGTTGAGAACCACCACCCTAGAGACTTTTGCCTTGGCTCATAGAGACGGAAGGGAGGGCCAGAGGCTTTGTGTGTGCGTGTGTGTGTGTGTGTGTGTGTGTGTGTGTGTGTGACATAGCTGACGGGTGTGCTCTGTCTCACTGTGTGATGTGTGTGTGTGTGTGGGGGGTGACGTAGCTGACGGGTGCGCTCTGTTTCACTGTGTGATTGTGTGTGTGTGTGGGGGGGTGACGTAGCTGACGGGTGCGCTCTGTCTCACTGTGTGATGTGTGTGTGTGGGGTGACGTAGCTGACGGGTGCACTCTGTCTCACTGTGTGATGCCGAGCCTCTGCGATGAAGCAGAGGCTGATCAAAGGGCAGCGTGAGCTCCGGGATTTCCCAGCCCTTTGGAAAATAAACTAACCTGTCTCAAGCATTTGATTATAGTTACAGAAAGTGCACAAAGGCCTAGCGCCCACACCCCTGGGCATTGCTGAATAATCACTGAGACCAGGTGCTGTGCAGGTTCAAAGCTGTGTCCAGGGAGGAAAGGAGGTGCGGGGTGGGGGAGGCAGACACGTGAGACACTCTTTCCTGCTATGGCAGAACAAAGGCCTGCTTTAGAAATAAGCTATGCCACTGCCCCCTTCCCCCGGGCTGTGTCCTGCAGCCCTTACAGTTCCCACACTCCAGGCACACCACAGGGCTTGGTGAGGTGAGTGATGACCCCAGCCTCATTTACAGATAAGGAAAGTGAGTGAGGCCCAGAGAGGGTAACTTGCCCCAGGTCACAACACAGCAAGGAGGAGACACAGACTGAGGAAACGAGGAGGGAGGGCAACTGATTCTTAAAGAGGAGTGTGTGTGTGTGTGTGTGTGTATGTGGTGTGAGGTGTGTATGGTATGTAATGTGTGGTGTGTGTGTGTGTGGTATATGTGTGTATATATGCATGTATGTGTGTGTTTTGTGTGTGTATAGTGTGTGTATGCATATGTGTGGTGTGTATGTGTATGATGTGTGTATGTGTATGTGGTGTGTATGTGTGTATGGTGTGTGTGTGAGTGTAGTATGGTATATGTGTGTGTGGTATGTGAGGTGTGTATGTGTGTGGTGTGTGTGTGGTGTGTACATGTGTGTAGTGTGTGTGTGGTATGTACATGTGTATAGTGTGTGTGTGTGTGTGTGTGTGTGTGTGGTGTGGTCTCCAGAGTAAGGACTGTGAGGTGTGTCTAAGTGTGTTCTCCCCTCTGACCTCTGTTCTCACCTCCTCCCCAGGATATCAGCTCTGTGCAGGGCCCTGTGGGCAGTCAGGTCACCCTCCATCCCTGACTGATTGAACAAGGGGTTGGTTTCTGATCAGGATCTAGGAGAGCGGTGTGTGAATCCCCAAGAAAGGAAAACAGCGTTGAATGAGCCCGCTCCTTCATTTTACAAAACAGAGTGAGAATCCCAGGAGGAACCTGCCCAGATTCAGCAACTCTGGCCAAGGGTGACTGGCCCTACTGTCTTCCTTCTGCGCTCCTGTGTCTCCTGGCCTCCCTTCCAGCCTGACCATCCCTCTAGCTTCACCTACAATGCTAGGGAGGGACAGGACAACAAGGACAGAGACCCGAGTGACCAGTGACGGGAGTAGACCAGGAAAGGCCAGCAAGTGCCCGTGGGCCTGGTGCTGCGTCTGGGCTCCTGCACACTCCCTGGCATCAGGGCCCAGGCCTTGAGGACTTCCCTGAAGAGGAATGGCAGGCCAGGTGTTGCTGGGACCAGAGTCAGCCCCTCTGCCATGTTGCTGAGGCCCCGTGGCTCATTTTCAATCAATGCTGTCCCCACGCAGGAGCAGAGTTAATTAAACACAGCCTTCCCCACGGCAAAGGAAAGGGAGCATCCTCCTGGAGAGCAATTAGTATTTCGACTCCACCTCCTCGCTTCCCTCTCCACCTCCTGCCCAGGCTCCAGGCTTTTCTGCTGGCTGTCCATCAATTAGCATGAAGAAGCCAGGAGGAAATGCCGAGACCAGAGGCATCCTATCAGGGGCCCTCCCTCTGCACCCCGAGAGCGTGTGTGTCCAGCAGAGGAGCCTGCTGGGCTTCTGGGAGTGGATGTCTCAACCTCTCTGTTTTCGTTTTCATACCACAGAGATTCAGGTGGCTTATCTGGTAAGAACTGTTAATTTCAAATGAGAAAAAGTGGTGTCTAGTGACGTACCTGACCTGGTCATGCCCTGGGACTCTTTGAGTGTGCATATGCTCATGTGTATGTCGTATTGTATGTGCTTGTGTGTGTGTGTGTGTGTGTGTGTGTGTGTGTTTGCACACATGTATTCAGGTACACACCTGTGTGTACAAATATGGAGGTCAGAGGTCAATGTCGTGTCTTCCTCAATCTTCCTCAACTGCTCTCCTTCTTGGTTTTTTGAGACAGGGCCTCTCACTGAACCTGGATATCCCTGATTGGCCAGCAAGCCCCAGGATCCTCCTGACTCCATCATCTCAGAGTTGGGATTGCAGGTACATTCTACTTTCTATGTCGATGCTGGAGATCTGAACTCAGCTCCTCATGTTTACACAGCAAAACATTTTATCCACTGAGCTGCTTCCCCAGAAAGTCTGTTTCCACCTAAAGCAGCTAGAACCAGAGACCTCTAGCCAGCTGGGCCATCACTTTGCTGTGTGGCATCAGACGGGTACCTTGCCTTCTCTGGGCCTGTGGGAAGGAAGGTTGTGCCTCTGCCTGTGTGTGATGCAGACTTCTGGGAGAGCAGGAGGGCACAGAGTGCTGTAGCCCCCTACAAACGTGAAACTGAGAAGATTCTGAGCTCAGCTGCCTTCGCTCTGCCGCCTGTCTCATGCGCTCAGGGAACCATTTTAAAGCCCGGTGCCTCCAATTGTTTGTCTGTAAAGTGGACAAGCTGCTGCCCCTCCTTGTCTCGTTAGTGAGGCCAGAGGGGGGCCTTCAGTGCCAGTGCCAGCCCCTTTTCAGTGGGTTGGCTGCTGCCCTGGGCAGACTGAGGCCTAAAGGCAGGGGGTGTTCCGAGAGCAGGACTTTGGAAGGGGTTCCTTGTCCCCCTGCAACTAATATGGGGGGGGATTCTTTGGGGCCTTGGTGCAGGGCTGTCAGGAGCAGGACCCTCTGGAGAGGTGGATTCTGCTGCTCCAGGCTGGCTCCTGGGAAGCCCCCTTCCACATCTGTCCTTACCGCCAGCTCCACGGACCCCCTACATCCAAAAGTCAGTGGTAGGAGGCCACAGAGCTGTGAAAACAACAGATCTGAGAGCCACCTCCATAGAGCTGGGGACAGCCACCTCCATAGAGCTGGGGACAGCCACCTCCATAGAGCTGGGGACAACCACCTCCATAGAGCTGGGGACAGCCACCTCCATAGAGCTGGGGACAGCCACCTCCATAGAGCTGGGGACAGCCACCTCCATAGAGCTGGGGACAGCCACCTCCATAGAGCTGGGGACAGCCACCTCCATAGAGCTGGGGACAGCCACCTCCATAGAGCTGGAGACAGCCACCTCCATAGAGTTGGGGACAACCACCTCCATAGAGCTGGAGACAGCCACCTCCATAGAGCTAGGGATGCGGCCCAGTTGTTAAAGTGCTTGTCAGACATGCACAATGCTCTGGGTTCTGTACACACACCTATAATCCTAGCACTGCCTGATCAGAAGTTCAAGGTCACCCTCAGCTATATAGTGATTTAGAGCCTGGGCCACAGAAGACTCTAAAACTAGAAAAGGAAAACAGAAAACACTTTTTGCACATCAGTCATTAAAGCGCAGCCTCTCTGCTGAATCTCCCAGAGAAGCCAGGGAGGGAGGATGGAAGAGGGAGGAGAAGAAGGAGAAAGGAGGGAGGAGGGAGCCCAGTTGTCAGAGCAGGAGACTGAGGCTCAGGCAGTTTGTACCAGTTGTTGTGAGAGAACAGGGCTGGGTGTGAGCCATGGTATACAGTGCCCTGCTCGGGTTCTGCGGGCTGTGTTCTTCACTGAGTCTAAACTGCAGGTGAGTTTAGCTGTCTGTCAGTGAATGGACCCTGTCCCAGTGCCTCCTATTTGCTTATTGTTAAATTGCAGTCCCTCTCCTCCCATGGCAAGCTTTGGTCACTTATGTGCGGGTGCATCTAGGGCTCAAACCTCCCCGCACCCGGCTGGAGCAGGCTTTCTCCCAGGTGACCTGGGCGTCACTGGAGGAGGTTCATTCTTTATGAGTGGGAGTTCCCACTGAAATAGTGATGGAGGCTCGTACCATGAATACCTGGGTGGGTGACGGACATTTATTGTCATATCTGGACTCCCAAGCTGCATGGTTAGTGGTCGTGCTGGTGGCATAGTAGATATGCTCACATCAGCGTCACCACGAACATGTGTGCAGCTGTTACGCTGGCTGTATCATCACTAGGCAACAGGCACTTTTCATCTACATCCTTTTATGGGACCACGGCGGGATGGAGCTGCGTCTTGTCAGCTCATGGACCTCATGGCTTAGGTACCTGATTCCTTGAGAAAGGCTGGGAAATCACCTCTGTGTTTTAGGGATGAAGGAGTTGAGCCCAGAGAGGGGAAACCACTGCCTGAGCTGTAGCCCAGCACAGAGACTTCTTTCCCGTATTGCTGGGCTCTGATCTGGGCCTCTGGGGGAAGCCTCCATGATGTTCTGCCTACAGGAGGAACAACAGACATGCTGTCACTTACCGAGGTGCCTGAGCTTCTCAGAGGCCTGAAGTTGGGGGGAGGGGATCATGTTAAGGCTGTACTTGGTCCCTGCCTCTATCAATAAAATCTAGCCTTGCTCAATGACATTCATGGGGACCAGTCGTGGGCAAGTGTAAGTAGCCGGTGGAAAGCCCGTGTGTTAGTTACCTGTCTCCTTGCTGTGGCAAAAGACCCGAAGAAACAGCTTAAGGAGGCGAATTTCCATAGGCTCACACTTCAAGGGCACACAGTCCATCACGGTGAGAAGACAGAGCACGAGGCAGCGGCTCACACAGCATCCGCAGTCAGGAAACAGTAAGAGGTGGATGCTGGTGCTCAGCTCACTTCCTCCATTTTATTCAGTCCAGGACCGCAGCCCACGGGATGGTGCTGCCCACGTTCAGAATGGGTCTTCCCTCCTTGATCGACCTCTCTGGAAACACCTCCCCCACACAGAGAAAGTATGTGGTCCACTCACTAGATGTGGCTCCTGCTCCTCGCTGTGAGGTTAAGTACCCAGCGTGGGAACCAGAACTCTAGCTGTCTCTGCTTCCTGGGTGACCCCATAAAGAACCCTAACAGCAGAGGACATGAAAGGCCATGATTGTGGGGCTCTTTGTGCCAGCAACAATGATGGGGAACTGGGCCAAAGGTGAGCTGCGGTGAGGGCTGAGAATTCCAGGGCTCAGGGGACATGCTGTTAGATGCACATCCCATGCCAGGCCCCAAAAGGCCTTCGGTCATAGTCATACCTGGCTATGAAGCCACCAGCTCCTTCATGTTGTGTGCTCAGGTCCTAGAAGATAGGTTCAGAAGGCCAGTTCTTTGCTAATCAAGCCATTTCATGCACCCGTCTCACTGGCCCACCAGCTTCCTGAACACTCCTTTCTGCTGGTCTTCTGTTGCTCGCACGTCACTGGACTTCCTTCGGCACACACCGAGGGGGGAATCCTTTCTTGCTGACACAGCAAAGGGTCTTAGGGCGTCTCAAGCATTCAGGTGGCCCCCTCTTCTGGTTCTAGCCTGGTCTGTATTTGCCTACAAAGACACGACCAAGCTGGGGTCATTTCAAAGTCTACAGCCCCGTGCCATGAAAACAGTCCAGGTGTATATGCACCTGGTGTGAATGCCCTTGGCAGGGTGTGCCTTTGGAGGGTGTTGTCTTTGTGTGTGTGCATATGTAGAGGTCATAGGTCAACTTCGGGCATCCTCCGCCATTGCTCTCCTCTCTATGCTTTGAGACAGGATCTCCTACTGAGCCCACACCTCACCAACTGGCTATACCGACTGGCCAGTGAGCCCCAAGGATCCTTCTGTCTCTGCCTCCCCAGTGCTGGGATTGTGGTGACACACTGACATGCTTGTCTTTTAATCTGGGGACTGGGGATCTGAACTGGAGACCTCATACTTGCACAAGAAGCATTTTACCCACTGAGCCACCTCTGGTATCCCTTCCCATCTCTCCCTGTTTCCTGGCCACTCTGAACTGAACAGCTTTCTTCCTTCACGGCTCCCCTGCCCCCATGGTATTCTCTCTTATCACACATGGGTGCCAAAGCAGCAGAGCCAAGTGACAGACTGAGAACCTTCTGAAACCAAGAGACAATGTAAATTCTGTCTCCCTTAAGCTATTTCTTCTGGCGTTTTGTTACAGCACCAAAGACTGGCTGACACAGTTACGTAACAGTTCCAAGCCTCAGTTTCCCCAAATGTGAATTCAGAGAATAAAGTCCCAACTTGAGAAGGAGAGTGTGAACATTGAGCTTGTATTAGGCTCTAACATGTGAATCGCCATGATGACCAGGATCCCTGAAGCCATGTGCAAGGTACAGCGCTGAGTGAGACAGACCTGAAGCCACAAGGCTTTGCTGCTAACACCTGCAGCATTGCCCAGCCCTGCTCAGTCTGAGGTGACTCTTCTGAACATCTCTTGCTGGGTTTATTATGCTTCTTCAGAGATGGGGCCGGCCATCTTTGCATTCCTTGGCATCTCCTGGAGACCCACACCCTGTACCGCATCCCCCCTAGGCCTGGAGCTCAGCCTGGTAGTGGCCATGGGGGGCTTCTGGTGCCTCTCTCCTCTTCTGAGACTGTTTGTGTTGATCACGTTTCCATCAGAGGCCCAGGCAGCACGTCTGTGGTATTCCACGGCTAAACTGAGGGATAGTTAGCGGCTGGATCGTGTGCCCAGGAGAGCCGAGGTCTGATCTGCCACAGCAGAACACACCTGGTCCCTCTTCCCTTGTCCTACTTGTAACCTGTGCTCTGCAGGAGCCTAGGCTGGCAGATTGGGTCTTCAGTGAGGCAGGGAGGAGGCAGAGGCTTGGGAAGCATCTGGCCTGGAGGGCAAGACATCAGTGTCTCTCACAGGCTGTATGACCAGAAAATCACTTCTTACCCCGAGCTCCTCTCTTCTGCTCACTGCCGCCCCTGAGAGCCCTCACCTGTCCCTGTGTCCCTTCTCCTTCTTAAGGTCAGACCTTCAGACCCAAAAGAAGTCAGAAAACATGCCAGGGGCACCTGGACTGGAAGGATACAAGGCATCTGCAAGGAGGGGGCTCCAGAGATGGGAAGTGTTGGCTCAAGGCCAAGTCTGTAGTGTCACACCTCCCCAAGGACAGTCCTAAGCAGGTGTCACACCTCCCCAAGGACAGTCCTAAGCAGGTGTCACACCTCCCCAAGGACAGCCCTAAGCAGGTGTCACACCTCCCCAAGGACAGCCCTAAGCAGGTGTCACACCTCCCCAAGGACAGTCCTAAGTAGGTGTCACACCTCCCCAGGGACAGCCCTAAGTAGGTGTCACACCTCCCCAAGGACAGCCCTAAGCAGGTGTCACACCTTCCCAGGGACAGCCCTAAGCAGGTGTCACACCTCCCCAGGGACAGCCCTAAGCAGGTGTCACACCTCCCCAGGGACAGCCCTAAGCAGGTGTCACACCTCCCCAGGGACAGTCCTAAGCAGGTGTCACACCTCCCCAGGGACAGCCCTGAGCTCCTTCAAGGGTTTCACCTGAGCTCCTTCAAGGGTTACACCCACCCATGCAGCTAACAGGTACCCTTCGACCTTTGCCTTACCTTCCTGAAGTACCTGGGCCCTGTACCCCAGGGCCCACGTCATCATCACACCCCAGCAGCCACAGGTACCTGTTGGCCTTGGGGTCGCAATCACAGGCTTATAGGACCAAGCTCATTCAAGGTCACAGGTCAGACAATGACCAGGAGAGGCTCCCCTCCAACCCTGGCCTCGGTTAGTCTCTATTCTAGTCACATTGCCTTCTTGTCCCTTACTGGCTCGGGTGCCATGGCCCTAATACCTGGGGGTTTCCCTAAGATGTGGCCTCCTAAGGTGCTGGGTCCTCACCAGCCTCCACTTCCCTGCTCAGCACCATAATGAATGACAGTTAAGGATTCACCTGAGCTTAAGATCTTGCCTTGTGCTCAGTGTCATCCTTCCTTCAGCTTCACAGGAGACCGAGGCATACAAGATGACTATGGCTTGAGATAGAGGCTCCCAGTGTAGCCCAGGCTAGCCCTCAACTTAAGCTCTTCCTGTCTAAGTCCCCCAAGTACTGGGATTATAGGCATAGAGTCATTCATTGTTCTTAGAGCAAACAGAGGTAACCTGTGGGTGTGCCGCATGCTTGGCAGGCTGGGTTTGGGCAAGAGATTAACAAGGATAGCCTAGGACTGAGAGATGACTCAGTGGTTAAGAGCACTGGATGCTCATCCAGAGGACCCAGGTTCGAGCCCCAGCACCCACATGTTGGCTCACAACCATCTATAACTCCAGCTCCAGGGGATCTAGTGACCTCTTCTGGCCTCGAAGGGCACTACACACAATGTGGTGCATATACACATATGCAGACAAAGCACTTAACTCACATAAAAAATAAAATAAATAAATCTAAAATTCAAAATGTAAGCAAGGACTGATTGGGGAGTACTCCCTGGAAGAGCCACTGTGTCCTCCTGCAGGCCATGAGGGTTGGGATCTGAATCCAGCCACATAGCCTGCCCAGCTCAGGTGGAACACATCACCATGACAACAGTAGGCTCTCAGCAGTGCATCCCTCAGGCTTCTAGGAACCCAGGGGCAGGCAGGCAGGTGGATTCCAAGGTAGACTATTTGGAGGAGGGTGAGGCTGGCAGAGAGTTGCTCTTAGGTTGTGAGTGACAGGAAGCCTTTCAGGTGATAAAATGGACGTGTCTGAATTTGATGGGTAGTGCAGGTACTGGGGTGGAGCCCAGGGAGGAGGGGGTCTACAGAGGGGTCTTCAGGGGTCTTCAGGAGGTGGCCTTCATTGAGACTGGAGTGCACTAGGTGATGGGGGTTTTCCGGATTCACTGCTGAGATGGTGGCCCAGACAGATTGGAGGGGGGGGACTTCCAGCAGGTGAGAGGAGGGAAACAAGGATGACTCCAGGGGAGGAAGGGACCAATGGGATGGGGAGATAAAGGGGCAGAGATGCTCTGTGGAGTTGAGAGTGACTGCCTCATGGCACGGGGTAGTGGGGTACTGGTGAGGGAGACAGGGGCTCCGAACATGAAGTAGAAGAAGCAGACTCATGTCTTTATTCTTTGACTGACTTTAGATGGCCACAGGGCTATCTGTTATGTGACTTTCCCAGGATATGCGAACAAATGTCTGTTCACTCCAGACAGGGCACACTGATGAGCAAAGAAATTATCTGCCTGAGTGCAGCTTGGTGAGTTTATTGGGTTGTTTATAGGATCGTGGATGTCACTCAAAGGCAGCTATGACATTCTAAAGCCATCTCATCATGGGGTGACTCAAGAAAGCTGCCTCCCTGAAGCTCTCTGTAGGCAGCCGTACCCCATCCCCAGTCACTATCACTGCGTATCTAACATTAGGAAGGGCTTTGGGAGTCTTGTACATTTCAGAAGCCTCCTAGACTTTGTGTGTTTTCTTTCCTCACCAAGGCCTGTGAACTCTCTTCCCTCCAGGCAGGAGTGCTTTGGTTTGGAGGGGATGGCCTCATGACACCATGGCTGACACACTCTCATTTCTTCAGAGAGACACAGAGTGAGGATCTGGAAGCAGAAGTTGGGGGCAGTGGGCTAAGTTCCACTGATGTCTTCCTTGGGGGCTCTCGGGTCCTCACTGTGAATGTTCCCCTGTGCCTCCTGGAAGGGAAGAGTACTGAGGACAGTCAGGGCTTCATGGAGTCTGGGGAGAGGAAGAGGAATGAAGACAATAAGGCAGCTGTAGCCAGAATTGGCTGGGGTGGAATTAGAAAGATGGATTTGGAAATAACAGGACAGGAAGATGCGGCAGCCTGAGAAGATGGGGCTTTAGGGAGGGGAGGGACCAGACCGCAGGGACAGAGAGACCACCGTGGAGGTGGTGAGCCTGCCCAGGGTCCCAGGAGCACAGCTGGAACCATCGGGTATAATGGAGAAGATACACGGGAGGTAGAGGGAACAGAGTCACAGTGGGCCCATGGGAGGGAGTCTTCAGATTGGGGTACATATCCCATTCACTGCTTTGTCCCCCATCTCCAGGGTTCTGGGACCATGCCAAGATCAGGGGAGAGAGGAGATGCCAAAGGAAGTCATCTACTCCAGGGACAGAAAGGGCAGGGTCAGAAAGGGCAAACCTGATCTTAGCTCAGAGGAGAGGATGTGAAGAATGATGGACCGCAGAGGGAAGGACCTGGGGAGGTGGAGCATGGGTAATGCAGGAGAGCTTCCCACGGGGATGGAGAAAGAGACTGAGGGGTGATTTACCTCAGGCTGTGACATTCCTGCAGACAAGTTCTGGATAAGCTCTTTGGTTCCTTCAGTAGGGTCTGATTACTTCCACAGAGGAACCTGCCCTTCCCTGAATGCAGGGTGGGGTTAAATGGCATTGAGTCCCTTCTAGGTATTAATCTAACTAACTGTGGGCATCACTGCCCTGTCTTACCACTCCTACCTGAAGCTGCGGTGCTACGGAGTCAGAATGCACCTGTTTGTGAACATCCAGTTCCAGCTGGACTGAACGGGAATGGCTTACAGTCAGGCTAGGCCCTCCTCATGGAGGGTCAGTGTGATGGGGTCTAGAGCAGAAGGCCCTGTGCCTGCTCAGATAGTTTATCAGGGTGGGATGGCTGGTTCCCAGATGCACAAAACAGACATCCCTGGGACTGAAGAGACAGTTCAGCAGTTAAAGATCAGAGTTTAGTCACCAGTACCCACATAGGGCCACACACAGCCACCTGTAACTCCAGGTTGAGGTGATCTGGTTCCCTCTTCTGGACTCTATAGGTACTGGTACACACATGATGCAAGCATGGATGCAAACATATTTTAAAAAATCAGAACCAAAAGCACCCAGACCTAGTAGCCCTGGTGACATGGCATGCTGGTACAAGGCTCTCTTTCTGACACGAGGAAGGAAAATGTCTTCCTGGATTATGGGCTTTGAACACCCTAGTGTAGGAATTTCCAAAGACAGGGGTGGGTGGAGTTCATAAGGCTGGATCAGGAAGAACCATGAGCTTAATGAACCAGTAACGTCATAGAAGTTCCCTTTTTTTTGGGTGGGGGGCTATGTCTTTCTCCTGCAGCAGGTCATACAGCAGCTTTCCTTCTTAGAGCAAAACTGCTCTGGTCAGTGAGAGAAAGAGAAGTCATAGACCCGCACCAGCAGCCCTTTAGAAAGAAGAGAGAAAGATCTGTGGTCAGTCTGAGCCAGCTTAGAGTCTGGCGTTGGCCCTTCCTCTGGCCAGCGGTGTGTCCTTGAACTCAGTGAGTCTCTTGACTTCTCTGCATCTATTCTGAGGGGCTGTTTTGAGGGCTTCAGGGTATTTGCACAAACTTTTGTGTTCTTTTGGCCCTCCCCTATCCCTGAGGTGGGGTTCCATTAGAATCTATATTTTACCAATGAACCAAGCAAGGGGAATGAGAGATTTCCCCCACCATGAAGCTGAGAAAGACATGAAGCAGGACCCACACTCTGACTCATGGCTAGTGTGACCCTTCTCTTCTGCCCATGACTGCACTGGATACTGCCCAAGCACAGAGCTAAGCAGGAAATGTGGTTGCCCCTTGGCCCCCAAAGTCCACATAACTAGGGCAACCCAGTGACACACCTCCAACTCCTGCTGGCAGTTCTGTCCCTGGGTCTCAGGGTGGACCAGCTGGGAATGGCAAAGTCACCTCTTGCAGGTTGGCTTTTCAGATGCCTCACAGCCCCGGAGGAGGCAGCAGCTGGCATGGGACTGTCCTCCATCATTGGGGAGCTGCTCCCAGCTCCTCTGACAGGTGACTCAGGGCTTCATGCTTTGGGAACAGGGAACCTGGTCCCTGGGCACAGAAGGAGTGATGCAATGGGGGCAGTGATGGTCAGCTCAGGTGCCTACAGATGGCCTTTCTGGCTCAACAGCTGGGTCTTCTCTGGCTGCCCTGGCTCTGAGTACCATGAGTAGCCTGTGGAATGGGTTGGAAAGGATGGGGTTTATGAACAGGATATAGGAACAAGGATGCTGAAGCTCACCAGCTGAGCTGTGTCCTCACTGCACTAGGAGCTACAGCTGCTGACTCAGACTCTCAGTTCTTGCTGTGTGCCTTGCTCTATGGTGGCCCTTGGCCTCCTGATGGTGACAAAATAGCATGGAGGGGCTGAGGATGTGGCTCACTTGATAGAGTGTTTGCCTGATGTGCACAAATGCCTTGGGTTTGTGCTCAGTACCATGTACAGCCAGGTGTGGTGGTACATGCTCATGATTCCAGCATTCCAGCACTTGGAAGACAGAGGAAGGAGGAGTTCAAGGCCAGCCTTGGCTATTTAAGACCTGCACCAAAGAAATCAAACCAACCAACCAGCCTACAAACAACAACAAAAACAGAAACAAGAACAGCTTGGAGTGCTAATGGAGTTGGGCCCTTGGTGAAAGTCTTGACTCTCGCACCAGTGAATCGTAGAATCTAAGGCAGTGCTTCTCACCATTGGGTCATGACCTCTACGGTGATCAAATGACCCTTTTACAGGGGTCGCCTACGACCCCTGGAAAACACAAATATTTACATTATGATTCATAACAGTAGCAAAATTACAGTTATGAAATAGTAATGAAAATGATTTTATGGTTGGGGTCACCGCCGCATGAGGAGCTGTATAAAAGGGTCGCAGCATTAGGAAGGTTGAGAACCACTGCTCTAGAGGCTGCTGTGGTCTTATAAGATAAGCTAATTACACTGAGCCCCTGTCGAGGCCAGGTGTTCAGGGTCTGGCTCACAGCTGGATGAACTAACATCGGATTCCATTTTCTCCTCTCTCTATCCATGCCGTCCCCCCTCCTCTACCATCTCCCTCCTACCTCAGCCAGCTGGAAACTCTCCGGTATCATCTTGTCTCACATTAGCTCCCAGAGCAAGCTCTGACCTGGCCTCACCCCAGGCCCTCAGTCTAAGGCTCCGCAGTAAGGCCGAGGAAGCCTCTAGCTCAGAGGGAGCTGACTCCCCCCAGCGCACAGACGGCCTCTGGTCTTACAGATCCTTGGGTTCTGCCCAGGGTGAACAGGTCTCCAAGTGTGGAAAGCTCTATCAGACTCAGCTCCTGTGCTCCTACAAGCTCTGAGGGGTTGACCGAGCAAAGACACTCCAGAGCCGTGAATGTATCAGGGGACCCACCAGGCGAGGAGTGCCAAGTCGATGGGACATAGTGAGCAGGCAGCTTCAAGATGCACAAAGATGACCATCAGGGAGTCACCTCTCTAGACTTGCCTGTGATATCATCTTTCTTTACTGTAGCCAGACTTTTTTGGAAACTGTCACTGTTCCCTGAGACAGAATTGCCAACACAACACTAGAAATATAACCTTTCTCTCTCTCCCTCTCTCTCTCTCTCTCTCTCTCTCTCTCTCTCTCCCTCCCTCCCTCCCTCCCTCCCTCTCTCTCTCTCTCTCTCTCTCTCTCTGTGTGTGTGTGTGTGAGAGAGAGAGAGAGAGAGGGAGAGAGAGAGAGAGGGAGAGAGAGAGAGAGAGGGAGGCTAGGGGTCAGTCTCATTTGTCAGCACCTACGCACCCGTTTATTTGCTTAAACAGTTAAACAGTCTCTCCCTGGCCTGTGACTAATCAGGTAGGCTAATGACTGGGGAGTGAGACCCAAGAATCTACCTGTCTCTGCCCCTCAAGCTCTGGGATTATAACACAAGCCGCAACACCAATTTTCTTAAAAAAAAAAAAAAGATTCTGAGAACGGACCTCAGTTTGACACACCTGGACAGCTGAGCTCTACATCTGAGCCATCTTCCCAGTCCTTGGAAGGAAACTCTGAGGCCACCAAGCTCACCATTCTTACTACAGATACTGGAATTGAGGCTTGGGTTAGCTAAAACCCTGGTATGGCAAAAAACCCACAGATGATTAGAGTTGGGACCCAGACCTACGGGGCCTGGACACAGTGTCTGCTGCTTGGGCAGGGCTCGACGATGCTTGTGCCTCTTTCTCATGAGTGACGTCCTGACTGCTTGTTCCCTAGAGCCCAAGGTCGAGTCTGTTGCATTCTATATGAGTGAAGTAGCAATGCTACCAGCTCTCCCAGTCACATGAGCCAGCAGAGGTCATGCCACCCCCTCCCCCATGAGGCACTGGAGCAGTGGGGTTCATTTAACACTGCCCACAGGGTCAATGACAGGGCTTCTTGAATCTGCATGTGGTCTTCCTCCTGGGACTTCTCTCTCTCCAAGCCTTGTTGTGACTCCCCATTGGCCTCTGAATAATCATGAGACTCTTTGTCCTAGAGACTTCGGTCTTGGGAATGTGTCCCTTTGTCTTGTCCCTTCACTTTAGACTGGGAACCACTGACGTAACCGGGCCTCTGTCTTAGCTATCCTATACCCATAAGGTCTGTGTTCTTGACTCCTAGGTGACTGTCTAAGGCTGCAGGCTGGGGTTCTATGAGTGCCTGGTACACCTTTGGGGAGTAGGGGCTTTCCCCCTCCATGTTCATTGTGCCGTCCTTTTCCAGCCTGATCCAGTTATCACCCTAGACCCAGACTCACTTCTTCTAGAACTTTCCCTCAAACCATAGTCTCCAGCAGAATCTCCTTTTCCTAACTTTCTACATCATATATATATATGAGTGTGTGTAAGCGTGAGTGAGTGTGTACAAGCATGAGAGAGTGTGTGTATGTGTGTGAATATGTGTAAGTGAGTGTATGTGTGCAAGTGTGTGTGAGTGTGTGTATGTGTGTGAATATGTGTGAGTGTATGTGTGCGAGTGTGTGTGCGAGTGTGTGTACGTGAGTATGTGTCTGTGTATACATGAGTGTGTGCACAAGTGTATGTGTAAGAGTGTGCAAGCGTGTGTGTGTGAGCGTGTGTGTGTGTGCGCACGCCTGATGTCATCGTCAAGTGTCTTACTCAAGCCCTTTGCACTTTAGCTTTTGAGATGCTCTCTCATTGAGCCTGGAGCTCACTGATGCAGCTGTTCTGGCTGGCTCAGTGGTGGCCTCTCCAGAACTGGGATCACAGCATGGGCCACCATGCCTGACTTTTTACATTTGTGCTGGGGAATCACACTTGGTTCCTCATGCCTGCACAGCAAGCACTTTACCAGCTGGGCACCTCTGGAGCCCAGAGGGATCTTGCTCATCTCTGGGCCTCCCCCGACCTCAACCCCTCCAGCGTGGGCACCTTGGGTAAGACCTGGGGCTTCTTACTGCGCCTCCTGTGCACTCTGCAGGCCACCACTGACCTTGCTATATCATCCCCCCCCGCCCTGCTCCAGCTCTCTCAGCGACAGTATGATGGCTTCTTCACATGTCCCTGTCTCACTAGACCCTGATGTCACCAAGCAGCTTGACCACCATATGCCCCTTATCACTATATCTCCATGCTGCCTCCACCGGGAAGTCTTCTGTGATTACCATACCTGATCTGGTTCTGGCAGATGATGATCATGAGCTCACACCCCGAGGGTGTCTTTTTTGAGTCTGTCCTGTCCTTAGCCCCTTGCATGGCTGACAGAGTGCTGTGAGGTGACATTCTGGGATTTTCAGGACTGGGTCATATGCAACTTGATACTCATCCCTCAAGACAACTGCTTAGGTGACATCTTTGCTCAGCTGGGGATGCCACGATGAGAGGAGATTCAGTCTGGCTGTCTGCAGGGACAGATCTGCACCTCCCCTTGCCTCTGATCTGGTCACTGGAAACATCTTGAATGGTCAGTTGCCATGAGATGAAACTACGACGGAGTACATCTGACTGAGCCCAGTCCCCCCCCCCCCACAGTGCTGCACGAGATCAGCTGCTATGGTGCCATCTATGATCCTGCCTGCCAGGACAGTTCATTTCACGGGACTCCATCAGGATCTGCCCCCCAACAGTTCATTTCATGGGACTCCATCAGGATCTGCCCCCCAACAGTTCATTTCACGGGATTCCATCAGGATCTGCCCCCCAACAGTTCATTTCACGGGACTACATCAGGATCTGCCCCCCAACAGTTCATTTCATGGGACTCCATCAGGATCTGCCCTCCAACAGTTCATTTCACGGGACTCCATCAGGATCTGCCCCCCAACAGTTCATTTCACGGGACTCCATCAGGATCTGCCCCCCAACAGTTCATTTCACGGGACTCCATCAGGATCTGCCCCCCAACAGTTCATTTCATGGGACTCCATCAGGATCTGCCCCCCAACAGTTCATTTCACGGGACTCCATCAGGATCTGCCCCCCAACAGTTCATTTCACCGGACTCCATCAGGATCTGTCCCCCAACAAGCCATGTGCTTCCATGATTGTCTGTCCTGGTAATGAGGTTGTCCACCCACCCAGACTACCTCCCTCTGCAGTAGCTTTCTGGTGAGGATGCATTCCCCAAGCCTCTGGGCTACAGCTAGGTGGGTCAGGATCCTGAGTAGGACCCAGTGGATTGTGGATGAAGTCTTCTAGTCCTGAATGGGGAAAGTGTTCTAGTGGCTTCCTGCTGTGGGTCCCTAATATATGACGTAGGGGGCCACATGTTGGACATGAAGGAGGCTTGCTGGTAAGAACTGGTCCAGGAGAATGTCATCTATCTCCCACCAACTGACTTCTGTGGAGGAGAGACAAACTTCAGGCCATTAGGCGAGGGATGGAAAGCGGGTCTATGCTGTGCCTAGTGCCGTGGGTTGCCCCTCTCCCTGGCTCTTGCCATGTTGCCCTGTTGCCTGGAGTTGGTAGACACTGGGAAACTCTGGTGTGTGGCCACTGGAGGGCTGCCCACTCTCTTTTCTGCGCAGGCTCCCGTGTAGTACAGTGGCCAGGCTCATGCTCAGCCTGTGGTGAACTCAAGACGGACCGTGCCCTGCCTGTCACCTCGAAGGCAGTGGCTGCTGTCCCACTTCCCATGATCCTCCTCTACTGTGGCCTGATTTGAAGGCTGATATTTTCCAGCTTTTTCTCTTTTGGCAGGGGAGGGTTAGGGGAGGGCTAGGCGGCAGCTTCGTTCTAGTTGGAAGCTAAAAGGCTCGTTGGGTTTTCTGATAGCCTTTGAATGGGCCCTTCTCACAGACGGCTCCTCGCAGCTGCGAGCGCTTCAGACTCTGCGTGTGGAGGGGGGCAGAGCAGATATGAAAGGCTTCTCGGCTGCCACAGAAGAAGGAGAATGCGGAATAAAAACGACAATGTGGCTGATACATGAAACGGAGAAATTCTGGCACTCGCCGTATCATTAATCTGTCTAAAGTGGCTTTGATCTCTTCTGCTTTAATTAACTTGTAATTATAACATGATGATTTCCACGGCAGTCAGGATCTGGGAGCTGGGCCTGACAGCACCTTCAGGTTCCAGAGGCATCAGGGGAGCTGCCTCATCTGTCTTTCAGAGAGCACCCAATACTCTGCCCACACATGAACATGTGTGTATGCTCACACACATGCCTTGCATGCACACTCACACATGCACACCTACATATGCACACACTCATACACATAAACATGTCACACACTTGTTCACTTGAGTACACAGGCACACATGTACACACAGGCTCATGTGTGCATGGTCACATGCCTGTACCTGTGTATGTGCACACATGTGTTCACATATACATTTACATGACACATGTACAACTACACACCTAAACGGATGTATATTTATGCCCACAGGCACAATCACTCATGTACACTTTCACAAACCCATATATTAACACACACCTACACTGACATATCCATGCATACTCAGTCATTCTTGTACACACACACACACACACACACACACACACACACACACACACACACACATGAAATCTCCCTCCCAGACTTACCTGCCGCTGTCAGTAGCCACGTGCTTATGTGGCCACCAGGTTCCACCCCGAGTCATGTGTTACTGGCAGTGGCTACCTGAGTAAAGTTGGGGACAGCAGCTGACAGACACGTGGCACCCTCTGGACACCCTCACAGGTGATCTGATCAGTCCCATTTTCCAAAAGATGCCCCGAGGTGCCATGAGCTCAGCTCGGTTGTCTAAATCCCCAGTCAGGGTAAAGACCATGGTTGTGGTTGACTGACCTACACTCAGCTCCCCAACCTGCACTGATGTGAGCCACCCCCACCTGCTCACAGGGAAAGGGGCCCCTACTGCTACATTCTGGGTGCTGGATTTGGCTGTGAAGCTAATTGCTAGATGGCACATAGCGAAAGCGTAAGTGAGCATGGTTTATTGCCATCGCTGGGAGAGCGTGTCAAGTCTCTGGCTCTAGTGGGGTTAAGAGCAATGCAGAGCAGGCTGGCAGAAGCCACCTTACATGTGTGTTACTAAGAGAATATTTTAAGTTAATGCGTTGAGTTCATATGTTTGAGACAGGCCTTACCGTGTAGCCCAGGCTGTATAACCCCCCCTCTCCTGGGTCAGCCTCCCAAGTGTTAGGGTGACAGGCTTACACGCTGCCCAAGTGTTAGGGTGACAGGCTTGCACGCTGCCCAAGTCATCTTGGAGTTTTGATAATGTATCCCTCATACACTGGTGGTGTGATATTTTAGCCATGACCCCTAAGTCCCTGTGCTCTTAGGCCTGTGTTCTCTCCCCACTGCCATGTGGGCCCGGAGCCAAGAGCTTCTGGGACAGCGCTCAGTCTGGTGAGTGTGGAGAGAGAAAACGGCCCCTCTCTTGATTCGATGGAGTGAAAGCTGTGGACTGTGGAGGAGACACCCCTGCCCTAGGCACCTCTTCGGGCATCTGCGTCCCCCTCTCTGTCTGCTCTCTAGGCCTCTTCCCGCCTCACTTCTGTCTCCTGGACCCCACTCTTTCTATTATCACATCTCTATCAATCCGAGAGCTTCACAGAACAAGGTCCATGGCAAGCCCAGTCCTCCACAGACCATCTGAGCCCCTCTTCCCTGAGGCATGGTGCCCTGGTGGTCCAGCCAGACAGCTGAGGTCTCCTCACAACTCTGCTAATTGTCTCCCTCGAGAGGCAGCCTCATTTTTCCAACCTGGCTGCCAAGACCCTTGGGGGCAGAACTCTGAGTTCTAGCCTGGCTTCTGGCATCTGGTCCAAGGCCTGGTACAAAGCTGTCCCCTGGTAAGCTACCCAGTGATACTCTGATCCCCATAACGTTCAGCACCAGGGTCATTCGTGACCTGTGGGCTACAGGGAACTTGATAGATAGACAGAACTCAAAGTGAATGTTTAATGGGCAGTATCTCATTTAATCTTCTAAGTGACCCATGGAGCATTCATTCATTCATTCATTCACCATTCATCAATTCATTCATTGTTTACCATTCTTTCAGCATACATTTGCTCAATCATTAATACATCTTTCATTCACTCATCATTAATTCATTCATTCTTTCATTTCTTAGTCCTGGCATGCCCAGACTGCTTCCTGGGTACTGGACACAACAGGCCATATGTCTTTCCACCCTAAGCTTAGATGTCAAACATTCTAGGTGTGTCCAGAGACAGGATCCTGGCTGTCTTAAGGGAAGGAGAAACAAAGTCCACTTGCTATTCCTTGGGCCAGCCAGCTGTTTTGTTTGGGTCAGCCCAAGCAGGAGGAGAGATGCTGGGTGCCCCCTTCAAATCAGGAGTGAAATGGCAGTGAATGCTAGTATTTCGGGACAGGAAATAAGTGATATGCAAATGAGATGCAAACGCATGCAAATCACGGGCATTCAATTCCAGTCCTAAGGTACTTTGGTAATAAGTCTGTGGCAGGGCTGGTAACAGGGAGGAAGGCACATGACTTTGGGGATGAGCTAGAGAGGACTGCAGGCTTGCTGAAGTATTGCGCTCTCAGGAGGCCTCCCTGGCTGCCAGGCAGTGCTTGACCATAAGGAAAAGGCAGAGAAAGGGGCAGGCCTATTGCCAAGGAGAGAGCAGAGCCACAGGTCACCCTTGCGGGGACAGGAAGAGGCTGGGAGAGCTCCTGGGACCCCAGAGACCACTGCTGCTGCTGTTGTAGGGAGCCTGTTGCTGTCTGCAGTGGCCAAAGCAGCCCTCCCCTCCACAGCAGCCATTGTCTTTCATGTGTTGGACTCCCCAGGCTTTGAGACTTAGCTGTTGTTTGCCAGCTTTTGACAGAGACCTGTACAGTGTCCTCCAAGACCACAGTGTTGGGGATGGTGCCTGAGGGCTCAGTGCTGGCAAGAAGAGTTAATGACAGGAACAGTGTCAGAGATTCTTGAGCTCAGAAGGTTGGTGTCCTGTGTTGTAGGAAATCGACATGAGAACTTCTCAGCCTTCAAAAGACACTCCAATTGACATATGTACATGTGTATTCATACATACACAAACACTCTTTCACACACACATATGCACATCGCCTGTTGAGTCCATTTAGTGCTGTTTGTGTGTCTGTGAGGTTGGGGCTGGGATTGGGCAACCTATCAGGGGTTTGGTTTTTCTATCTCTCAGCAGCCATAGTTTGCCTGTGGATCTTCATCTAGCTTTGGGGCCTTGTGACAATTGCCCCAGCCATATTGTCTTGCCAACTGATGTTACTACTGTGCACGTGACCATGTTGTTGAGATGTCACGAGCGCAGCTTCCCTATCATATCTAGACACCTATGTCACAGTAGAGGTCCTGGTCCTCTGGCTTTCGCAGTCACTCTGCCCTGTCTTCCATGCTGTTCCCGAGCCTCAGGTGTAGAGGTTACATTGTAGATGAATCAGTTGTGGTTGGGTTCTCCATGCACACTTATTCGCTGCATTCATGATTAGCCGTGGATCTCCTTCATCGTCTCCATCTGTGGCAAGAGATGCTACTTTGCTGAGGGGTGAGGCTGCACCTTTCTGTGGTTATAGAAATAAGAATTTAGACTGCGGTTAGACAGTATATTGGTCCAGGAAGAGGGAGTATTGGTTTCTTTCTGCCCACTCTTGCTGTCCCCATATTCGCAGACTTAGTTGGGGACGTGAAACCTATGCACCAGCCCAGCCAGGTGAATGTCACAGATCTCCACCTACATTTAAACTCTCTTTTAAATACCAAAGAAGGGGGTGGAGTGAGAAACAAAAGGATAGGGAAATCTGGAGCCTGAGTCTCTGGCTGAGGCCTGAGAATGGAGAGTGGGCTGGAAAGGAAAAGAGGCTGCAGTGATGACCAGTGCTCTGTGAAGCTGTGCGGCAGGCAGCTCTTCAGACATGAATGGGTCCAGGAGAGCATCCCTCCTATGTCCACCAGCTGCAGACCAGCTGGGCAACTTGGCTAATCTGTCTGGGTGTGGTGAGGACCCCAGGCTGTCTCCTGCAGCAGCCAGTCAATGTGTTCCCATTACAGGGGACCCAGGTACAGTGTGGACCCGTCTCACTGAACATTTGCAGCAGGGTGCTTCACTGAGGCTGCCATTCATGCTGCTTGGTGACCTGAAATGAGGTGGTGTGTAGGATCACACTTGTGGCTGACCTGGGACCTCCTGCATCACTAACAACAGAGGGAAAGATCTTGCCCTTCCTCTGTTGAGCCCAGGAAATGCCTGCCACGAGTCCCCAGTGTATTTCTTCAGGGATCAATAGCTGTTCTGGTTCCCTAATGGGCTCTGGATGACCCCAGTTCTGGCAGAGCTGTAGGGAGATGCATTAGCTCCCATAGTGTCCCTGAGGGGTATTCAGCCTTAATGGAGAGAAGAACACGGCTGAGCCCGTCTCTCCATTGTTTGAGATATTAATGATGCTTTTTACAATTATCACCTTGCGGGAGGGACAAAGAGGATAATACTTGGTCAAAAACCCAGTTTCTAAGCACAGAAACCTGTTTATAAGGCACCCACTGATCCAGTCATTCACCCCCACCATCCAGCTCTCCACTCACCCATTCACCCACCCCACTGATCCATTCATCCATCCTGCCATCTGCCTGTCCATCCACTCACTAATCTACCTATCCATCCACCCACCCACCCATATACTATCCACTCATTTATTTACCCAGCCATCCACCCATACATTATCTATTCATCATCCATCCACCCACACACTGATATATCCACTATAAACCCATCCTCCCATTCATTCACCCACACACCCACCAACCCATTGATATATGCATTTATGCAAAATGTATCCATCTATCCATTCATCCACTCACCCATCTGTTCATCCATCATCCACTCATCCATCTTCCCATCCATCTATCCATCCATCCATCTGCCCATTCATCATCCACCTAGCCACTCATTCACCCACCCATCCTCTTATCTATACATCCTTTTGGGACCTTTTATATGTATCAAGTCAAGTTTAGAGTATGCAAAGCTAAACAAAATGTAGCCAACACACCATTCTGGATGTTGGGTGCAGCCTCAGAGCCTCACCTATCAAAGATTGGTATCTAGGATGTTGACCCATGAGGGAAATACAGGATTGTGGTCCTGGGTCACTAGTACTGATCCCCCAAGATGCTCCTATGTCCTGGGCTCCGAATAATGGTCCTTCTTCTAGCCCTTATTCCTGCTAGGTATGAATAAGGACAGGGATTGTTCATCTGGCTGTCAGGGGGGAGGGGCTGCCTAGTCCAGTGGGTGATCCATCCACACCTGACCTCCAGGATTTTCTCTGTGAGCAATTGGTTCAATACTGAAGAGTCAACTGGGTGACTTTGTAGATGTAGCTGTGACCCTACATACCACAGCGCCAGGAAGGCCAGACAAAGCGAAACTTCATAGCCAGCCTATCTAATGCTTCTGGAGAGATGAATCCCATAGTCATTTTAAGGGGATCCCTAAAACTACTCTGTGCATGTGTGTGTGTGTGAGTACATGTTCCTATGAGTGTATAAAGAGTGTGTGCATGATGTGTGTGTTTGTGTGCACATGATAAAGTATGATATCAGGTGTTTTCCTTAGCCTTTCTCCACCTTACTATCATTTGTTTCAGGTTTCTCACTGAACCAGGCACTATTCATTGGCTAAGCCAGCCAGCCAATGAGTTCTCAGGATCTGTCCATCTCTGCCCGCCTAGGGCTGGGGTCTCTGCCCGCCTAGGGCTGGGGTCTCTGCCCGCCTAGGGCTGGGGTCTCTGCCCGCCTAGGGCTGGGGTCTCTGCCCGCCTAGGGCTGGGGTCTCTGCCCGCCTAGGGCTGGGGTCTCTGCCCGCCTAGGGCTGGGGTGCCAGATGTGTGCTGCTACACTGGCTTTTTTTTGGTGATTTTGAGAAACCCAAACTCAGGTCTTCATATTTGCACGCAAGCACTTCACTAACTGAACCATCTCCCCAGACTCAAAAGTCTGCTTTTGAATCCCAGGTTAAGAACCCCCAACGTTAGGTGCTGGGGAGATGGCTCGGTAGGTAAAATGTTCATTCAACACACATGGGGACCTGAACTTAGATCTTCAGGACTCATGTAAAAGCCAGTCTCAGTGGCATGCAGCACTAACCAGCACTGGGGTTGGGACAGCAGACAGAGACAGGCAGATTCTGGCCACACAAAGCCAGCCAGTCTAGCGGATCAGTAAGCTCCAAGTTCAATGAGAGATCCTGTCTCAAAAAAAGGAGATGGCGAGGGAGGAAGACATCTAACATCGACTTCTTGCCTCCACATGGTGCTCATGGACACACATACACAGCACAACAACCCCACTTAGATCAGCTCCACAAATTAAATTTCTGTCTCAAACCAATGAAATACCCTCATCATCAGAGAACCTTGGTGCCCAGCCCCCACAGGCAGAAAGAGTCTTAACACCCACTGACTCTGCCCCCTGGGAGATGTAACCCCTAGGGAAGATGGAAGCTAGTCACCATTTCTTGCTGGAATCAGAATGCAGAGACTCTGGGCAGGGAGGAAGTCTCACATTACCCCCCCCCCCACACACACACACATACACATCTCTTTGCCTCAGAGAGCCTTGGGACCGATTCATTACTTATTCCTTCCCCCGTTCTGAAGACAGATTGTGTAGCTGTGTAAAATAAGTGTAACAAATAAAGGAAATACATTTAAAATGTACAGGAATTGGCCAATTTTGCAATATTTCACCTCAATTTTATAGGCTGTCAGATGTACTTGTGATGCACGTGTGCTAAGCGTGTCAAGTATCTAGAAACCAAAGCTCCATTATTTGGCTGCGATGGGCTGGGGGAATAACGTGGAGTAATGTTCTGTCTGCGGCAACCACTTTTCTCTGAGGCTGTCTTCATACAGGGAAGGAATCCAGGGCCCTCCCTGAGCTCTTGTCCAATTATTGCCTCTCTTAGTGCCCTTCTGCTATGATGTCTTTGACAGTCAGCTGGTGGATGGATGAGGCTTACACCCATGATGCAGTGGGGTGAGGGGGAGCATGAGCCCCCTGGCCCAGGTGGATGAAGTGGAGGGGGAGGAAAAAAATGCAAGGATTCACCACAAAAACTGTGGTCTGGGTGGTAGGAATACCATGCCAGTGCCCATTGACCTGGAGACGTCACACAGTCTGTACTCTCCACTGGGGCGGCTAGCCTCAGGTAAACTGAGTCACACTTGAATTGAGGAGTGACCATCCCACAATACTAAGGCATGTTCAGGCACCCCACAGTACAACTTTAGCTACGCTCTGTTACTCACTCGCTGTGCTTTTTCAGTCACACAACCTCTCCGAACTTCACTTTTTCTGGCTTTGAAATGAAGTGATTCCAGGCTCATAGGATTATGGCCATCCCACTGAACAACTCCAGGGGGTGCTAATGACATCGTCTGATGGATGGTGGTCCTGGGAGTTGTGCAGTATGTTACCTGTGCATCTGTACATGGCAGCTCTGCATGGTGTAAAACCGCCAGCACACAGCTGGTATGCCATGAGTAACAGCCATGATTAGCATGGTGATTCCCAGTCCCGTGCACAGTCAGCCCTAAGGTGCTGGATCTGGGTGGGGGGGGGCGGGTGTCCAGATGGGTCCGCTTTACAGAATGATATAAAAATAAGAGATTGGTATCAAGAGGGTAGTATCTAGATTCGAAAGTGTGCACTACCACTTCCTAGCTGGGTTACCTTGGGGCAGTTGCCTGCCCCCATCAGTATCTCAGCTCCTCCTCTGCAAGTATGTTCAATAACAGAGCTTCTACAGGGGTCCCTGCCAGCCCTGAGCCTGGCACTTCAAGTTCTAACATATTTTTTTTAATAGGATTCTGGCTGGCACACGGCAGGTACGGAATGCTGGTGCTCACAACAAACTGGACAGCAGCACTTGACAGCAGCGTCCACTGTGGGCTCAGAGCTGTTGTTGCCACAAGTAGCCACAGCAGTACGGATGAATGGCAGGGAGCTGGCACTGGAATGGAGGGAGGAGAGAGAGAGAGAGAGAGAGAGAGAGAGAGAGAGAGAGAGAGAGAGAGAGAGGCGGGGGAGGCAGAGAATCCACACTAAACCCACATGAAGGCTTCCTGTGGGAGTGAAGGAGGGAAGGAGGGAGGGGACAGAACTAGAGAAAGAGGGCTGTCTGGATGGGTGAGAATGGAGCGTGCCCAAGGCACAGAGGGTTGGTGTAGAAAGCACTCCTGCTGGCAGGGCTGACTGACAGCCCACTGTCCCTAGTCTGCCAGCCACTGGTCTGGAATCGTTGCAAGATACCAGGAATACGGTCACCTGCATCCAGGTGGCACCAGATAGGGTGACTGTTGTCTTTTGCGCCAGAGGACCCTGGTTCAAACTCAAGTTTTGCTTCTTGCCAGCTTCTGGAAGGACTCATTTTCCTGATCTGGTAAGAACTAAGGAGGGACAGAAAGACCTCGATCAAGTCCTATCCATTTCAGAGCTGGTCACTGCCTCCCACACAGGGGATGAGAAGTGAAGACGACTGGGTGACCAGCATGCTTGTGAGCTTGTGGTCATGCAGAAGTTGAGCTTGCAAGGGGTCAGAGGTGGCACTTCACAGGTACGCTGTGCCTTTGGAGTTACACCTGCCCTCTTCATTGCCCCAGGGTGGCGTGGGAGGCAATGTGGCTGCATCAGTGTAGCTGTAGGAAGAGAAGTCAGACAGAGCAAGAGCTAGCATAAAGAAACTCTAGGGCTAGAAGGGACCATGTACACTTACCTCTAGCAGGGCTCATAATATGTCAGAAGACATCAGGAAAATTACAGGGATGGGATGAAGGACTTGAATGGGTCCCAGTTCAGTGGAGGGGCTGGGGGCCTCAGAAGGGATCACAAAAAGATGAAGGTGTAACTAGCCTGCTAGAACATGCGCTCCCCAACATGTCACAGGTAAGTCACCATCAATGACATCCAGGGACCGGGCAGGGAGGGACAGGAGGACCACAAGTATTCTAGATCAGGAGTAACTGAATGAATGGATGAATGGATGCTACATGCAATACACCACAGGTTTGTGAGGTTGTTTTTGTTTGTTTGTCTTGTGTAGCTCAGGTTCACCTTGAACTCATTGTGTAGCTGAGGATCACCTTGAACTTTTGATCCTCAGACCCCCACCTTCTGAGTGCTGGGATTATGGAAGTGTGTCATCACATCCAGTTTATGTTGTGCTATCAAATTCAGGGCTTCAAATATGCTAGGCAAGCACCCTCTCAGCTGAGCCACACCCCAGCTTTTTGGGCACATGGCACTCAGCCCATCCCTTAGTTGTCGGCTACTTCTATCTTACACTTCTCTGCCCTCTCTCTCCCCGTCCCGTTTTTCTCTCCTGAACTCCCCCCTCATCCTCCCAGCATCTCCCTCCTCCTTCCTCCTGTGCCATGAAGAGACTCTTTCTGGGGACCAGCTTTGACCCCAGTTGCCACAGGTTTCGCATGGAGGAAAGTCATTAGCTGCCCCAAGGTCCCTCTGGCTCAACTGCCCACCTGCCTTCTGCAAACGTCCCATCTGCAGCTGTATCTCATGGAGGTGTAGTCTTGTCCCTCCATCTTCTTTCCCCTGGCCACATTTCTCCCACTGCTCTCTACCCACTATGCTCTGAGCCATAGGGTTGGTCTTGTCCTGTTAGCTGCCTGTGTTGGCACTTCTTTTTTTTTTCAAGCCAGGTTTGCTGAATGGGCAGAAAATCGTGAAAGCTACATTTTCATTTCCCATTCCATATCAGAGGAGAGCGAGCTGTGAGTCTTTCTGAGGTAGTGGCTGTTGCAGACTCAAGAGTCTGGCAAGAGGTAGAGCTTGAATTTGAACTTAGAACCCTCTGACTTGAAAGACAGAAGTCATTCACCCCAATGGGTACCACTTGGATGCAGAAAATAATATTCCTGGTATCTTCAGACTCCAGATTATGGTTGTGAGACTGGGATGCATCAGAAATCCATGCTGGCCCCAGCCTCCCTCCACCATCCCCATTGGTCTAGGCTTCCTGGCTACTGTGAAGTGAGAATCTGTGCTCCACCCTGTCCTCTCCCATCCCCTCCTCCACCATGACATCCACAGTCCTCATGCCCAGGCCTGGAAACAAGGGGACATCCCAGCCTGAGATCCCTGAGACCATGAATGAACCAGAGCAAATCTTCCCCCCATTTCACCTGGGCATGGTGGCTCACATCTTTATTCCCTGCACTTGGAAAGCTGAGGCAGGAGATTGCTACAGTTTTGATGCCAGTCTGGGCTACAGTGTGAGAGTCTTGATAGGGGAGTTCGGCCAATCACATTCCGTCTGTGGGGCGTGTTGCCCTAAGGCAAAAGTTTACCTATAAACCTGGAGGGTGCATTTCCCCGCCCTCTCTCTCTCTGGCCTGGATCCAGCGTTCCGGATGGTTGGGATTGTAACATGAGGGGGCCTGTTTGTTGGGGTTTCAATCCCGCCCGATACCCCACAGCCGGCATGCCCCAAAGAGAAAATCACTCACAAGACTCCATAAGATTATAAACTGATTGGCCCATTTGTTCAGGCTACTTATTAGCTCTTATAACTTATGTTACCCCATTATCCTTATTTACGTTAGCACATGACTCCGTACCTTTCTCAGCTGGGCAGGGTACATGCTGTCTCTTTGGTGGTCTATACAGGAGTCGCTGAGGAAGCTTCCTGTTTTCCCAGAATACTCCCAGGCTCTTTGCTCCACCCCTACTTCCTGTCTGGCTTTCCCCCCTTACTGCCTGCCTGGCCAATCAGTGTTTTATTAAAATATGATTGACAAAATACAGACAATTCTCCCACATCGTGGGATTCTGGTGTAAGTTTTTCCTTCTGTTTTATTAAAGCTGTATGTTTTGTAAGCTAGTCTGGCAGACCTTTAATTACCAATCGCACTGTGTCATCAGAGTCTGACTCAAAAACACACATAAAAAGATAACAAAGCACCCCCTCCCCTTTCCAGAGTGTGTGTCCTTCATCTCTTTCACAGCCGAAAGAGGCCTGACAGATACACAACTACTTTATGTAAACTTCCTGGACCAAATGTTATGGAAAGAAATGGCATAGGGGAAAATAAAGGGGCTGGAGTGAGGAATCTCAAAACAGCCCAGTGAAACCTGTCACAGTCACCACCCCCTGTAGCCTTTGCTCCTTCCACTTCCTTGCAAGAGACTGAAGGATGCTCTACCAAGAAGAGGGAACACAGGTGTGAGGTGGACAGTTGTTGCTTTGTGCCACCAAGTTGCCCTTTGAGGGAGGGAGTGAGTAGGCGTGGTGTCAACAACTCAAACACCGGGAGACAGGCTGAGTGTAGCAAGCTCGGTTTATTCGGGAAAGGGAAAGTCTTGTATGCCCTCCACCTGCTCCGGGAAGAAGAGGCAGCAGCCCTGGCACCAGGTCATCCTTCGTGGTAGCTGGGGACTGGTTTAGATCGTCTTATCTCATGGCACGGCAGCTGTTGCTAGAGCCCTTTGGCAGACCTAGGTTGTCTCATTTTGAGGAAGTCACCATACCGCATGTTCAGATAGCTGGTTTAGTCTGGTTTAGGCCAGTGAGGACCTGTTGATCCTCGGACTTTTTGTGGCTGGCTAAATATCACCCTACAGGTAACACCTGGATTTGAATTCCAATCCTGCCCACTACTGCCCATCTGACCATGCGCAGATCATTCTAGCTATGGTGGGGATAACAGGATACAGGATGCTCTGCTGGACATCTAGTGTGTAGTAGGTGCTCAGTAAGTGTTATCGTGGGGTGGTAACCCTGAAGTTTGGGGGGGCTCTGTGCAACAAATGTTTATTTCTCACACATCAGTCAGACATCGGGGTGACCCTGCTGGTTGTCCAGTGTACAACCTGAAGTCCCCACGGGGCAGAGAAGGATGGAGGTTGTTTCTAAACCTCTGCACCAACATCCTCTGGAAGACATGGTCTAGCTTGCAGAGAAGGAAGGAACATGTCATGCACTCACTGTCTGACCCGAGGAACCCAAGATAATGTCCCAACCCCATACGTTGCAGTTGCAGCTTTGCTGAAAATACTGACTCCGCCCTTGTGTCCTGTGTGAAGCTGGGCTCTCCCAAACTCTCTGAACCCCAGCAGTCTTGCCAACAGGATTAATGGCTCTAGTTTTATTACTCTGGTCGTGTGAGGGAGGTTCAAGTGTTTGGAAGATGCTTAGCAATGTCACCAGATCCCTTCCTTTTCTGGCAGCGCACCCCTCTCTCCTGTAACTCCCTTCCTTGCTCTCATCCATGCCACCTTCGCTTGCATGGAGCAAGTGGCATCTGGCGTGGGTTCTTGGTCCCCAAACCTGCCCATTTGCAGCAAATGGGGCCAAACAATCAAAAAACACCCCAAGCGTGGGAAAGGTGTCACAGAGTGGATGGGCAGAGTCATGCCCCTGCTCTCCACCATAAATCTTTGGGGAAGCCATTAGCAGACCCTGTTGTTCTCAGACAAATTATGAGGGGGATCAATGTAATTTTTTCACATGCTGAATTCATAAGGGTTTATGGCAAAATCAATGCAGATCTTCACGGAGAGGGCAGGTGCACAGTTCAGAATAGTGAGGGGTTGGGAAGAAGTTCCACCAATCAGCAGTGGAGGTGGAGCCTGGGAATGGAGCTACAGGATTGGGTTTTTTTGTGGAGACTGAGTCTACCAGCCCAGACACCCCAGAGGAACTGGACCAAGGATGGCACAGAGCACACCTGTTTGTTTGGCATCTTCACAGCTGTCCTAGAGCCCCATAGTTTTGAAGATGTGGATTCCATCAGTGACTCATTTCACAGCTGAGGAAACTGAGGTGCTGAGAGGCTAGGCACCACGTAGCTCACAACTGGAAGTCCTCGGTTCCTAGCCAGGAGCTCGTCACTCCACCCACGGCCTCTCCAGGGCTTTCTACACTGGCTCCACATGCTGCCCGCTGCTCGTCTGCTGGTCAGCCTCTCTCTCACAGGAGTAGCTCCAGGTCAGCCCTCACCACATGGTCTGGATTCCATGGTGCCTGTGTTGTCCCCATAGTCTTGTGAGTCACAGGATGCATGCACAGTGTGATTCTATGACACTGTACTATGAATAACCCTTCTATTGTTCTTACCAGGGTATGAGCCACCCAAGACTCTCCTGTATAACTTACTATCTCTCTTTCAATACCCACCTGAATAACAGCATCAACATTCATTGTCTATCCATCCACCATCTTTATCTGTTCATACTTGTATTCATCCATCCATCCATCCATTCATTCATCCATCCATTCATGTACCAGTCTACCAATCCACATGTTTACCTCACCCACTAATCTACTCATCCGCCTCTGTACCAATATACCCACTCATCATCTATCCATCACTCATTTATCCCCCCATCTACCCATCCATCCATTCATCTATCCATACCTACTTACTTCCATAAATATATACCCACAATACATTCATCTATGCATGTATCCACCATCACCCTCTGTCCATTCATGCATTCATGCATCCATCCATCAATCCACCTCCATACTCTTCCACACAACCACAATCTTTCCATTCACCCAAGCATTCATGCATCATCTAGGTATCAATCCATCCATATATTTGCTGTAGTGTGGTCTTTCTGTATACTGTGAATATGTGTTGATCTTATTGGTTAAGAAATAAAGCTAATTTGGCCCATAGCCAGACAGAATAAAGCTGAATGGGAAAGCCAAATGGAGATACAGGGAGAAGGAGGGTGGAGTTGAGCAGCCACCAACAGCCACCAAAGGAACAAGATGCCAGAGCACCTGTAAGCTGTGAATCACATGGTGAAACACGATGAATAGAAAAGGGTTCATTTAAATGTAAGAGCTAGCTAGTAGTAAGCCTGAGCCATTGGCCAAACATTTATAAGTAATATTAAGCCTCTGGGTGGTTATTTGTAAATTGACAAGTGGGAGAGAAATTACTGATTACATATATTTATGCATACATACATCTCATCCTCTATTCATACATCATTAATCTATGTATCCATTTATCCACCTATTCAACCACACTTCTACTCATCCATCCATTCACGAATTCATCTTTCCAGCTAACCACCCACCCATCCATCTATCCATCCATCCACCCATCCATCCACCCACCCATCCATCTACCCATCCACCCATCCATCCATCCATCCGTCCGTCCGTTCATCCACCCATCTGTCCTTCTGTCAATTCGTTTCCAGATAGCTCATATCTTAGTTTCTCTTCTTCTGCTATTATTAAAAAAAAACACACTGATAAGAACAACTTGAAGGAAAGGGGGTTTATTCTGAGTCACAGTTCAAGGTACAGTTTAATATGGCAGAGAAATCAGATGGCAGGCTGGTCACATCCCATTCACAATCAGGTAGCAAAGACTGATGAATGCATGCTGCTGCTCAGCCCTCTTCCCTCATTTACTTAATCAGGGATACCAGCCCACAGTGGGGGGTGTTTTCCCACTTAATTAACATCATCCAGATTGCCACCCCCATGCATGCCCAGAGGTGAACCTGACTGGATAACTCTCTACAGGTGTGCCTGGGGGATTGTCTTCTATGTGAGTCTAGATCCTAGAAATTGCCAGCACCAACCATCACAGATTTCGAGATAGCAAAATGATCAGAGTTTACCCTGATACAAGTTGTAAGGACACACTTGGAAGACACTGGACTAAGTGAGATATGCCAGTCCCATCCAGAAGGACAAATGCTACCATTACAGGAGGCACGCGGAGCTGTCACAGTCACGTGATGGTTTCCAGGGGATGTGGGGGCAGAACCTCAGTTCTATGGGGTGGAGCAGTTCTGGAGAGGGATGGGGTGCTGGCCTGCTAGCCATGGAGAAGACAGACTTCTGTCACTGTACTATACCCTTGAAAATGGCCACAGCAGTATGTTAAATGCTATGCATATTTTAATACAATTAAAAATCAATTAATTTTAAGTATCTGTCTTTGCAAGGAGGCTGTGCCCTCCTTGGAGTTCTTGTGTGTTGTGCACATCCACTATGGTGATAGGACATTCTCTTGAGCACAGGGCCCCTTCTGGCTCCTTACTGGGCTGAGAGTCACCCAAGGGTAGCTCATCATACTTCGCCATCTCTGTTACAATCACTGGATGATCAGTTTTGACATTGTTCTGTCATCAGTTCATTCATCATCCCTCTATCTGCGTGTCCGTGTATCTGTGCATCTAGCCATCCACCCACAGAGCAGTGCAGCATCCTTGAGTAGTGCCTCAACCCTTCCCTCCCTGTGGATCCAAACGGTACCACACAACCTCCTGCTCCTGGCAGCTCTGATGGCCACCGCAGCCCTGTCCACCCCTCCTCTCTGAATACAACAGGTGCTTAGGGTTTTTACGTGGAATCACAATCCTGTTCATAGCAGCATCTGACTCTTGGCCAGTGCGTCCTAGAGCCTGACATTGCCCTCTTACCCTGGGAGCAGACACTCATAACACCACTCCCATCCTGTGAGAGGGGAAACTGAGGCCTGGAAGCACAGTAATTTGTCTAAATCTCCTCAACAGATAAGCCACTGAGAGAAATTGGGTGCAACAAGACTACTGGGGATTTCTGTCTGAAGCCCCTCCCCTGCCTTTCCCTTATGAGGATTCTAGCTACCTCATCTGAATGCAATCTTCTCTATAAGCCTCTTCCCCCAAATCAAGTCATTATCCCCAGGTTGAGGGGTCTTCTTGTGGATTTCTTCGAATGCTGTTCCCTCTTGAATGCTGACCTTTCAAACAGTGTTTTTGAGTCCATTTTACCCTCAAAATGCCCAGGCATAGAGAGTTTTTATTTCCTGGGCCAATCAGCTGGTATTTAGTGGAGCATGGTACCAAGAGGCAGGGATCGGGAATAGGTCCTCAGCAGCCTTTCCAAGCAATTAAGCCTTTAGTGGAGGGGACACCCAGCTCCGCAGACGCTCCTGGAAGGTGGCAGCAGTGACCAAGCGGACTCTGCCAAGCTATCTGCCAAGCCCAGAGGCTCTAGGCTTCCTCCTCTTCTCTGTGAGACCCCACCCTTATGAAGAGCCCAGAATTGAGTGCCACCCTGTGCATGACATCATTTAATAGCCCTGTACCAGACACTTTTTGTTGCTGTGATAGAACACCATGGTCAAGGCAGCTTATGAAAAAGAGGGCTTATTTTGCCCTTTTGGTTCCTGAGGGATAAGAGTCCACCATGTGGGGGAGACAGGGCAGGAAGCTCCAGGAGCAGGAAGCTGAGAGCCAGTGTCTTCAAAGGCAAGCAGGAAGCAGAGACAGTGAGCTGGAAGTGGGGTGGTACTGTGTTATCTCAAAGCCTGCCCCTAGTGACCTACTCCCCCCAGCAACCAAATAGCACCACCAACTGGGAAGTGTCCAAACACACAAGCTAGTGGGGGATATTTCCCGTCTGGACCAACAGAAACTTTGGGCAACTTTTAAAAATTATTATGGTGTGTGTGTGTGTGCATGCACACACGTGTGTGTGTAGGTCAGAGAACAGTTTACAGAAGTAAGTTCTTTCCTTACACCATGTGTGCTGTAGGGATGGAGTTCAGATCAGTCACCTGCCTTGGCAGCAAGTGTGTTTTCCTTCTACACCAGTGACTCTCTACCTGTGGCTTGTGACCCCTTTGGCAAACATCTGGAGAGGTCAGAACCTAAGATCCAAGTGTTGGAGCCGTGCTATATGCAACTCTCTGGGTAGAGCCCTTCCTTGTCCTTTCTCACTTGTGTGATCCCATGTGGATTCTGGGAGTTCTTGGTGCTGTGATTTGTCTGTGTGTTGTGTGGCTTTTTCCTGGGGAGACGTGAACAGATGACCATTTACCCCAGAGACAGCACCGATGAAAGACAATGAAAAGGTTAGTGAGCGAGTGTGAGGGCCAGGGTTGTTTACAGGAGTCTGGATGGCCCAGAGACAGCTGCCTCACTGGAAAGCCCCAACCCTCAGCAAGAGGGATCATTCTGCAATTCTGCATCTCTGCAGCTGCCCCCTACCTCTGTAGGACTTGATAGGAGAGCATCATCTCCCCAGTGATTATTACTGCTGATATAAGCTTTGAAGAACTATAAAAACTCAGAGACAGAAAATTAGGGTTCAACTTGAAGGTCACAAAAACAAAAAAGCCAGTCATTGACTCTTCTGCCTCAGTCCAAAATGGTGATCCTGCCTCCAGAAATCTCAGAATGAGACTGAGCCTGAGAGCTGTCTCCTCCCATTTTATAATCCTGTTTAGTTTCGGGATTAAAGTCGTGTACTACTACCGCCTCATTTCTATGGCAAGTTAATGTGGCTACTGGGATTAAAGGTGTGTGTCATTGCTGCCTGGTCTGTAAGGCTGGCCACTGTGGCTATTTTACTTTTCTGATCCTCAGGCAAGTTTTGTTTATTAAAATACAAATGAAATGCCACTGCAGAGCTTGGGGAGGGCCCCTGTGGATCTTGTAGGTTTCAGGAACTTCTTAAGACTTATGAGTTGTATTGTCTTCCTGAGCCACCAGGAAGACAGGCTTCAATTGGAAGAAAATGGTGACAGAGCAAATGCCCTGGTGCATGGGCTGGAAGTTTGGTCCTCAGTGTTACGGTGTGAGAGACATGGAAGCTTCCTGTCCTGGGTGGGTGGAGGTGTGCCCTAAGCAAAGACCTATATTTCAAGATCTGTATTTTGTTTACATCTATCTTAAGTTTACAAGTCCGCAGGCAAGCGGACTTAGGACATTAGCCTAGTGAGACCTGCAGGCACCAGGCTTTTAGAAAACATTAGTGTTTTCCTTTGTTAGTCAACAAGCACAGACCCTCAATATTTACTTATCAGCTGGGGATGTCTCCAGGCCTGAATTCCAGCAGACCTGAAGCATCTCCCCTCCCCCTTGCCCGTTTGCTATATAACAGCTACCAAGGAAAATGGTTTGATGAGAAACCCTGTCTTGCTGTCATTTCTCGTGTCTCTTGTACCCTCCATTCCTCTCCCCTAGGTTTATCAGGGACTCCCGTTCACATCCCACTGGCCAGGATAGAGGTGGACAGGACCTCTGTGCTCAGAAAGGGGGCTGATGCTGGTATGTAAAATAACTTATTTCTCATTAGAAACAGTTGTTATACAGCAAAGCCACTACACATACATACCCACTCTGCTGGAATATCTACTATGAGGCCATCCACTAATGACATGGCATAGCCAAGGGCCTTCCTCAGAGGCCAGGCAGACACAGGCCTGATCTTGGACTTTCAGCTTCCAAAACCAAACCAAAGAAACCTCTTTTCTTCATAAGCATCCCAGCTTGGAACACTGAGTTACAGCAAGAGGAGGTCGATAAAGACCCTTAGTGTTCTTGACTCTTAGTTGTGTCACGTGAGCCCTGCTTGTCAACCATGTGACCTCAGGGGCCATTCTGGTGATTTTGTGTTGACCTGGATACATATATAGACAGCATTTCCAATGATGGCGACATTCACTGGTGTTAGGGGGCAGGACTCCAACAGAGCTTTTGGGCATCCCATTCAATCTCTGACACCATTAGGTGCCAGGCTAGGTGAGAGGTTCTGGAGGAAGACACCTGTCATGTGGAAGACCTTATTCCCACATTTCTTCTCCATCTTCTGAATGGAACGAGGCACTCCCTTATCCTCCATGAGAACCTGGACCTGTCACCTAGCTGTCTCACCCTGCTAGCCTCAGCCCCACCAGCCTGGCTCAGCCCGGAATGGACGCCTCCACAGCTCATCGGCAACCATAAGAGGAGCAGCGGACAGAATAAATCTCACTCCGAAATTAATGTAGCTCAGGAAAAAAGTGCATTTACTCATTCCGACTTCTTGTTGCAAGACTCATAAGTGAATAAATTCAAAATAAATGTATCTGGGGCGAAGGGAGAAGCCGCGATAAAGCAATCGTATCACCCTAAATGAAGACAAAGGCTCCGAGGCAATATTAAATTCCACCCCCCAAAGGCTCATTTCATTTCAGACCCAGATTCCCACAAAATCGAGTTTCCTAGCCAAGCCGAGCCCCTTTCTGCTCCCACCCACCCTTTGCCCACGCCCTCACCTGCCAACAAGTCCCTGATCCTATTTCCAGCAACACGCTTGAAGGTGGGCAGCTCTGTTCATATGCCAGCTGCGCCCCCAAACTCTGAAGATGTTATGGCTTCCTAACTGAGAGAGAGAAAGAGAGAAAGAGAGAGAGAGAGATAGATAGAGAGAGAGAGAGAGAGAGAGAGAGAGAGAGAGAGAGAGAGAGAGAGAGATTTCTTCCACCGGCCAAGGGACTGGCAGCATCTTCTCAGTGTCTAGGTGTCCCTTTCCTTGCTTGCTCTTTCTACAGCCCAGGTTCTGGAGAGCAATGATGCTCTCATCTATGTGTCTGCAGATGTTCGGGGGGCAGGGTGTGGAGTGGTGAGATGCTGCCTCGGTGCCAACCTGTTATCCACCTTCAGTGCTTGTCCCGGGATTATGGTTCAACATGCCATGCTGAAATATGTCTCCCAGAGCCATGCACTGGAGGCTAACGGCCTGATTAACCATGCTGAGACCACTGTTAAGAGGTGGCTAGGATTAGGGTTAGGCTCTGTCTTCATGCATGAATCAGTGCTGATACCACGGGAGTGGTTGAGTGGTGACTTACTAGGATGAGTCTGGCTCAGAACATTCCTTGGGTGTGCTCACACCTGCCTCTCTGTGTGGAAAGATGTTAACACAGGCATTCCTGGACACTGGCACCTTGACACTCTGACTTTAGCACTCACTACAAGTTAGAAATTTTTGTCCCTTGTAAATTCTCCAGGGCCACACTGGGCACCAATCCTGCCCTCTCTTGTCTGATTTCCTATTAAGCTGATAACTAGATAGCCATGGGTTTTGTCCCTGGTGGGGGCACCTGCATGTGGATGAAGGCAAACCTGGGAAACTCTCTTATTCAAAGTCCCCCTGGAGGGAGGTAGGGAGATGGCTTCCAGGTTAGGCACTTGCTCAGCAACCATGAGGACCAAAGTTTGGATTCCCAGAACCCAGATAAATGCTGGGTGGTTGTGGCAGCGACCTGTAATTCCAGCCTAGAAAGGCAGAGATTCCCCAGGGCAAATTGGTTGGTGATACTCGCCTTGGCAAGCTCGGGTTTGTCCTAGAGACCCAGTCTCAGTGGGTAAGGTAGATGAGCAGCTGAGGATGGATCCTGACATCAACCTTGGGCCTCCAGAAGTGTGCGCACACGCACACACAAACACTCAAATACACACCTTCTTGTACAAAACACACACACAAATATGTATATGCATACCTGTTTGTACAACACACACACACACACACGGCAGATGTTCCTATGCAAAGTCACCTTGCCTCCTTGCACAGAGAATTGCCATGCCCAGGCTCTCTGCATGTGTTCACAGTAGCCCCGCCCATGCTTGGCTTAGAGGCAGCACAGGCAGCTGTCAGGACACACTTGTCAGACGGACTTGTCAGTGGCCCTAGATGGCGTCACCAGTGGGAATCTGGGGGAGATTGTCAGTCTGACTTTACAAGCTAGGCTCCAGGTTTTGTCGTCTCCGTGCCTAACTGGAGCTGACAGCGGCGAGCACGTGCTGAGAGGGTTTTCAGGGAACCTGATGAGCTGTCTGACGGGGCTGACAGATGTCTGTCTACTGTGCCAACAGTTGTGGGTTCACGTCAGACAGAGTCAGAATCAAGAGCCTCACTGCCCGGTCTCAGTCCCCAGCGCGTGTCAGGGATCTTGCTGTTGCCCAGGAGGATGGGGCTGTTTTTAGCCACAGGATGGCAGTCATGTGTTGACGCCTACAAGGTGGCAGCCCTTTAACAGGCTGATCTCACGGGTGGCTCAGCATCTCCTGTGGAGACCCTTGATCCTTGCAGTATTGATGCTGAGACCGGGGTAGAAGATTCTATTTTACTCTATTATGTTGTAGTGTGGGGAGTTATAAGGTTGATGTATTATAAAGAATTTACGTTATTTGAAATTTATTTTATGTTATTTCATGTCATGTCCTCCAATTCCCATTTAATCCTCCTGTCAGCCTGCGGGGAACAGGTTCCAGCTAGGTTTACACCCAAGGAGACAAGCTCAGAAAATGAGTAACTTGCTTGGTGTTGACCCAGCCACTAAGCCAGCAGAGCTGTGGGAGCACTGCAGAGCCATCCAGTGATCCAGCGGTGCTGTGGAAGCAAAGCAGAGCCAACCAGTGATCCAGTGGTGATGTGGGGACACTGCAGAGCCATCCAGTGATCCAGAGGTGCTGTGGGGCACTGCAGAGCCAGCCAGTGATCCAGCGGTGCTGTGGGAGCAAAGCAGAGCCAACCAGTGATCAAGAGGTACTGTGGGGACACTGCAGAGCCATCCAGTGATCCAGAGGTGCTGTGGGGCACTGCAGAGCCAGCCAGTGATCCAGTGGTGCTGTGGGGCACTGCAGAGCCAGCCAGTGATTCAGTGGTGCTGTGGGGACACTGCAGAGCCATCCAGTGATCCAGAGGTGCTGTGGGGCACTGCAGAGCCATCCAGTGATCCAGTGGTGCTGTAGGAGCAAAGCAGAGCCAACCAGTGATCCAGTGGTGCTGAGGGGACACTGCAGAGCCATCCAGTGATCCAGTGGTGCTGTGGGGCACTGCAGAGCCAGCCAGTGATCCAGTGGTGCTGTGGGGCACTGCAGAGCCAGCTAGTGATTCAGTGGTGCTGTGGGGGCACTGCAGAGCCATCCAGTGATCCAGAGGTGCTGTGGGAGCAAAGCAGAGCCAACCAGTGATCCAGTGGTGCTGAGGGGACACTGCAGAGCCATCCAGTGATCCAGCGCTGCTGTGGGGCACTGCAGAGCCATCCAGTGATCCAGTGGTGCTGTGGGGCATTGCAGAGCCTTCCAGTGATCCAGTGGTGCTGTGGGGCACTGCAGAGCCAGCCAGTGATCCAACGATGCTGTGGGGGCACTGCAGAGCCAGCCAGTGATCCAACGATGCTGTGGGGCACTGCCGAGTCAGACAGTGATTCAGAGGTGCTGTGGGGCACTGCAGAGCCTTCCAGTGATCCAGAGGTGCTGTGGGGCACTGCAGAGCCAGCCAGTGATCCAGTGGTGCTGTGGGGGCACTGCAGAGCCAGCCAGTGATCCAGCGGTGCTGTGGGAGCACTGTAGGCAAAGTCAGGCTTTGGGATCCAGCTCTCTGGATTTGAATCTGAATGTGAGGAGTTTTCTTTAAGCCTTGGTTTCCCCATCTTTACTAGTTATTGAATGACCCTCTTTGATGGAAGAATACATCATGGGCTCATGTGTGTGCTGTCCCTTCCTCAGTTCCTGAGATGACTCTGGTAACTTCCTTGTAGTGGTGGCCACAGTAGTTACATGCAGGACTGCAAAAATGATTCTGTGGAAGGTGGGAGGCCCCAGGACTCTGGAAACCCTGGAGGTGTCTCGTGTTCCTCCCCCAACTGCTTGTGAGAGGGAAGACGTAAGTCCCCTGTGCTCAGTTCACTCCAGCCTGGGTGGAGGACAAAGATGGAGGGTAGGTCACTTCAGCTCACCTATCTGTCACCTGCTCCAGCGTGTCAGGAGAGACAACAGACCCAACCCCACCCTGCCACACCCCCCAGTACTGCTTGAAGCTCACAGATCCAGCATACTGGAGCAGAGTAGCCAGGGGAAACAAGCTTCCTGGGGACCTATTTCCTTTCACTGAACCTCCAGTCCACTGTGTATTGCAGACACTTGGGGTATGTCTTTCCCACTGGGTAGCCCTGTCTGGAGACTCTATAGACACTAACACAGTTGTTGAGCTCAATCTGGGATAGGGGCAGGATATACTATACTTACTTTAGTGTGTGTGTGTATGTGTGTGTGTGTGTGTATGCGTGTGTGTATATGGATGTGTATGTATAGACGTGTGTATTGCAGGCTAAGCCATGTGTATCTGTGCACATGCATGTGGAAGCCAAAGAATGACATTAAGTGACTTCTTGCATCTCTTGTGACTTTAATATTTGAGACAGGGTCTCTCACTGAACCTGGAGTCTGCCATTTTATCTAGGCTGGCTCGTAGCAAGTTTGTGGCACCCTCCTGTCCCCAGTCTCTCCCAGCTCTGAGCTTGCAGGTACATACCACCAGGCCAGTTTTATATGCGTGCTGGGGATCTGAACTCAGGTCCTACTGCTTACACATCAAGAACTTTATCCATGCAGCTGTCTTCCTAGCCTGGAATATTCTATCTTTGTCTATTACATTGTAGTGGACTGACAACCACATCTGGATTGTCTATGGGGAGGGATGAGCTCACAGAAAGGTCCGGGGGCAGAGTCTTTCCCATGGGAGGAGCTGGGAAGGGGTGGTTATTGTCAGCCTGTGGTGCTAGCAGATGGCATTGAGACAGGCCCCCCCTTTTTGAAGAGAGGCTAGCTTGGAGCTTGGCCAGACAGGAGACACTTTTCCCATCACAGAGAATTGCAAATTAGCCTTGAGAACAGAGTGGCAAGGAGGGGTGCACTTTGTCAAGGAGGCCAAGAGCTGGACCTGGTTCATCCTTCCAGCTCTCAGGAGAAGGGCACAGGACCTGAACTTGACCCTCAGTCCTTTCTTTTGCCTCCAAAGACCCCTGGTTGCTCACGTGAGTACAAGGGTGGCGCTGGCTGGAAACAGCTTCCAGGCTCACAGCCCTAATCACTCATTTCTAGCTCATTAAGCCAGGCTGACATTTTAATTTTTAACTTTTTATATATTTACAACTCAGTAATTTTTAGTATATTCACCAAGTTGGGAAACCATCGCCACAGTCAGTTTTAGAAGATTTCAATCCTCCAAAAATATACTCTGCACGACTTAGCTGCCACCCTCCTGTCCCTATCCTCCGGGGCCCTGACACCATGGATCGATTTCCGCCTTTGTCTGTATAGAATGCAAATAGATAGACTCACAGCCCCAAGATCCTTATGGCCAACTTCTTGGGGTTCATTTTAAAGTCTCATGAGGACAAATGTAGGTGAGGTCTCCCAGATCTTCAAAAAAAAAGTCTCATGAGGCCCTTAAAGAAGTGATCACCATGGTCATTGTCAAGATCAGAACCCTTTTCATGAGCGTGCAGTCTGATCCACATTCCCTTCGACCTGTGACCAGAGCAGTCTAAAGACACGAGCTCCAAGAAGAAAATAGCCCCCTTTGTGGGACCATGAGTAGGGAGTTCAATTAACTAACCCTGCGCCTGCCTAGCCACCCATCCGCCCACCATCTGTCCTAACCATCATCTGCCCATCTGCCCGCTCACCCATCTGCCCTTCTACCCATCATCCATCCACTTAGCCACACATCCATCTGCCTATTCATCCATCTCTCTGTCCATCCACCCAGTCACCTGCCAATCTACCCATCATCTACTTATCTACCCACTAATTTGCCCATCCATCCATCTGCTCATTCACCAACCCATTTGTCCTTTTACCCACCATCCATCCATCTACCCACCCTCCTGCCCATCTATCCATCATCCACCCATCCCTCTACCATCCATCTACCTACCCACATAACTGTCTATCTACCCATCATCCACCCACCTCTCCACTATCCATCTACTCATCCACCCACCTCTCCACTATCCATCTACTCATCCACCCATCCACCTACCTGTCTATATACCCATTATCCACTTTTCTGCCCACTTATTCATTTATCTCTCCAGCCAGCCAGCTACCTTTCACCCACTCATTCACCAATCTGTCCTTCTACCCACTCACCCCCTGTTCATTTAGCTGTCATCCATCAATTACCCACTTATTCATCCATCCATCCATCCATCCATCCATCCATCCATCCATCCATCCATCACCACCCATCTGCCCATCCACCCATCATCTATCCTCTCTTCATCCATCTACCTTTTCATCCATCCATCTGCCCATCCACCCATCCATCCACCTTCTCATCAGCCCACCCATCCACCCATCATTCACCCATCATCCACTCTTCATGCATCCACTCACCTTTCTATCCACCTTTCATCAGAAAATGTTCTCTATGAACAAATACATGCCAGGTCTGCTCTGAATGGGAGGACAGAGAACAAGGCAGCTGGTATGGCCCTTGTAACTTAGAGGCCACACACAGAGAAACCAACATACAGAAAAGAACACTCCAGTGGCTACCAGTGTTGACACAGAAGCTGGATGGACAACGGCCTAGAGGGAGCGGTGCAGTCTCTTCAGTTCATTGAAGGGTTTTTTTTTTTTTTGGTGTACAAGAGTCAGTTTAATGAGGTCTAGGGTACAGAAAACATAGAAAGGCATTTGAAGGCTGATGAGGGGCACATGCTGTTGGCTGTCACATGGTAGAATAGGAACACCAGCAACTCACTGCCCCTTTGACCCTCATAATCCCTAACTCTATGGTCACTCGGTTATTTCTTTGTGCACTATGTCTTCTGGCTTGGAGGGTGGCATCCAGGCCTTAGTGACCCCTGTACTCCTTCTGTCCTGCCTGAGGTATGCTTCCCACTTCCAGAGTTGGCACCGACATCTTCCCAAGAGCCCTGCTTTGCACAGATGAAGGTACATGTGTCAGAGAGCAGCTGGGGCTTTGCAGGTCAGAACGGAGGTCTTTGCTTTGTCCTTTCTGCCTTGCCTTGTCCTTCCTCCTGCTTCTGAAGCTTCTCCTTTAGAGTCGAGTTGCTTGAGGAAGCGACAACCCGCCGTGTATATGTCTGTTGGCAGGGGTGTTCTAATTTTAAAAAATGTGTCACTCTCTGAGCTCTGTGTCCCTTAATCAGGCAATTACTTTCTGATGTAGTATAGTTAAGAAAGAAGAAAAAGAAAAAATAGCCACCAGCCCCTGGAATCTCAAACACTTTCTTGAGAATTAATTTGGTAAATGTTTGACTCAAGTTCCAGAATGTCCTTTGTTTCCATTTCTAGAAGACAAAAGGGACAGGGAAGAAAAGTAGTAATTGCGTGTTAATCAATCTTGCTCATTAAAATTAGCTCCCCAGCCAAGGGTGTCATGGAAACAGCAGATGCTGGGAGAAGGACTGGAGGGCCCAGCAGGGGTGGGGTTGAGATCATGGAGTGGGCATGGCCCAGGGGACACAGTGTGGGACCAAGTGGCGCTGGAAATAGCAGTCAGCAAGGACTGCCACCATATTCCTTGTTTCCTATCTCTGCAAGTTTCCCAGTGTCTTTCAGAACAAGCCAGTGACCATGTTGGGTGGTGGGGGTGGTGCTGTGCTAATTATGCAGCTGATGACAGCCCTTGGCTACTGGAGAGTTCACCAGAACCCACAGATGCAAGTGGCAGAAGTGAGACTTAAAATCAGGTTTCCTGACCAGTGACCTTGCTGTGGCACTGCTCCGCTGTGCCCTAGGGGCCTCTGCCAAGGCTAGAGGTGGATAGGGCAGGGCCACAGGCATGATGGGATTGCGGGAGCCCTCGGGGGTGGAGAAAACAGTCATGTTTTGGCAGCAATACCCTGGGTAGATGTGGGCACCTCACAGGTTGGTTTGTACCTCGAACCCACTTATCTCTAGATCTTTCCTGAGCGTCTGTCATTCCCCATGCCCTGTTGGTCTAGTTGGGGAGAGATAATGTGCCCTTGTCCTCTGTGTCACCTGCTGCTGACCCCCAGAAATTCAAGTCTGGTGACCGGAGCCACTGCCCTGTTAGGGGGAGCAAGCATTGCAGATGAAAGGGAGTGAGGGACAGGATCGTCATCACCCACCGCCTTTCCATTTGTGCCTTTCAGACCAGGCTCTGAGGGCCTACTTCCTGCTGCCCATCTCCCGATGGTGTAGAAGAGTGGACAGCCTTGTCCCAGTTCAGTCTGTCTGTATGTCTGTTCTAGGCTGCAGGCCCGGGGCCACCTCTCTGAGGTGAGAAGTGGCAGCACAGGAGTGGTCTTAGGTGACCAAGCCACATTTTTAGCAGAGGAAGGGAAGGCAAAGGGCAGCAAACCTTGTTCTTGTCGCAGAATCATGTGACACAGAATGCTGGCCCCTAGAACCAGAACAGCCGTGTAACATGAGGGCCGGCTTGTTAGGGTTTCTGTCCCGCCTGGTACCCCACAGCCGGAAACTCCCAAGGAAAATCAATCACACAGAGATCTCTATAAGTTATAAAGCTGATTGGCCCATTAGCTCAGGTTTCTTGTTAACTCTTATAGCTTATATTAACCCATTATTTTCATCTATGTTAGCCATATGGCTTGGTACCTTTTCCAGTGGGGCAAGTTACATGCTGCCTCTTCGGTGGTCTGTGCAGGAGTGGCGGAGGGAGCTTCTGCTTCCAGAATACTCCCAGTCTCTTTGCTCCACCCCTACTTTCTGTCTGGCTTTCCTGCCTATACTGCCTGCCTGGCCAATCAGCGTTTTATTAAAATATGATTGACAGAATACAGACAATTCTCCCACACCACAGCCGCTTTAGGTGTTCTGTCCACACTTGGACTGGTGTCTTAAGAACAGCACAATGTTCAAAGGGCTCAAGGTAAACGGTTTCCCGAAGAGGATGGTCAGCCCCTAGGTCCACAGATGGCTCATGGTCAGGGGCAGCAGATTGTGTGGGTCAACTCCCGCCACTGTCACAAAATACTACGAGTTCCCACCTCCTGAGGGTCCAGGATAGCAACAAGTCTTTAACATGTGAACTTAGAGGAGAGTTAAACATCTAGTCTACCACAGAAGTGCTTAACCCGGGGAATTCCAGGGCACCCCACAGCCTTCAGAGGTAAGATATCACTATTATGGATAGACTCCATATTTGCTTCTGGATGCTAGCTTCAGGGGAATCTGGGAGATGGACGGTCAACCTGCCACTCCATGAGATACACAAGGGGCTCGTGGGACACCAGCAACAACAGATGCCATTGTGAGGCTCTCCAGTGGCTTTCCACCAGGGTGCCAAGAAGCCAGCTTGGACTTCTGGGTGAGGTGGGACAGTCCTAGTCTCTCAGTCTAACCCTGCTTCCACCTCAGACTCCCTCAGAGGCTGTGCGTCACCTAGAGACAACAGAGACATCACAGAGTGATGAAGAGGCCAGCATGGGCCTCACCACCCCCCTTACCCCAGGTCTGCTGGGACTGGATGCTGGAGGAGAGATGTGGGCATGCTTGCTGGCTGGGTTGCTGGCTTTTCGCCATGGCTCCCCTAACTTGGGCAGATCTGAGCTCTGCCTTTCCCACTGAGTCTAACGCAGGGCCTGATTGCTCTCCGCTACCAAGCCCCTGTGACTTGCCTTCTGAAGAAGGGCACTGGTTGGCTGCAAATGAGCATTATTGTTCAGCTCCCATGCCCTGGCAGAACCCTACAGGGGCGCGATCTGCGTGTCCTTGCTGGAGACTCTACTAATCTCTGAAGGGTTTGTTTTTTTATGAATTGGTAATGATGATGGTGATGAGGCTGCAGCCTCCTCTCTCCTGGGGCAGCTGGGCTCAATGCGCCTGGTAAGATGGGGCTGAGGTGGGGAGAGGACAAGAAGCCCACTAAAACCACCAAGGCTGTGGTGGCGTGAGTGCACCTGTCCCCTTCCCTGATGTGTTGAATCCTGTTAAGGTTACACAGACAGAGAGCACCGTGGCTCCCAGTGACTTTAGGGAGAGCGTAGCTCAGGGGCCCCCACATCAAGGCTCAAGAGACTCCCCAATATTCTTGTGGCCTTCTTGTTCCCTCCACTAGGTCATAAGAGGTTTCCCAGGAGAGGGAGAGATCTCAGTAAGCACAGCCTCTCCCCATAGAGAATTCATTTGGGGGCAAGTGGCAGGAAAACACTAAAGTACCCTAAGGAACCATCTAGACGTGTGATTTGATAAACACATACATTTGGGTGACAGTTTCAGGTCTGGTTGAATCGAGGCATCTCTGAAAATACTAATAACAGACATGTATATATTTCTATGATTAGTTCCTAATGGGCATTGAAAAATATTTGTCTCCATCATTTGGCTCTGTTTTCCTCTGTATGAATTTTGTCTCCTGCTCTCTCTTCACGGTAGCAAGATGGCTGCCAGTTCCCCTAAGCTTGCCCCTGACCTCCCGATGAGAAAGCATGGTGGTCAGGCTTCTTATCACTGGGATGCATACCCGAGAGGACCACTTTAGAGGGAGGAAGAATCTGCTTGGGCTCATAGCTTCAGAGGATATGTCCCAGGTTGCAGCGTCCATTGATGCCTGGCTGAGGTGAGGCAGAACATGAAGGGCAGAAGGGTGTGGTGGAGGCTTCTCACCTCCCTATGTCCAGGAAGCAGAGAGGCACACATTGAAGGTCACACCTCAATGACCTTATCCCTCCAGTAAGGCTTGATGTCTTTATCACCGCCAAGATTGCTGTCAGATGAACGCAGCATGGGTTTGTCCATTGTGAAGGGCACTCACTTCCCCGTTGCCCTGGAGTGCAAACCTGTGGACATCTGTTACTCAGACCCCAGCATAAAGCATCCAGTGGTCACTCACTCATGTCAGGCACCCACTTTCCTGGATGCCTATTGGCCAGTTTGGATCACACAAGCATCACACAAACCAGTAACTGTGGCCAAGAGGAGGACTGGTTTAGGGGCAGCCCTGGGACAAGGAGGAACAGACTGACAGATGCCTCCATGGAGGATTTATATTCCTCCATCTCTTCCCTCCTTGCCCCCAAAGACTGGAGTCTGCCTGGACCCCAGTCCCTGAGCCAAGAGGACTCCGGCCAGGGTCGCCCCCAGCCACAATAACCCCAAGGCACAGTCCCTCCCAACCACAGTCGCCTCCAGCCATGGTCACTATGAAGCCACTCAATGACCCCCCACTCAGTCCAGGCTCCTCACCTCAGTGGACTATTGTAATCAGCAGCCAAACTCTGAGGCCCCTGCCTCTAGGCCCTCACTGGCTTTGCAAGGGCATTGCATTTTCAGTACCAAGGACAGTGGCTCGGCAGACTGGGTATTAAATAAATGGTTCTCCTAGATGGTTGGCTCTGACTTTAGGCTCCTTCTCCTTACCTGCCTTTGTTTAACCCAAACCACGCTTTCAGGGGCTCTGGTCATCTGAATGAGATCAGCCATCACCCTTAGCACCTCCAGGGTCACAAGTCAGGTGTCTAGAGAACACATCTGCCTGCATCCTGTCCCTCTCCACTGGGCTTCCCAGAACTCCTCCCACACGGCACAATAGGGAGTCCATCTCCCCACCCTGAGTGCTTGCTCCCCATCCAATTCCCTCGGCTGTTGTTTTGACTCAAATGAGGGAGCACTTCTCCAAATGTGGGCATGCTCGGAACATAGAATAACACAGTCAACTATTTGATATGCACTCTACCTGTGTTACCATGGTCCGTGTCATCCCAGAATGCTGAGGTCCCCATATCTCATTAGAGACTCACAACACACTGTTTCTCCAAAGCTTTCATCTCTCCATGTGCATTCTATCCGAGGCTTTCCCTCCCCTCCTTGTGAGATTGACATTTTGTGTGGTTCCTGGTAGAAGGAGAAAAGAGTAATGTTGAGAAGCTGAAGGGGAAGGCCACTTACCTTAGACTGGGCACTTTGCCTACTCGACAGTAGCTGCTAACAGCCCTGTGAAGTGGGTCTAATTGTCCCCAATTTATAGACATTGAAACAGAGTCCAGCGAAGTTCTTGATTGTAAAAGCTTCACCGTGAAAGGGGATACTCTCAGGAGGTGACTCCAGATCTGCCAGCCCCAAGCCCAGGCTCTTAGAATGGCACAGAGAATCTCTCCCAGGGATGAGGTCTGAGCTGAGGCCATGTAATCAGATCATTCCCAAGAGGACTTCACTGTATGAGGGAGGTCTCCTGTCCCCCTGACTCCACACCTCCAAATCCATCCTATTGTTCCCCTCGGGTCCTCTTCCACGAGGAGGAAAGAGTTCCACAAGAGGCCAGTAATGCCCTGAAGTTTTCCATAACTGTCTGACTGGTAGGCATGGCTGCATCCATGGGGCAGCTCAGGAGGCGGGTGGGGTCAGCGTGACTGGGGTCAGTGGGCGGAGCCACCAAGGAAAATGCCTGCAGAATGGGAAGGCTGACTTTGCTCACCAGCTGTTGAGGGGGTTGGCCGATTAAGCGGAAACTTAAGACTTTCAAAATCACTAATCAGACCTGCCAAAGTCTTTAAAAGGGCTTTCAAAATTTTTCTCTTCATTTATTTTTTTTAAGCACACTAAAAGCTTCATTAAAGACCTGCCAAGGATGGAGAGACCTCCTCTCACTCCCTGTCCCTCCCACAGTAATTAAGACCCGGCTCTCCCCATCAGCTTCCCTGCCTCTTGGGTTGACAGTAGATAGGCTGGGAGTTCAGATTGACTTCTGAGCCATTCTTTCTTGCAAAGAGCTGCCAACTTCTCCCACTGGGCTTCTCCTGCCCAGCCTAGACTCTGCCTGCTTTCCGTGTTGTATTAGAGATGGGGCGCCAACATGGTCCTCAAAACACCCATTTTTCACCCAAGAAAACATAATCTCGAACAGCAGAGAGATTTGTCCTTGGGCACAGAGCTGGAAGGCTGAGGGAGATCCAGGCCAGGGTTCTATCCTTTGAAAGACACATTTTCATTGAAATACGCCCTTCTCCCCAGCAATCGCAGGAATCTTCTATAAGAAGACACTGTCTACCTGACCAGCAATGGTAGCAAGTGAGACCCCAGAAGGGACCACCAACTGGCAGGGTAAAGAAGTAAGGCACAAGGGAGAGGTGGGCAGAGGCCAGCAGTCACCCCTGGAAGGTAGAAGGCCTGACCTTCAAGGGACAGGCCCAGCACCATCCTGGTGGGCTGAACTATATCCTAACAGAATGGAAACATCATGGAACCATCTGTGCTGGTCAGCAAACCTCTGGTAGTCCTAGATCCAGCAGGTGCCCAGCAGCCCTAGTGCTGTCATGAGGCTCATCCCAGGCTTTGACTGTCATAGTTTCTATTGCTGTGAAGAGACAGCATGACCACAGCAACTCTTCTAAAGGAAAACATCTAATGGGGTGGCTTACAGTGTCCGAGGTGTAGTCCGTTATCATCATGGTGGGACACGGCAACAACCAGACAAGCAGGCAGACATAGTGCTGGAGCTGAGAGTCCTACATCTCTTTTAGGAAGGCAACAGGAAGAAAACTCTCACTGGGCATGGCTTGAGCATATATGAGACTTCAGAACTCACCTCCACAGTGACACATGTCCTTCAACAAGGCCACACCTCCAAATAGTACCATCACAGGCTTCCTGCACTCTGTCCTCACAGTGGCAAGCCGGAATGCCACAGCCCATGCCGGGTGAAGTGCAAGTCTGCCACATCCCTGCCCTTTCTCTTCCTCACTTCCCACCGGGGCCTCAGGTGCTGTCCTGACAATATCTTGCCTCAGGGTTTCATCCTTCAGACTGGAACTGAGGTCCCTAGTGGAGATGACTTTTACCTATCCCATCTGTCCCTGCCTCTGGCTCCTGGTCACTCTCCTCCCTACTGCCTTTGTAGCTGTTATCATGACCAGTGTGGACTGTGTGTGTTCTCCTCCCCTCCCAATTCTATTCAGGTTCCCTGGGACAGCATCTGGCTCTGCCTGCCTGCAGTTCTCTCCAGGATGGATGCCATGGATGACCATGGGTGACCAATGGCCTTGCCAGGACACAACACCTGCCCTGGGAGCTTAGTTGTGCTCCTGGGTTGTGCCAGCACTCAGTGGAAAGAGCAGCTGATCCTGAGAGATTTCCTGGTAGGATGATGATGTCACTTGGGTGGGATTGGTCTAGAGCAGTCTTGGCAGATGGAAGGAAGGGATCAAGTACAGAGAAAGATTCAGGACCTGGGTCACCCAGACACAGCAGCCCTGTAGCCCTGTCCCCTGAATACCCTGTAATGTGACCTCCCAGTAACAAGACAGTAGAGGAGAGTGTCTACGGCCATTGGACAAATTACCAGCCTCTCTTGTGAGACCAAGCATGGAGGCAACTGGGTGGCAGAATGTCAAGAACCCTGAACCCAGCTCTTACCTGCTATGGGGGCAGATGTTCCATATTCCAGCTGTGCAGAGGGAGGAGGAGAAATAGACAAACTTTTCATGTCTCATTGTTACCCAGTATCTGTGTGTCCCAGGCTGGTTGCCTCCAACTGGGGAGCAGATGAAAAGCCACAGGCCTTCCTCAAGAAGCCAGAAGGGGAGAAGTCCCAGAAATATAGTTAGCATAAAGGATAAAGTGTCCTGTGGTCAGTACCTTGGTGAGAACAGCTCCTCCAAAGGCCATGATCTGATCAGTCAACCAGTATATGCAGAGGACCAAAGCCACTCACTTACCTGGCCCATAATCATGTGGTCAACTTGTTAGAGCCAGAGGGTTTCCTATACAACCAACACAGATTGTCAACTTGGGGGTATAATGAGAAGAGAGGGCAATGTTATAAGGATGAGGGTGGGGGTGATGACAACTGCAATTGAGACCCTAAGAGACAAAGCGGCACTGCCAGAAGTGTGGGGCCATAGCCAGCTGCCATAGTTGGTGCTCCATTGTTGTGAAGAGAAACCATGGCCAAGGTACCTTACAGAATAAAGCACTTAACTGGGGGCTTCCTTATAGCTTCAGAGAGTGAGTCCATGATCATCATAGTGGGGACCATGGCAGCAGGCAGACAGGCATGGTGGTGGGGCTAAGAGCGTTCATTCTGACCCACAGATAGTAGGCAAAAAGAGAAAGTTTGGACTAGGCATGGACTTTTGAAACCTCAAAACCCACCCCAGTGACAAACCTCCTCCAAAAAGGCCATACCTCCTAATCTTTCCTAAACAGATCCACTAACTGGGTACCGAGTATTCAATCATATGAACTTATGGGGCCATTCTTATTCCAACTACTTGGGCCATTCATATTGAGAGAAGAGAGCCATAATTACAGTTGCTGGCACTGGGTGCCAGGTCTGCTTGGAACAGATTGTTGGGGAAGAACCATCTTCTAAGCCTTGGTGCTCTGCTTCATCAGTCTTTAGCCAGTACTTGTCAGATGGCAGAGAATGTTTTTGATGCCACTAAAGACTTCACAGGAGGGATTGGAGAGATGGCTCATTGGTTAAGAGCACTGGTTGCTCTTCCAAAGGTCCTGAGTTCAATTCCCAGCAACCAGATGGTGACTCACAACCATCTGTAATGAGATTTGGTGCCCTCTTTTGGTCTGCCAGCAAACATGTAGGCAGAACACTGTATAGTGAATAAGTAAGTAAGTAAGTAAGTAAGTAAGTAAATAAATAAATAAATAAATAAATAAATAAATAAATTCACAGGAGCCCCTGGAGACAGATGTCACCTGGCTCTGTGGGAAGATTTCAAGAAGGAGCTCTTCCCTCTCAGAATTTTTTTCATAAGAAAGCCACATACACTGGGCAAAAAAGAATTGGTTAGACTTAAGGGTGGGGGAGCATGGGGAATGGGTGTGTGAGAAAGGTCAGAGCTGGAACCTAAGAAACTTGGGGTACTAATTACTTTTCTCAGTGTTGTGACAAAATGTCTAATAAAGCAACTTAAGAACGTTCTGGCTCACAGTTTGAAGGTGCACAGTCCATCATGGCAGAGAGGTATCACAGCAGGAGGGGGAGCTCTGGCTCACAGTTTGAGAGTGCACAGTCCACCGTGGCAGGAGGACATCACAGCAGGAGGGGGAGCTCTGGCTCACAGTTTGAGAGTGCACAGTCCATCACGACAGGAGGACATCACAGCAGGAGGGGGAGCTCTGGCTCACAGTTTGAGAGTGCAAAGTCCATCATGACAGGAGGACATCACAGCAGGAGGGGGAGCTCTGGCTCACAGTTTGAGAGTGCACAGTCCATCACGACAGGAGAACATCACAGCAGGAGTGGGAACTCTGGCTCACAGTTTGAGAGTGCACAGTCCATCATGACAGGAGGACATCACAGCAGGAGGGGGAGCTCTGGCTCACAGTTTGAGAGTGCACAGTCCACCATGGCAGGAAGGTATCACAACAGGAGTGTGAGGTAGCCAGTCATGTCTCATTCACAGGTGGGAAGCAGAGAGACATGAATGATGGCACTCATCTTGTTTACTCCTTTTTATTCAGACCAGGTCCCCAGTCCACGGGATGGTGCCACCCACGTCCCTCAGTTCTGGGAAACACCCTCATAGATACAGACACAGGTGTATCTCCTGGGTGATTCTAAATCCAGTCAGGCTGAAGGTGAAGATGGGACAACACATCAACTCACCTCCCAAAGAAACCCTCCCTGACTGCCCCCTTGGGTGAGCTGGGTTCTGCTGGCCTGAGCCCTTCCTGGCCTGGGATGTGGGCACAAAGTTTCTAACATAATTTTGTGCATGCTTGCCTCTTCCAAGGCAGAGAACAGGTTGAATCCAGGGTCTGCAGTAGCAGGATTTTATTTAATTTATGTAATTTTGGTTTTTTGAGGTGAGATCTGATTAAGTAATCCAGGCTGACCTCCAATTCAAGATCTTCCTGTCTCAGCCAGAGTGCTGGGATGATAGGCATGTGTCATCAGGCCTGGCTTTTCAATATATGAGTTTTAAAAGGGGGCCTCACAGTCACACAGGAAGTGATGAGGGTCCTGTGTGTGTGTGTGTGTGTGTGTGTGTGTGCATGTGTGTGTTTGTCTGGCTGTCTGGCTGGTAACAAGGTGTGGGGTGGTATCTTTTGACTCCCATGGGAGTTGCCAGGGAAACCTTGGCAATGGCTGACTGAGCAGGACAGGACTCAGCAGGCACCTGGCAAAGCCCCTGATTAACAGATCAGGAAGACCCACAGCTCTGCACCAGTACGTCCACCCACTGGTCTCCACGACCTGCATCTCGACCAGAAATTGCCATTATTATTCACTCTCCTGATTCTGGTCTATCTCCCGCATGCGGACTGTCCCCCTGTCCCCATGCTCCACATAGCAGTACTGCAGGGGCATGAGCCTTGCATCCACTGGCTAAGGGAAGGGGACTCCAGGGGTATGCTTAGTAAATCCCAAGGGTGCCTCACCATGAGGCTGGCCATCTATTTGATGGTGAACTTCGACACACTCAGTTGCTGTGTCTTTAGGGACACCTGACCCGAAACAGCACGCATGTGATGAACAGGTGAAACTCAGAGAACTAGCCACTGCAAGTCCCTTCCCAGGGGACACTGAAAGCAGAAAAGCTTAATGCTGTTATTTACATTTGCTTTATTATTTCATTTATCTCAGCAGGCAATGAAGGGGGGATGGAATATGAACCCCATTCCCCAGCCACAGAGAAGTCAGTGAGAGGGATAGGCTTCCTTGCATGGGACCAACTGTGGGCAGTGTTGGTGCCCAAACTCAGGGCCTGTCCTCAAGCTCAGAGCTCATTCCTGGAGCCAGTCATACACACACCACCAAGATCCACCCACCATTCTTCCATGCTCCCAGAGGGCTTCTTGGGTCCCGAGAACTCTCTTCTGACTGGTGAACTGGGTGCTATCCTGTCATTCAAGCCTCATCCCTGTGCCTCAGTTTCCCTATCTGTGATGGGTAAATGAATACGTCATTCTTAGCAACTGGTCACATGGGCTTAGGACCCGCTGTGGGCAGTGCAGATGCTCAGTGGTCTTTGCTGACATCCCAGTGACAGCAGAGGGGAGGAATCTCCCCCACCAGCAGCTTTGACCACTCAGGTGGGAGGTGGAGGCAGCAGGAAGGGTCGTCAAGGCAGCAGGTGACAAGTGGGGGGAGTGAGTGGTGGAACCGAGAGCAGGCCTGTGGGGAGCAATGAGGATGGTCGGCCTGCTTGTCATATCATATAAATGATAAACAATAATAATAACACGGCTTCTTGTGTAATGAGAAAGACTACCGAGACTGAATTACCTCCGTAATGGGCTGCGGACGTCAGGGAGCTATTTGTTCTTGAAGGAAGAGCTGAGAGTTGTGTCTGTGCTTCCCTGTCATACCCCCGCCACACACACACACACACACATACACACAGCATGCATGAACGCACACACGGATGCACACACATATACATGCATGCATGAATACACACAGACATGCACACACGGATGCACGCACGCATACACACGTGCATGAATACACACACACACACACACACACACACACACACACACACACACACACACTGCTGTTCCAGGTGGGGAGGTGGCTGGAGCTCTCACAGATGCAGGTTGGGCTGGGGCAGAAGGCACAAACATGGACCCAGAGGAAGGATGCGGTAAGCATTGGGACTACTTACTAATACTCACACAGAAAGCTTGTGTTTTCTGGTTCCATGATGGTTTTAAGATCATTGAGTCATTAGGGAAGTACGGCGTGTGTTTCTCCCAGCTGCAGCCCCTAAGGACAGGTGCAAGGCCCTCCACAGCTGGACAGAGGTGCGGAAGGACAGTGGCAGTCAGTCAGCCCAGGGCCTGGGATGAGCAGAGGGGGCATAAAGCTCTCTGTGCAACAGAGAGAGAGAGAGGAAAAGTGAGATGAGAGAGGTTGTGCAGCCATGTTGGGCCATAGAGGTCTTATGTCATGTCCATAATATATGTTTTAGACCAAAGACTTGCATACCTTCCCCCAAACCACAGTCCTTAATCTAAAACTTCTGAGGTCAGACAGATATGACCTTCAACTTCTGTCGAAGTGTGAAGTCAGACCTGTGAGTAACCTCAATACTTGGCAGGCCAACAAAGAGGATCCCTGTGAATTTGAGGTCAGTCTGGAGTGGCAAAGTGAGACCCTGTTTAAAACAAAACAAAAGACAGATGTATTCCTAATCAAAATCCTCTGCACCAGAATTGACAGCGATGGAAGAATTCTGTTCCCCCACTTCCACTCTCAACCTCCCCCTCCCCTGTCAACAGGAGGCATTCCCATTGTACCACGGTCTGGTTAAAATCCTGTGTTGGTGAGTGGGCCACATTCTGCCAAGAGGCACCAGGCCTGCAGCCCACATAAGCTCAGGTGCCTGAGGCCGCCCCTCAGTGCCCACCAGAGAGACAACACCAGGCCCAAGCAGCCGGTGCAGCCTACCCAATCCTCTCAAAATGAGAGACAAACTAGGTTCCAACCAAAGCAGTGTGGGGGTCTAGGGAGCTTTAGGGACCTTTGGACCTAGAGGTGAGAGATAAAATTATACAGAGAGCCCCCAGAGCTCAGAATCCCCTCCTCAGTGACATCCATGCAACATTAAAATTAATCAGCTGTGCAGCGATTTTTATTATATAAGCCAATAAAATGGGAAAATTACAATTTCACTGGTAACTGTTGGGCTGAGGGTTTTGATCCTTGTATTTTATAGCCCCATGGTTCTTGAAGTTTTTTATTTTAATATATTCTCTCACAGTGAGAAAAATCTCACTGAAGCTCTCTGTGTGGCTGGCTCAGTCTACACATCCCCCATCCCTGCCACACACACATATGCACACACACATATGCACACACACATATGCACACTTTCTTGTGCACATGATAGTACTACAGCCAGACTTTGTGAGCACCACCATCTACATCTCACCCAGGCCTGTTCTGTGAGCAGGACCTGAGTGTCCAGCCCTGACTAGCACTAGGTGGCATTAGCATCCCCAGTTGCTCATTGATGTGCCTTCTTCTTTACCATGTGGCTTTGCTGCTCAGAGCCTGCACTGTGGACTTTGCTGGTGGCCCCTGGGAGGTGTGAGGTGGAGACAGGTCATTTCTATGGGGGCTGGGGAGAATGATGGTTCAGTAAGCAAAGCACCTACAGTGCAGCCCAGAGCCTGAGTGTCACCCCCAACACATGCCTGGAAAAGACTGGGCAGTTCTTTTCCTAGCACTGGGAGGCACAGCCAGGTGGATCCCCGGGGGCTTGCAGGCCAGCCACCCTAGTCTGCCTGGGAGACCTTTTCTCAAACAGAAGAATGGGTGGTCCCTGATGAACCATGTCCAAGGTTGTCCTCTCTCTCCCCCACATGTCATTTCTGTCTCTTTTTAAAAAGTGACTCTATTTTTATTGACATGTATGTGTGTATGTGTGTGTGTGTAGTCCCTTGAGGTGTCCATAGAGAACATGGGTGCTGGGGACCAAACTCGGGCTCTCTGAAGGAACAGTATGGTTGCTTGACCGCTGAGATCCCTCTCCAGTCCCGCACACAATCATTCCTGTGCTATTTCTTCTCACCCCGTGTGAAGTGTCTGTCCTCTGTTGTGTACAGGATCTGCCCCCAAGGTGCCTTGTTTTGGAGTGAGAGGCATATGGAGCAGATCCTCTCCTAATGTGCAGCCAGAACCCCAGACTAGAGCCCTGACACAAAGAAGTGTCGCTGGTCCACAGACTGACAGCCATGATCACAGTGACCAGTGAGCAGCATATGGCATTACCACAACAAAATGTGACCTTGGTTAAGCCATGTCTCATGGGTGGGGGAGGGTGTTGAGGTCTCAAGTTCATAAGAAGCTTTGTATTTGTAACAGCCATTGTTTCTCAAGGCTCAGAGAGGGCAGGGCTGAGGAATGGTCATTCACATGCTTTTGTATTTTCTGTTGAGGAAACAGAGTCTCTGAGAGGCAGGCAGCTGTCAAAGGTTGTTGGCTAATCGGCGGAAGAACTAGATGCCAACAAGCCTGAGGGCCTACAGGGCCCCACTCATCCATGATGCCCTCACCTCTGGAGCCACCCCAGACTACCTGATTGCAACTCATCCTCCGAGAGCCTGCTGGAGCTCCCAGACTTTGGGTGGTGGGGGTGGGGGAAGGGGGCTTTTCATTAAATGAGGAACAGCTGAGCTCCCCAGAGGGAACCCCCTCCCCATCTCCCAACAGTTTCTTCCCAGAGAATTATTCCTATAGCGCCAAACCTGACTTTCCAAAGAGCCTGTGTTAGGGTTTCCCTCTCTTTGAGATGACGGAATAGTCGTGAAAGGTATCTCACACCCTGGCATCTCAAACATGGCAGGATGGGGTTGCACTTGCTCTGGGCATTTTTGTGTGAGAGCAACCCTCAGCAATCACATTGTACCAGGGCTGGTAGGTGAATTGTCAGAGAGCGGTGGAGACATGATGATACTCAGGGCACTGTCCCTGTGGGTGGACTGGTGGGCTGACCCATTATAGATTATTGGATCAGTGTGTTTCTGTAGGACCCAGGGGTTTTGTTTGTTTGTTTGTTTGTTTTGTTTTGTTTTTGCCTTTTTCCCCAAAGTGAGCTCTCTCTGACTTGCTAACTTTGTCCCACTGTGTGAAAATGAGCCATGGAGTCTTCACCAGATATGTGAAGTGTAGCCCAGACTGGCCCCAGACTCACAGTTCTCCTGCTGGAATTGCAGGCATGCAGCACCATGCCTGGTTAGTAAACTTCAATTCTTTGTATAACCATACAGTCACAGGTATTTTGTTAGAGCAACAGAAAACGGAACAGAACATCATGTTTTCTCTAAATGGAACACCTCTGCCTCCAGGAGCTGGCCTTAAGAAAGCAGCCTCCTCATTGTGAAGTACCGCCTGCAGACAGCGTGTAACGATCTGTATAACCTCGGCTCGGCTTCTTCAGCAGCATCACCCAGGAGGCAGGACAAAGAAAGTCATTTGTCACCTAGGACCGAGAGACAAAGAGCTCCTTTGCTTTTGGCCAGTTTGTCGTTAGAAAGTATGGGAGGGATTGGAAGGGCTTGCCCTTAGCGGCCCCTCCCAGATGTTGGCGGCTGTTATCTTCTGGTTATGATTGTCCAGTGAGTCCCTTGGGACCAGACAAAGATGGGAAAGTCTCTAAACCAGAAGCCCGGGTAGACTGAGTGGTCCTGTTCCTACAGGATGAGGACAAGGAGGCCAAGATGAAGAGGCAGGAACAGAAAGCCGAAGAGATGGGCTAACCATCCCATTGGTTTCTTGACTGGTCTTTGGGTCAGGGCAGCTGACCCTTAGAGGGTCACCAGGAGGCCTAGTGTCCTAGTCTAAGAAAATCTGAGTTGGGAGTGGAATGTGTACATTTTTATCATCCATTAAATAAATAAATAAAATCGGGGTGGCTGGGTGACTTCTCAGGCTCAGAGGCAACTCCATCACCCACTCTGTGGTGATCAGCTCAGCCCTCTGCTAGAAGCAGTGAGGAGCGGCGGGATAGACAGGACCCACTGGACTGGCAGCCTCGTCTTAACCTTCAGCTTCTCCGTGCCTTTCTTCTGCCTGTCTCTTTCATGTCTCCCTGAACAGCGCCTGACAGCTCTCCTCGCTCCTCGGCGGGCAAGGCTCTCTTTGTTTGCTCGAATAAAGCAGCTTGTTACAGGGAAGAATACTGCGGTGAGTGTCGGAAGATATGTTTCCTTAAAGAAACTCAGCGGAGTCTTTCAGGTACCTGCTTCTCTGAGTCCCAGAGCCTCCAGATCCGAGCTCCCCCCCCCCCAATGTCTGCTTCCCACACCTCCCTACAGCCGTTGCCTGTTGAGTCTCTACAGTGTCCAGGATGTGAACCTGGATCCCAGGGCTTTTAGCCATCACGAAGGTTAACGGTGCCAACTTAACAGGACCTAAAATCGCTAAGGAGGCAAATCTCTGGCATGTCTGTGAGGGGGTTTCTAGATTGGGCCCATTAAGTGGGAAGATCCACCCTGAATGGAGGTGGTGCTGCCCCAAGAGCTCTGGTCCTTAATTGAAAACGAATGGGTGGAGCACCAGCTGTTTGTCCCTTTGTGTTCTGACTGCACGTGTCACGTGACCAGCCGCATTGTCCTGCGGCTGCCACGACTTCCCTGCCGTGATGGACTGCACCCTCAAACTGCGAACCGGAATAAGCCCTGTTTCCACCTGAGACCCAAAGAGTCAGAAAGGTCTCTAGAACTGCTGCTACCCTCTGTGGAAGGACTCACTGTGGGCTGCTTCCCCTGAACAGACAGAAGGCAGGGCAGGTTCCCAGGACTCCTCACCCTTGTCCAGTGCCACACAGCCTCCAGAGAGGAAGCCATCAACCTCTCCAGGGTAATCATAAGAGAAATATGTTAGTCTGATGACATTTTGTAACCGATAGTGATTGGCACTTGCTCTATACCCAGCTCTGGCCTCTGCAACGGAGAACACTGTATTTGGAGTGGGTGCCATGGTCCCCTAGCCACAGAAGGAACCTGAAACCATCAGCCACTTCTCATATATTAGCAGTGTGATTTCATTTAACCTGCCCGATGAAGTCAGATTCTAATCTTGTCCCTTGTGTGACATGTGACTTTTCTGTTTTTGTTTTTGAGGTAGGGTCTCGTGTAGCCTCTCACACAAAACATAGGCAAAGGTGACCTTGAACTGATTTTCTTGAGTGATGGCAATGCCAGGCATGCACCTTCACACCTGGTTTTGTGTGGTGCTGGAATAGAACCCAGGTCCTCGTCCATGCTAGGCAAGTACCCTACCAACTGTGCTACATCCTCAGCCAAGGGCGTGAGATGTGATTAGTGAAGTGGCTTGCTCGAGGACATGGAAAGCTTAGATCTTCCTTGCCTTGCCCTTGCTTGACCTCTGTCCTATACTGTCTAACTGATGTGTCCCAGCAGCCTCATTTCCAGATTGACAGCCTCTCCTGACCCCAGTTCTGCCTACCCCGTGTCCTGCAACTTGCATTTTGTGTTGGGCCATCCCTGGGGACAATCTGGAGAAGAAGCCGTGTGGCTCTTTCCTGCCAGCTGACTTGAGGCTCCTCTGGTCACCTCAGCAGAGCCTTCCCAGGCACACTCAGTCAGCACAGGAGGTGACCACCATGCAGGAGTCTCTCCATGAGTCAACTGTGTGTGCCAGGAGAAGGCTTGGGCTTTGCTTATGTTGTTCCTTCTGACCACATTGGGTTTTATAAGGCCTTGATGGGGAAACTGAGACCCTGAAGAAGAAAACAACCCTCCCAAGGGAATACGGTTGACATTCCAGGCTGCTCTTCCTCCGACACAGTGAGCAGAAAATCTGCCTAAAGGAGGCTGTTTTTCACCAGCTGGGTTCTGTAAGGTACTTTCCACTCTGATACCTCTCATAATGAAGGTTCTTTACTGCCAGGGGCTCAGAACTAAACCACAAAAGGTTCGGGTCACAGAGCAAGGCTTTAGCGATTGTCAACTTGGCAGGGTTTAGAATGACCTTGGACAAAGCAAACCTCTGGCCTTGCCTATGAGGGAGTTTCTAGATTGAATGGAGGCAAGAGGCTTCACTCTGAAGGTGAGTGGAACCATGCTGTGAGTTGGGCTGACTGAGGGAATGGGAGGGAGAAAGCCAACACTCTGTGTTCCCACCTGCATGCCCTCCCCACCAGAATGAACCCTTGAACTGAGGTGCAAAGCAAGCCTTTCTTCCCTTAAAAGGTTGCTTTTGTTATTTCCTTTGTCACAGCCACGTGAAAAGAGACATTGTCGTCTCCATGCCTGGCTACCTTTGGGCACAGTCCCACCTTCCTGTTGTGTGGGTAGATCAGCTGATCACAGGTCAATTCGACAACAGAATTCAACCGGTCCTGCTGGGTTCCTGGGGCCTCTTGGCACAGTAAGTCCACAGAGAAAGGACTCCCCTCCCCCGCCCCCGCCAAGATGACACAGGAGAAATCAAGGATGCCCTGACATTCCACGGAAGCCTCTGTACCTCACATATCATCAGATCACCCAGTCTGTCCTTGTCCCAGCCTTTGCTCGGTGACATAAAGACATTCCGCTTTGTTGCAAAAGGGTGGAGGGAGGGGGGTGGAAATAGCCATCCTCAACAACCAACAAGAAATAATTAGTGCACATTGTGTCATTAAACACTAGACTTTAATTAAATTGCATGGAGATAAATACTTGAAGAGACCGGAACGCAGGAGCCCAGAGCCGGCCGAGCGCTTGGCGTAATGGAGTAATAGACGCGCAAACAGCGCCAAGTCAGGGATTCTGACGCGATTAAGACGCTGACTAAATTGGGTTGTCACCTCGCAGGCTGCACCGACCACCTGAAAATTGCTCATTATCTTCCCCGTTTGATCTTCTGGGAGCTAACCAGCCTCTGCACAAATCGCTGCAATGATCAAAGGGCCCGTTTATGTGGGACTCTGTCCCTTGTGGGGGTCCCCGGCTCAGTCTCCGTCTTCACTTTCTCATTTGTATTGGATCACAGGCGACAGCAACCAGTGGGGAGGCTGGGCTAGGGGTGACCAGTGTAAGTCCAGAGATGATTGGCCCTCCTCCAGTCCTCCTGTATTGGGGGGTGGGGAACATCTTCTCTACCAGATAGTGCGAACGCCAGAAATGCTAGTCAGAGCTTGAATCCTATTCCAGACGGCTCTCAGATGTCCACACTGATATCAGTGTTGGGGGCTGCTCTCTCCCTGCATCTGTACCCACGTTGACAGGGTGACACCTGTTAAAGCTGGTGAACAGAACTCCAGCAAGCCCCCGCCCCCACCTCCCGGTGCTTGAACTCGGGTGCCTTGAAGGGCAGGTGAAGTCAGCAAGAGATAGAGGCCGCATCATCCGTGGCGACGTACACACTGAGCAGCAGGAACTAAAGGCAGGCAGGCAGGCAATGCTGGATTGTCCTCAGACCTTTTTGTACATATACGCCTTGGCTGGGGCAGTACCACCCACTCTGAGGGAGGGCCTTGTGCCCTCAGCTGACCCTCTCTGGCAATGTCCTCATGGACTCTCCCAAGAAGTATGTCTCTTAGTCAGTTTGGGGCCTACCCAGCTGACAATCAAGATTGACCATCACAGGGGAGTTGAGGAGTCAGGTTGTAAAACCAGGTGCATGAGGCAGAGGAGGCCATGGCCTGAGAGGTGAGGCCAGCGTGCTGGGGGTTCAACCAAACCCTTTTCCCTGGAAGCTCTGAAAGACCTTGGAGTCCAGTATGCCCAGGTATGAAGTGGAGGATGTTCATACCACAAGCTGGACTGGGCTCAGTACAGCCCTCCATGGTGGAGCTGGCAGACTGGTGACTCCAGGGAAGGAAGACTGCCTTTCAAGGCTGACCCCTTCCCCAGCAGATCCCTCCTAAGAGCAGAGTGCTGCTCTGTGTCCCACTGCAAGCCGCTTGAGGATAGGGACAGTCAGGGACTTAGGTTCTGCTTCTGCAGGAGGGAGGTGACCACAGGCCTGTCTGGTAGACATGGGGTAGGAACCTTGAGTAGCATGGGGATGGTGATGGGGCTGCTGTGGACCCAGCTTTGCTGCGGAGTGCTCCCGTCACTCTTCATTCTGTATCTCACCATTCGCTCATTCATTCATTCATTCATTCATTCATTCATTATCTCATCGTTCATCCACTCACTCATTCATTTATTCATTCACTATCTCATCATTTACTCATTCATTCATTCATTATCTCATCGTTCATCCACTCATTCATTCATTATCTCATCATTTATTCGTTATTTCACCACTATTCGTTCTTTCATTAAATCATCACTCATTCATTAATCCGTTCATTCATTATCTCACCGCTCACTCACCCACTCATTCATTCACCAGATGCTTAATGTGCTCCCAGCGTGGGCAGACAGTGCTCTAGGTACTTGGACTCTGTCTTAGTTCCCTGTCTAGTGTTATGATAAACACTGTGACCAAAAGCAGCCTGGGAAGGGAAGGGCTCATTTCAGCTCACAGCTGGAGCCCATCACAAAGGGAATTCAGGGCCGGAGCTCCAGGCAGGAACCTTGAGGCAGGAATTGAGAGAGGCAGTGGAGGAACACTTGGCTTGCTCAGCCTGCTCCCTAACACAGCTTAGGATCACCCGCCCTGGAGAGGTACCACTCATGGTGGACTGGGTCTTCCCCATCAATCACTAATCAGGAAGATGCCCACACAGATTTGCCCAAAGGTCAGTGGGAGAGAGGCATTTTCTCGTTTGAAGTTTACTTTTCCAGATGACCCTGACATGGTCAAGTTGACAAAAAATTAACCAGCACAGGATTCGTCCTTGAGTAAAAAGCAACCACTGTCTGTCTGAGTGGGGTGAGAGTGGATAGGAACGAGGTCACACTTCGGCATGACATAGACACACATGTGGCCTCTATTTGAGCTCAGCCTTGTGTGCACAAGGAAACTGACCTTCCTTTGTGCCATGGCCTGTCCATGCAGAACACCACACAGGCACAAGCTAACCTTCCCTTACCTTACAATATAGATGAGAGTATATTTTTGGTTTTTTGGAAAGTAGCAAATACTGGGGAAAGGGAGAAAAAGGGGAGTGTGGTGAGGGCGAGCCAGTGCTGGACTAATTTTTCAGGAGGAGAAGGGGTAATGATAGCAAGCATATTTTAAAAATTTACACATGTGTGTGTCCGTATGTGTGTGCATGTGTATGTATTATGTATGTGAATGTGTATATGTATGTGTAGGTGTGTATGTGCATGCATGTGTGTGTGTGTGTGTGTGTGTGTGCATGTCATAGTGTGTATGTGGAGGTCAAAGGACAATATGCAGGAGTTGGTTCCCTGTTTCCACCATATGAGTTCTGGGGGTTGAACTCAGGTCATCAGGCTTGACTGCAAGCATCTTAACTGACTGAGCCAGTGAGGGCTTCTCATACTGTATTTGTGGTGGTTGATGTTGATTGTCCCCCCGACGGCATCTGGCATCACTTAGGAGATGATGCCCAGGAGGGACCATCCCGATAGGTTCATTACAGTGGGAAGATAAACCTTAACAGAGAGCAGTGCCATTCCCTATGGGGTCCTAGACAACATAAAAACGAGGCTTGCTGGGCACCAGCACCTGTCTCTCTCCGCTTCGTGAATACGGGCACAGTGCGGCCAGTGTCTCCAGCTCCTTCCTCCATGACTTCCCCACCATGGTGGGCTGCAGCTAAGTCCGAATAGACCCCCCACTCTTCAGTTGCTTTTCTCAGATGTTTTATCGCAGCCCTGAGAAAAGTAATCAGGGCAGCGGGTGATCATTACGACCCGGTGCTAAAATCAACAGAATCTGGCAAGTGTCCAGCCACAGTGGTCTACTAGCCCCTGAGGAAGATAGACAGATTGACACCTCCTGGTCCTGGTGAAAGCCCTGACCCCCTTCTTGCCACAGATGTCCCATTCTGAGGCCCGGGTCTCTCTGGTGGCGTGGGGAGGAGATTAAACTGGAGCTGTAGGGCAAACGTGAACCCAGGACAAGACAACAAGTAGAATCCACGTAGGCAGACTCAATAATTCACATGGCTCCTTTAAATATTTACGTCCCCGGCTGTTTAAAATATAGAACTATGTCTTTGAATAGATGCTTGTAGTTTGATCACAGAGCTGAAGACAGCTGATGGGTGAGGGAGTAGAGGGTGTGACCAGGCTAGGGCTCTTGGGGGTCATGCAAAGTAGCTGCTTTCGTTAGAGGAAGAGGCTTCCTGCCAACGTTCAATATCACCTTGGGTCGTGGACCACACGCGGGCATGTGTGCAGTCCACCCCCCCTTCATCCATTCCCTTCCTTCCTCTCTCCCTCCCTCCCTCCCTCCCTCCCTCCCTCCCTCCCTCCCTCATCCATTCATTTTCTCATTAGTCTTGCTGGCTCTGGAGCCAGACATCCCAGTTTCAAATCCTGGCTCTGTCCCCGGGGGCCTGGCTGTGTGACCTGGAGTTTTCACTGTAACCTCTCTGGTTCTCGATGCCTTCTTGTAAAACGAAGAAATGAGCAGGTATAAATGAACACAGTGTCTGGAACTGGCGCGGCTGCTACTGGGGGCCTCGTAAATACTGTTGCTAAGGCAATAGGTAGCATCGCCATGCATTCATTTACTCTCTAAGGAAATATTTGCTGAATGCCAGGGATGCACTAACAGCCTTGGGAGGGCAATGGGAACTGAGAAAAAGATACATTCTGCCTCAGAGAACCTTCCCTGGGACCCTGGGCATCTGTCAAACAAAAGTCAACAAGGTGAGTTGACATTGCTTCAGGGCTTGGAGGAAAACGGTCCAACAGGAGGGACTCAGAGTCCCTGGACCAGGCAAGGTGCCTCAGCAAGAGTCAGTGAGATCCTGTCTGAAGAGTGACCTTTAATTTGAAGTTTGGAGTATGAGAAGGAGCCCGGGACAGAGCGCGCAGGCAAGGATTCTGAAGTGGGGTGTAGTGGTGTGTTTGGTGTGTTTGAAGAGAAAGATGGGCAGGACTCAAGAGTAGCTGGCCTTCAGTGGACTCATTCAGGGACTGTGGTGTTTCCAGAATATGACAGACCCTCAGAAAAGTGCACAGTGGTCTGAGTTTCCCAGCTGGACTCAGTAAGACCGGAGTTTGACGCGAGGTCTGCCTGACTCCCAAGCTTGTGCCTTCAACGGATGCACAGACCACCCCCGAGGAGGAGCACAGATCTCATAACTTGGATAAGTTCAGAGTGGGCCTGAGGCAAGCGTGAGAGCCTGGCAACCACTCAACGCCACCTTCTCCAAATGCTGCCAGGGAGTCACGCAACAGAAGCCTGCTTCTGAAATCCACATCAAAGTGCCCTCTGCCTTGCATTCCCGGGGAAGCCATACCTCGCAATTCCAGCCTCTTCCTGGATACTCTGGTGTAGCTGGTTTAGGAAGCAACCTGGACATTGATATTTTGATAGCTTCTCAGGTGACAGGTGACATCACTTTGTAAGCCTCATCTCACTGGGCAGTTACCGTGATGGTACCTGTGCTGAGGATGAAGAGGCAGGTGCTCAGAGAGGTTAAACAGCCTGCCCAAAGTTGCACAGTACAGAAATACTGGAGTCTGAGATTGAACAGAAACTCCTGCCCCCATGCTGGCCTTGCCCCAGATGGAGCTGGGGACTGGAACACATGAGACCCAAGAGAAGGAAGTCACAGAGTCAGAGCTGCAGATGGCTGGGGGTTCCTTGCAGGCCTGGGGAACCCCTACTGGGAGAGGCTCTAGGCACAAGAGGGTTCCCCTGGTCTCTAAAACAAGACTGACAGCTTTCTGTGCCCAACCTCTTGTCCCTGACATCAGAAGTGTTTGGATTTGAACTCACCTTTGATAAACTCCCAGCCTGGTTCCCTCACCCCAGGGTCCCATTTCACACAAGGTAAACAAGCACTTAGATGACTTGTTAAAGGGCTGGCCCTGCAAGCCCGAGGACCTGGCTTTGGTCTGCCTTTGATCCCCAGGACCCGCGTGGGCACGGTGGCCTGTGCTTGTAATCCCAACCAATTATAAGGCAGGCGGGTCCCTAGGGTTTGCTGGCCAGCAAGGCTAGCCTAATTGGTGAGCTCCAGGCGAAAGAGTAACACCGTCAGAAACAGAACAAAGCAGTAATAGCAACCACAGAAAACTCAGACTGATGGCGGCTGAGGAACAACACCGAGACTGAGTTCTGGCTTCTGCGTGCATGTACACAGACACACAGACACACAGACATGCACACGGTGTGCATGAGACTGATTTCTGGCTTCTGCATGCACACACACACACACACAAGTGAATATGCATGCACATAGACATGCACCACACACACAGTCACGCATACACACATGAATATACATGCATGCACACACACATACACGTGCACACACATGAATATGCAAGCATACACACATACACACACAGGCACACACACTGAAACACACGAATATACACACACATGCACTACACGCACAGAAAGAGGGCACACACGTTCACGCACACAAACACACAACTGCCGTGTGTTGCATTTTACAAGTCAGTGAGCTAAGAGGAGAACTGCCAGACTTTCTCTTCTCACTCCAAATACCATCTTTCCTTGTGGGGTCCCCTCACCACTGTGCCCTGCCCGGGGCTGTAATGATTGGAGCCTGGGGGACGCTCATCTTTGGTCCTGCGATCCCTCCTTTCTTTCCTTCCCCGGTTCGGTATCTCCCCAGCACCAGGCTATCTCCTGCAAGCAGAAGCATCTTCTCTTGGGTAGCCAGGCATTGCACAGCAAGGAGAAGAAGACCTGAATTCATGTTGATTTTCGCTTCCCTTAATGTAAAACAGGATTGCCTTCATTTCTGATTTCGTGGGTTTATCTTACATGGCCAAAGCCCCGGTTATCTCTGCTCCACTAAGTCTTGAGATTGGTTTGGAGCGTGAACATATATTCTAGGAAACTATTAAAAGTGCTTTAATTGGCTGTCCGGAGGTACCCTCCACCCTGCTCTCCAAATGCACCTTGCTTTTTTGTCTTTCTCAAGATCTGGGGGCTGACAGCCAGAGTCGGGGGACCTGGGTATATTTCTTTCTCTCTGAGACACACACACATACACTCATACACAGGCACGTGAACACACACACACATGCACACTGAGACTGGGAAACATGGGCTCTGTGTAGCAGATCCCTCTTCCGTTCATGGCCACACATCCAAATTCTCCTCTAGACACCCTTAGGAGCATATAAGTATATATCTAGTAAAAGTGTGCTAACTTAGAACATGGGGAGAGAGCACACTAAAGAGATGGCCTGTTAGTAATGTGTTTGCCACACTAATGTGAGGACCTAGGTACAGATCCCCAGCTCATGTCAAAACCAAACAAGTCAGGTGTGGTACTACCTGCTTGTACATCCCAGGGATGTGGAGACAGAGACAGATGGTCCCTGAGGTTCAGTCAGGTGAGCTGAATCAATGGTCTCCAACAACAAAAAACGGATGGAGAGAGATTGAAGAAGACCTTTGACATAGTTTCTGGCTTCCACATACTACGCACATGTGGACACACAGGAGCAAAACAAAGCAAAGCAATCCTGATTGGAAAGTAAACACATGGTAGAGATGTGAGTGTTCAAATGGACTTCAGAGAGAAAGATAGAGCCACCTGGGGTTGTCAAACACAGTTGAAAGGTCTCCATGGTATCAGGGTGACCTAACCTGTGGGAAGCCATTGAACATTGGTGGGATGCCCCTCCTGGGAAAATGATGGTGCCTGGTTCACATTCAGGTTCTTCCAACTTGGAGAATGGAGATCTCAAGAGAGCCACAAAGCCCCGCAGAGCCTGTCTCTTGTCTGAGTCTTGGACAGTTAGGCGAGAGGGGTTTGGAAATGCATGTGACACTCTGCAGGTAGCTGGCACCAGTCAACTGCTGTGTGTAACTCTCTCCACCTGCTATGCAGTACATGGCTTTGCTTGCGCTCTTGTAAAAAGCACATGCTCGAAGGTACTAAGAAGTGGGTGCTTCCTTGAGTCTTTCTGGAGTTACTTCCTGATATTTCTGCACCTTGATGAAGTGGCCAACACATATAGTGGTAGGTAAAGAACGTATATTTATTAAATGACCAGCTATGAAAATCTATGATTTGTGTGTGAGAAAAAGGGAGAAGGCATGAGTGGGTGAGTTCTCTTACAGCCACAGCACTGAGAGAACAGATTGTGACCAAATAAACCCAATCAAAACAGTTAGGTAAATAAAACACTAAACAAAAAGCAGAAAATGAATAGAATTTTTCAAATTAATCTTTGTTTCATTTTCCTTTCCAACTTGGTCACCAGATTTAAAAATGGTTAAACTGCTTAAATTGGAACCTTAATTTTTAATATGCCGCGGGATAAAGAATTGGTTCCATGGTTAAGATGGCTTGCTGCTCCTTCAGAGGACCCAAGTTCAGTTCCCAGCATACACCTCACATAGCCCACAACTATCTGCAACTTCAGCTCCTAGGTGTCTGGCACCATCTTTTGGTCTCTGCATGTATCTGCATTCACACATTTAATAAAAATAATACGACTTTAAAATGGCATCATTCTATAGTAGAACAACTATATCCCAAATACTATATAATCAAGTATTTCCTGGGTCTTATTTATATACGAACATTATACACAAACTGATTTTTTTTTAAAAAAAATTAATTTGCTAGTCAACCATTCTAAATAATTTGTCCTTAAATTCTACAAAGTTAAAGTGTCACGAGAAGACTCATAAAACATCAGTGTTTCACTTTGTTTTGGTTTCTTGGGGAAACAATAAAGTAAGAGCCTATAATCTTACCTCTGACCATGTAGTTCCTCAAACTGACACTCTTAATCTGAGTGTGAGCTGGGCCACTCCCAGGGATCCTCCTGCTTCTGTCACCCCACCCCATCGCCACTGCTGTCTGGTCAGGTCCCTTGGGTGCATGTGTGCAGCGAGGTGAGTGGCTGGGCAGATTGCCTTAGTTCGTATTTAGCGTTAGCCAAATCCTCTCAAGCCAAGTTAAACATAACCATCTCTCTTATCTACTGGGGCGCATTCCAGGGTACCGAGTGGGATCCTAAGCCCTCAATCACCCTCAATTCTGTCTATAATGTGTTTTTCTTTCTTCATTAAGTTCTAAGAGAGTGAAGGGTGGGTAGTGTATACTGTATGGATACAATGTGTGAAAAGATGACCCTGGTCCTAGAATGGGGTGGCGGGAGACCTTATGGGGACACTCAGAAGAGCGCATGGTTTTAATAGTGAATTCTAGAACTTTTCATTTTGTATGGCCTGATGCAATGGGAAGAGAAGTACAGTGAGGGCAGGGTCTTTCTCAGTTGCTGTTTTCTGGTGGATCCTCTCACCTACCCAGGGCACTGACCTCATTTTCTTGCCTCCCGGAAGAGACTGGTCTGGTTGAGGGCCATGTCCCTGACCTTCAGCATTGGTTCTTCTACATTCTGACAGGACCAGACTGCTGTCTTGAAGGGGATGAGGTGGGGGTGGGGTGACAGCAGAGACTGAGAGAGCTTGAAGGAAGGGGAAAATTTTGGAGGCTTGGAAGGTGGGGAGGGGGAAGAGGGGGAGGAGTTCTTGTTTGTGCAAACTCTGTGCATACAGAGGCATGTCCTTTGGGCGCATGTTACCTCGTGGAGCCCTGAGTCCTAGCTCTGGAGGCAGAGGAGACACTCTGGGAAGCCACAGAAAGCATGGGCTGATGTGATCCATCTGTCTTCAGCATCACGGTTTTCCTTCCCCACCCCACCAGTCAGCAGACTCCTTGCTACAGCCTTAGAAGTTCAGCTGAGCCAAAGTTATGAACCAGGGGTTGGGCGACCATTCAGACATTTCGGGGGGCTCCTGCCTAGGAGTGGGCATCCATCTTTGCTCTAGGTGTTTCAGCTTGGGAAAGGTCAGCTGCTCTTCCAACTGTTCCTGGCTTTTATGCCACCAAGTCCTCCCAGCAACCCCAAGGTTAGGTAGGTCACCATGCCTCCTTGCAGTTAGGTGGCTAGGTGCCAGAACACTGGGCTGTTTGTCTTCAGGTTCTGGGGGGAGTGCTCCATCTCTCCGTTCTCTCTCCCTCCCCTCCTCCCTCCCTGCAAAACCCCAGTATCCACAGGGCCTCCCGCACTCTAGCAAGCACTGTGGTACTGAGCTGCCTCTCCAGTTCTTGTATTTTATTCTCAGTGCCTCTCTCATTCACCTAGACTGGCCTTAGGCTCACTCTATACCCCAGACTGACCTTGAACTTGCAATCCTCCTGCCTCAACCCCTCAGTAACTGAGCTGATAGACAGTGCCATCAGATCTGTACAAGACCTGGTATCTTAATGTCTGGGCCCAGGAGAAAGAAAGTTCTGGAGAATTTTGATTCCACATGCAGCCCCTCCAACAGCCCTGGGTCTGACTAAAGGTCAAATTCAGAATTTCCATTCTCCTCCTTCCCACTTTCCTTTGAGAATGGAGAGTGATGACGCCCCCTCCCACCACACACCACCCCTAACATGGCCACTGGGTGAACTCAGGTTTGCCACAAAACCCGTCCCTTGCTCCCGCTCTCGGCAGTAAATACCCTCCTCCCTCCTTTCTAGCAGCTGTAATCGCTTCCCTGAGTAGTGTTTTCTTTATTTCCTCTCCACGACTGCAGACTATCTCCCTGGAAATACACGTTGCCGCTACTCAAAGAAGCCCATAGTCACTAAACACATTGTGTGCTGTCTTTGAAGGCAAATGGCCTCAGACTCCTGCAAAGATAAAGCTTGCCAACAGAGCGATGGACCCCTGTGATGACCATTGCTGGGGAGACATGCTGCACAGCCTCAGACCCCTTCCCTGGGGTGCAGGGAAGGCCGAGCGAGCAAGGAGGGGACAGAGGAGATGGTGTCTGATCCAGAGGGAGGCCCACCTCTGTACTGTGACACCCTGGATGATGCCCAGGGGAGAAAAGAGCAAGCATTGGGGAGTGCAGATGGTACCCCCAGAATGCTATCTGGGGTTTCCTGTAGGCACTAACTCCCTGCCCCCCACACAGAGTCCAACCTCTGGGATTCTCTCAAGACAGGGAGGGAGACGCCCAGAGGCTCAGAGAAGAACCAGGACTGGGAGACAGCTCGGTGGCTCATGCTGGCCTCTCAGCACTCAGGAGGCTAGCCTGGACTATATAGTGAGTACCAGACCATCCTGAGCAAAATGTGAGGCCCTGCTTCAGACTGCTCTCCCTCTCCTCCAACATGGAATGTTTGAGGTTATACGTTCACAGCCGCCTGTCCCCTTCCTACAACCCTGTTTGAGGGTAGGCTGTCACACTGTCTGACACAGCCAGGAGCCCTACAGCGTGGAGGTTGTCCAGGGTGCTGAGAGACCAGAGGGGAGAGGAGCTGCCATGAAGGGTCTGGTATGGTGGAGGGGGAAGCTCAGAGCCCAGACAGCTCCTGATCTGATAGGGGAACCTAGCATGTAGGCTGAGAAGGTGGTGGAGGATTCCTGACCTCCCACAGACCGGGAGCTCCACACCAGGGACAAAACTCCCTGTCTATTCTTGGGGACCTGCATGGTGCAGTAGAAGAGGGAGAAGTCATGGAAGTCAGACCTCAAGCCTGGGGGATCCCTCTTCCTCCATCCTCCACATTGGCTGTGTGTCACCACTCAGGGTTGCAGAAGAAGGTGTCCCAATACTCTCCAGTCCTCTGACACCACCTCTAGGGTGGCCTCCAGGATTTTACTTCCTGCAGGTCTCAATCCCGGTCTGACTGCATGCATCTCTCCCACTATCATTTGGATGCCTCCATCTGTCCTCTGGTAGCATATGGGCAGTCCTCACCGTCTAGAATGTGCCTGTCACCCATGGTGAGCAGGCTCCAGGTTTCTGCAGCTTCTTGTCTCAACTTCTCACACGGTGCCTGGCCGCATGTGCACGCTACACTGACTGAGCGCGTGTTCCACGCCTCCACTTCCGCATTGCAGCTGAAATTTTTGTCACCTCTTAGGTCCCAGCCCCCTGCCGGAAGCATTCTCTCTGACTTCTCCCATCGTCCCTCATCCTCTTGCCCATCTTGGCAGCAACAGTTACGCCTCTATTTAACAAATGACACCTGGGATGGTTGACTCTCTGTCCGCTCATCCCGAGGCTCTGCTGGGCGAGGAAATGTGTCTCCGTTGTTTACTGCCCTGCCCTGAGGCGCAGCGCGACACTGTCTGGGTAAAGCCTCCAGGGAAACTTTACCATTTGCTTGATGGCCCAGAGGCTCCTCTAAGCAAGCTAGCAGTCAGAGCCCTCTGGCCTTTCCCTCCTTTAGAAGCAAATCTCCAAGCCATGGGTTCCCAGAAAGTTCGCTCTAGGACCCTATTCAGTCTAGGTCTCAATAGGTTCCCAGTAAGCTCACTCCTAGGACCCTGTTAGTCTAGGTCCCAGAAAACACATTGGAAATGCCATTCTCCTTCTTCAAACCGAGCCAGCCACTTCACACCAACCAGCTTGGGAAAAGTTAGAGAGCTGGCTCATACCACAGGTTGGCAGTAATGTGGGTGACACCAGCGTTCTGCAAACCAGGCAGGCACTAGAGAGAAGAACTCTATGTACTGGGCCCACCGTCCCGTTTCTGATAGACTCGAGAAAGTCTTGGCTTAGGTCCCAGGGACACCCCCAAGTGGTGAGGCGTGGGTCACCTGACATTCACTAGAGGAAGATCAGACTCCAGAAATATCTGCAGCAGAGGAATTGGAGATTTATGGAGCACAGCAGGTAGATCCCAAAACACAGCATTAAGTGAAAAAAATTAAGGCACAACAATGAGAGCTATAGCTCAATACAATTTATGTAAATTAAAACGCATCCGCACGATAAGCAACAGCATATATTTCACCAGAAGCATTCATGTCTGGGGATATAGATCGGGGATGTTAGAATGGGAAGGGGGCGGGGTGGACTGTGTGCAGGGAAGGGGATGGAATGCAGCCAGAACAGAGAGAGGTGGGGCCGGACGCCAGCCACCATGATGACGGTGGAAAGCAGGGGGTGAGGAGGAGGGCAGGTGATGGACTTCATTAATTCAGTGCTTCCAAGAGATAATGGCAGCAACTGATGAACTAACCCATCGTCCTTCCCTGGAACTCAGCACGACTCCAGAATAGGGCTAACAAGGGTTCCTATTCTGGGCAGTCGAATAGCTTGGGTTTGCTAACTTTTCCTGTGTGTCATAAGACTGTCCAGCAACATCTCTGGTCTCCATCCCTCCATATGCTAGGGAGGGAGATGGGATATGAACACCTCTTAGTCATTGGCAGTGATGGCTGCCTGTGTTGATATCCTCATATCATATCATATCATATCATATGTGAATGAATGATTATAGCGAATGAGTGAGACCCCTGAGACTCATCAGGAAGGGCTGTTGCTTCTGGTTAGGGAGAATGGTACAGATAAACCTGTAGAATAACAATCCCAGCCTCACTCCAGGGCCTTCTGCATCATACAGCATAGTACGGAAGCCTTCTCCATAGGGACCACATCCCTTCCTCGCTGGTAGGAATGGCAAAGAAGGAGTCTTCCATAAAGAGCTAAGCAACTGCTCATGGGTGTGCAGTGACTCCCAGAGTTCATGAGCCAGGACCCAGCAGGAACAAAGCAATGACCGAGCAGGGGCGCCTCTCATGGCTCAGCACATTCTTCTCAGTGCAGCGCTCAACCAGGCCTCAACTCCCGAACAGAAAGGCACACACTGCTAATGGTCCAAATGCCAGATGAGGTGCAAATGCTCTGTGTGGACCAGCGCTTTTCTGGTTCTTCCATGCCTCCTTAGTCAGCCCCAGGCACCCCAGGGAAGCCAGGACTGCCTACTACTACCCCAAGCCACCCCATATCTGTGAGCCTTAGGCACTACACAGCACGCATCTACTTTAGGTCTCTCTTCCTCCTGTGATTGCAAACATCTCAGAGGTAGAGGTTTTGACTAAATCATCTCTCCGTCCCCAAAACTCGCATCCACTCAGGACATAAGCTGAGCTGATTTGGGGCCAAGGCAGAAGACTGACCTATCCACACCATTCTCGTTGACAGCCAACCTGTGCAGACGAGTTTCCTGGGCCCTAAGAGGAAGGAATATCTTGGACAGGACCTTCCCCCAAGCTATAGGTAGCAGAAGAGTGCTAGGTCACCTGTTACCCTGTGTCTTTGATCTTCTCAAATAATCTGAGGGGCCCTGGAGGGGGGGGCTTATCTTATGATTTCTTCATTCTTGATGCCTAGAACAAGTTTTTTTTCCAGATAAGAAACAGTCATGGATTGACAGATGGATAAAAGGAAGAATGTATGTATGTATGTATAAATTGATCCATGGATTGATGGATGAGCAGATCAATTGACAGATGGATTAATGCATGAATAGATCGATGGACAAATGTATGTATGTATGTTCAGATGGATGGATAGACATATGTATGTATGTATGGACAGGTGGATGAATGGATAGACAGATGGATGGATGGATGGATGGATGGATGGATGGATGGATGGAGGGATGGATGGATGGATATACAGACAGATGTATGTATGTATGGATGAATATAATAAATATAAGCAAAAAAGACAGATGAAAAGATAGACACATGGGTGGGTGGTGGCTTGGTAGTTTGATGGGAGTGTGGATTTATGAATGAGAGAGCCGAGGAACAGATGTGTGGGTAGAGCCAGAGTAGTGGTTACATGAATGAGGAAAAGAGAGGTTAGGAAAAGGATAAGTAGTGGGTAGGCTTCAGGAGTAGGTGGGAGCGTTGCTGCTTTGCAGGGTAAAGGAAGTGCATATGGCTGGGTGGGACAAGTAACGTGGGAGAGTCCGTAGGTTACAGCTGGGGCTGTAACGGTGGCACGAATGTTCAAATTCTTCCCAGCGCCCAACATCTCACTCAGACTTCTTAAGTGAAATGGCCCTTCTGAACTCGGTTTCATCAAATCCTGTCCCAAGTCCCCCTTCCTTTCCAGCTCTCGGCCCCTTCCAAAGCTAGGCTCTTGTGTGCCAGATGGAAGCCTTCCCAGGAAGCTGGGCTCCAGTCCCTGCCTCTGCGCTTAGCGCTCATAGTGAACAGATTTAATACTTAACTCCAGCGTCTCTCCGCTCCTCACCTGCCTGAGGAGGTAGAGGCAGCAATTTGCATATTTATTAAATATCTCTTAGCAGGGTACACAGCCGCAGTGCTGCCTCCCGCTCCTGCTGGCAGACAAGCCGCACGATCAGAGCCGCATCACGGCCCGATAAACAGCTATTAGGACCCAGGATGCTGGGAGGAGAGAGAGGGGCTGTGGGAAGCAGGGACCTTGCTGGGGAAGAGGCCCCAGGGGCCCAGCACGAGATTGTCAGACACTTGCTGGGCAGCAGGAGCTGCTGTTTGTGGCCCAGGCAGAAAGGGCTCCCGGGGTATCTGTTCAGCCTGACTCCATGGAATACCCCTGAAAATCAACTGTTTCTTCAGAAAACCCCAGGAGAAGAGGTTTCAGAGTACGCTTTTTTTGTGTTTCTTCTGCTGTTCAGAATACCTGGGAGCCCTTCCTACTGTCTGTACAGAACAGTGTCTGTGTGGGAACAAGCTCACTCCTGATCCATGGCCTTGGGTCAAAACCGAGACACATCCACTGTGGGTTGGGCTACCATGCTCCAAAAGGAGTCACTTAGTGAGGACCAGGCTTGGTTATAACATCCAGGGTCTTGGTTACAGGTCTCTGCATAGGTGCTGAGTGCCGTTCTAGAGATTAAGAGGACCCTGCCAGAAGCCTGAACGAACTGGCCCCCTACACAGTTCATCTTGGGGGGCCACAACTCATCTATCTGCCTCCTGCCACAAAGTCTAGGATGGGTCTTGGGGAGTCATCCTGTCCTGGTGTGAGTCTCTCTTCACTTCTTTTCGGCTGGGTGACTTTGAGGCTCACCTTCCCCACTCGTTCAATGGGGTTGAATGGTCGGACCCTCCCAGGCTGGCTATGAGGAGTTACATACAACGAGGGATGCCCAAGATTCAGCACAAGGCCTGATTCCAGTCGGGCAGGCTGGAAATGTTTGCTATTGTTAGTGAATCATAGAAAGTCCGAGATGCAAAGTCAGGCTGGTTTAACTACCCGTGGTCAGCTGTGGTCTGAAAATAAGAGATGGAAAATTCCAGTGTTCAGCAATTCATAAGGTTTAAATCTAATGCCATTCTTAATGGACTATTGTAATTTTGCTTGCCTCCATCTTGCTTGGGGGTGTGAGGCATCATTCAGTCTGTGTCTATATGCACTAACTGCTCACTGGTCCGCTGAGATGCAAGCCATTTTGTTTACTAGGTTGCACTATTTCAGAATCCCATGCTAAGTTCAAAGGACGCTTATTTGACTAGTGTCAGCTGCAAGAGGGTGACAGAAAGGTGGCACAGCGACCCAACACAGCCAACAGGATGGCACAGAGGCTCAGGTTAACTCTGGTTCCCCAGGGAGCACTGCAGGACACTAAGAAGAAACGATATAAATAAAGGCTGGTCACTATCCACAGTTCAGGTTTTCATTGGGGATCCTGGACCTTGTCCGCCATGGATAGCAGGGCTGTTCTGTTGTGTAGGCTGTCTGCTGCCTCTGCCAAAATAGGAGTCCTCAAGACTCTTCGGGGTAACGCAAGACCCTCATTTTGCAGGTAATGAAACAAAGTCCAAGAATAAAGAAAGGGACATGTGTGGTCACACGAGAGTAGTAGGGACTCATCTCTCTTGGACTCCTCATTCAGGGAGAATAACAAGAAGGGTGGCCAGGAGTGGGGTGGCCCCAGCAAGGGGAACCTGGGGATACTCCTAAAGTCTCTGGAAAACTCTCATAAACATAAGGCCTGATGCTTGCAGGGCTGCTGCAGACAGCAAAAATCTCTGGTTGTAAAATGATCCTCATAAAACAAAGATGAAAAGAAAAAAAACGCACAATAAAAGCAGCAGTGTCCCTTAGGGAGGAGGTGGAGAAAGGCTAAGTTCTGAGGCTGGCCCCTGCACGCCGGGTAGATCCAGAGTTCAAAGCCGAGAGTAAGTGTGTGGCCAGCACAATAAGGAGGGCAAGACCAGAGACCATTGCTGCAACTGTGGCTAGGATGGGGGTCACTGTGGGGGTCCCCGGTTTCTCCAGACATGTTCCTGAGCGTCTCTTTCTGTAGTTGGAGAGGATCTGTCCCAAGTCTCCTGGGAAGATGAGAAAAGTTGGCTGTGTAGTGGGTAAGGTCTGGCCTTGCTGAGTGTGGGAGTCGGGTGTGGACAGTGGGGGCGCTTACAACCATGGTGACAGTGGGCTTCCTGGGCTGAGGGATGGGCAGGTCCTCGTGGGTGAGAATGGCATCTAGCTGGGTATGACGTGAATCTCTTGGGCCACCTTCAGAGCCTCCTATGGAAGTAGCTCTACTCAGTGAAGCCTCAGGCCCTGGCACTAACTGTCCCCTGAGCTCTCTCTGTTCATCATGCTTGGCTTTTGTCTATCGGATCCCAGCGAGTCCATCTTGATGAGTGTTCCATTCCTTTCCTCTCTGGCTTCAGGGCCGAGAGACATTGTCCTTCCCGCTGACAGAGGCAGACTCTGCCTCTCCCTGTATAAGAGCTGGTGCCTCTTTGGCCCCTTGCTGCTCAAGTGACTTAGTAGTTCCCTTAAAACCCCAGCCTAAAGTCCCAAGGACAACCTCTTTGAACAAATAAGGAATACCTTTTCACTAATCAGGGACCTCCATCTGTCTCCAGGAGAACCCTGTGAGAACCTCTCTGACCTCTTCCTGGCATGCACCTCTCTTATCCCTCTTAACTGGACAGAGCCAAGGATCATGCTGACCCATCCTCATCTTAGGAAGGATGTGATTGGGATGCATGGCTCCCTGAGGGGGTCATGGAGCCTTCTAGGCTGAGAGGAGCTAACCTGCTCATAGACATGCTGTCTCTCTCATACTCTGGAAGATGTTAAAAAAATCCTCTCAAAGGTTTGACCCCACACCCTGTTTGGGGACACTGTGACAGGAGAGGGGACTTGGGGATGGCCAGGGAGGAGAGCAAAGCTTACAGAGACCACAGTCTCACCGCCTGAAAACCTGCTTCTTCCTGTCACCCCCATGGGGCTGCTTGGAGTTAATGCAAGCATTTCATAGCACCTGACATATGGCAAGCGAGAGTCGTGTGTTGTCAATGATGGCGCTGTCACGGGTGGTAACGTTATCTCAGAAAATGCAGTTTTCACATAATGTCACTTCAAATGGCTCCCCCGGTGCCTTGTATCACCCTCGTCATGATCTGAACAGGGACCACCATCGTTCCCTTGCTCTCTCGGAGCAGTGGAGTGGTTCTTCCAAGCACAGAGTCAACATCTGTCCACATCTGCATGGGACTCTGCCACCTCTACTACCGGGTGACTGGACCATTGCTTGTTTTCCAATCCTTCATTTCATCATCCGTGAAGAGGATGCTCGCTTCTACAGGGCCCGAGGAGCAACAGAAGCATCTCTGGTTGGGCTAGGAGACTAGCGGATGAGGCTGAGGACCGTGGCGTGTACCCTGCGTGTGGAGCCTCCTGACACTGGGCTGCAGCAATCCTTGACCATGGAGAGACCGAGAGATCAGTAAGGCTGACTGCATATACCCTAGGCTCAAGAAGTCAGCAGTGATGTGCTGGTTCCTGGGAATACCCTGAAAGATACAGGGAAGGCGGCAAGGAGGTATCAGGGTTGGAAGCTCAGAACCCAGCAGTGGCAGAGTCAGACTGTATCAGCAGAATAACTGAGGCTAAGGGAGGTGGGACCCTCTGTACTTGGTGGCGACAGTAACAGCTTGAGGTGGGGGGTCTCGCCCTAAGTCACCATGGTAATGGCAGCTTCAGCCTCCATGCTGACTGAACTTGGCACCTTGTGATCCGTGTTTCACTCCGGCAGTCCTCGGGATGTGGGGGGATCCCGCCTCAGTCCACACACCTCATTGCACTTGAAAACAGGCTATGAGATCAGTCCAGGACCACGCCCAGCTCTGGGTTAGAGCTTGTGTCTGCCTCCAGTGCCTATGAGTGCTATAAGAAGTTAGACCATTCCATCCAGGACCAGTGGTTATTTCCAGGTGGTCAAGTCCGCTCTCTTGATAAGCACACTGTCTTGGGGGGCAGTGCATCCCAGGAGTTGGGGGGGGGGAACAGACCAGGGCTGGATTCCTGACCCACAGGAGCCCTAGTATAATGGATACTTGTGAACACGATGCAATACATAGAACTTGCGCGTGCGCACCACTTCTCGATGCTGAGGCTCCCTCTCATACCCTGCCTGCTCCAGTACCTTCCAGCACACCTGAGTCTCTATTAACCGCGCCTGGTTTCCGTGCCTGGGAGATGTTTTCCAACCCAGCTCTTCCTTGCCCTTTCTTCCAGTTGGTTCCTTCAGGAAGCTGATTCTGATTCCCCAGGCTGTTAAGGGCGCCCCCTCCCTTCTGGCCCCGCAGCACCTCTAACAGCCGGCTCCTCCTGGTAATTGCCAATTACCTGTCTGTCTGGAGTACCTGGGGCAGGGAGGATGTCATAGCTGTCCCCAGCACCCTGCAGTTGGCAGAAGGTGATCTGGACTGGTTGCAGAGCAGATGAGCAATTGAACCAGTGAACAAATAAGCAGATAAATGTGACAATAACAGGAAAGCCACCACGAGCAGTCCCGCCACCCAGCCTCTTCTGGGTCACAAGCATCCTTCCCTGCTCCTCCTCAACTCTCCCTCCCCCCGCCAGTCCTACCACCACAGGCGACTTTTCTCAACACTTGAATCTCCCTGTCATCTTTGTAGGAGATGTTGTCTGGCTAAATATGATGGTTCGCGCCTGTGATCCCAGCACTCAGAAGCCGAGGCAGGAGGATTAAAATTGTTGTGAGTTTGAAGCTCTCCTGGAATACATAGTGAGTTCATCTCTCAAGGGGGTGGTGGTCTTAAAAGGAAAGAAAGAAAAAAGCTACCTAGATCCTGGGTCTGTAAGGTCCAATTACAGTGGCTGTACAGTTAGGGGTTCACATCCAGGACACAATCAGGATGTAATGGGGTCCCTTAGAGTGGTCACATCTAAGTGTGAGGATCCCTAAGATGCCCAAGAGAGCTTCTGAGTTCAGCTCCATTGTTTCACCTTCTGTCTTCTGCTGGAAGGGAAGGAAGGAAGAGCAGTTGTCTTCCAACACTAGCCATCAATTTCCTATCCCAAGCGTGTCCCCAAAAGCTCTGGCTGTGGGTTCTGCATCACCATGAACCGATCACACCCTCACACCTCATCTCAGAGAAGTTCCTCTAGAGCCCACTCCTGAACTGCCAATCCCTGTCTTCCTGGAGTTTGGACACAATCCCTGGAGTGGTCTGTCCAGAGGAGACGATCTCACCACAGTTCCCTGTGCTGTAAAATGTCAGGGTGTCTGTGTTCTTTATTTATAGACATACTGCTTTTCAACTCTTCTCACTCCAACATTCCAATGTGTTATTTCTGAAGATAAATGCACATTACGGTTTCATAATAGAAACTGCATCTCTCCCGTGTGTCACCTCTAAGCATGTATATACATAAATATGGCACATTGCCTCTGACAGTAATTTAAAAGGCACTTTGGGGAACATATTGATCATGACCGAGGAGCTGAGCTGGCAAGGTCTAGATTTCATAGAATCTGCCTCCTCCCAACCCTGGAGTTGGGAGCTGGGGACTTATGGATTTCATTAATCTTTATATATTGGGGTGCTTGCTCCTAAGCACCATGGGCTTAGGGAAGAAGGGAAAACAAAATTTTATGACTAGAGTGTAAACAAGAAAAGAAAAATGCAGAAATGCAGACTCCACAAATGCAGAGCAAATGGCCAGCAAGCCAGCTCTCTTTTCCCAGATGGGACTTAAGATTTCTCTGTGGGAGGCCATCTGAAGCTGCTCGGGGGCCCTGGGGACCCTCAGCTTAGCAACCCATTCTCCAAGGATGGCATATGTGGTCCAGCCAGAGCATCCTCTAGGACCGGGGTAGTGTCCTCTTTCCTTGCTCTTCTGCGTCCTGAAGACCTCTGAGGCTCACCTTGATCTAGTCACCTATGCCCTTGGGACCAGTCTTCTTTTGGAAACTACTAGAAACCCATCTCCTCTAGGAAGTTTCCATGGATACTCAGAGCTGCACCCCAGCATCTCATTGGTACCCTGGGCCCATCTTAGACGTGATTTCTCTCTAAACTGTTATGAAGATGGTATTGTCTGTCCTAGGTCAGGTACCTTTGGGTATCACAGCAAAAGATGCTAGCATTTGCTGAGTGTCTGTGGTACCCCAGGCAAGTTCCTTCAGCTCTTCCCAATCATTCTCTACAACATCCCCGAAGGGCTGCTTTATTCCAGTTTTTCAGGAGAGAAACTGAGGCTTGGAAATTAAACTATTCTCCCACCATAAATCTGGAGATTTGAGAGTACATAGAGTTACTGCTCCTGGGGCTTCAGGTGGACCTTATCCATCCAAAGGAGAGTTTGCCATGTAAGCATGAAGGCCTGAGTTTTACCCATCTAAAATGTGCAGGCATGGTGGTGGACTTGTAATCTCAGCACTAGAGAGATGGAGACCCGGAGGATCTCTGGGGCTCACAGGCCTGTCAGTCTGGGGTAACCTGTGAGCTCCAGGCTCATGAGAGGCCCTGTCTCAAAAACCAAGTGGAGACCTAATGGAAAAGAATACCCGTTACCAACCTGTGGCCTCCACATCTGCACACACACAAGACATGTACACAGCACATGCACACATATTTATTTTTTTTAAAAAGTAAGCTGGCTTCTGCGGTTCTGCTACTCACAAAGTTGTAAATCCAGAACCTTCTCCATCATTCCTTGGCTTTTTTGGTGCTGTCCACTAGGCTGGTCAACTGAGGTCCTCTACTTCCTTCATCCCTCTTTCTAACACTTCCTTTCTCTCCATCCTCTGATCCCTCATGAGCTCAGATCACCACTAGTTCGGGCTTGAGTTGCTGTGGTGGCTTCTTAACTCCCTTCTCAGTTGTCTTCCTGTCCACATTGCATGTGGCAGCCTGAGGGAAGCTTTCCAGGTGGAAATGAGTCAAGCCATTATCTTGCTGAAAACCCACCAATGCCACCAATGTGCCTTATTGGGACTGTTGATGATCAATGTTTGTGTCTCGACTGTGACCCCCTTTTAGGTCAGATGTACTCAGTGGTTTCTCAATAGATGGTTGCCAAGTAAGTTCCTTCATCACCTTTGGGTCTATTCCCCAAGGCTTTGTGCCCATTAACTTTTCCTTCCAGAACCTTCCAAGAATGGTTCTGATTCAGAGCCTCAGCTCTGCCTTGGAGCCAAGAGCATGAGGGCTGAGCTGGCCTTTGCCTCTGCCTTCCCCTCTCAATTACATGGTAATCCCTGTTAAAATTACAAATTTATTTATAGTTTTTTTTTTGCTTCTTTTTTTCCCACACGGCAATTTTTACGGCTCATCGGCCATAACAAATTCTACTTCATAAAGTGAAGGCTTGCCATTATTACCACATGGAAATGGACGGGGCAGTGACTCCTATTCCCAGCCGGCGTGTTGTCTCCGCACATCCATAATAGTCTCAATCAATACCCTCGGGGGATTTGTTCTGCTCTGCAGGGACAAGAGCATTTGGACCCGAGAATGACGCTTCTGCCTCCCAGCCAGCTGGCAGCAGTGGCCTTGCCCCATGAGAAAGCAGCAGCTGAGAAGTCCTACTACGTTCTATCTGGAAACAAAGGGCCCAACCAGTGCTATATTTAGCGCACTGCCATAAAGGAAATAATGCTAATTATTGTCCCATTTTCCAGGAGGGGAAAGTGACATCTGAGCCAGTCATGGTGGCCTATTCCTGTGATCCTAGCTAGTGGGAGTCGAAGGCAGAAGGATCAGGAGTTCAAGGATAATCTTCATGATATAGAAAGTTCAAGGACAGCCTGAACCTCTTGAGACCCTTGTTGCAAACATCATTGACAAGAAAATACATGTAGCTGACTTCCAAGAGAACAGGAAGTGAAAATAGCTGTAGGGGCATGTCCCTTCAGGCCCAAGCGACTGGAAAATTCTTGGGTTCCCTTCACTTCTTTCCTGGGCATCACCATTATGCCATCCTATCATTAATTCATTAGCTCGTTCATTCATACAAAATTTCTGGCATTTCCTGGATGCTTTGTGCTCTACCAGATGCCTGGATTCTATGTTGTGATAACCATCTGTGAAAGACGGGGCCATTATCTTCTCCATCATGGGAAAAGGACATTTGTAATAATGTTCTATCACCAAGAGGGAAGACAATGAGGAAGGCCTAGAGACAGAGGAGGAGGCACAGACCTCTCTAAGTCATTGATTCCAGCATGTGGTCCCCTGTTGGCCTCGTGGTATCACAGACACAAGGGCCTGAGGTCCCACCATCCATTATCTTGAGCAGGGAACTGACACTCACTTTCTGTGAGGGAAGTAAGGATTGTCCTGACACCCACTTTCCACCTGTCTTGAGAAATTTAAGGTGGATATGTGAGGTTGAAGAGATGGCTCATTGAGTAAAGAGAGTGAGCAGCCGAGTTCAGATTGCCAGGACCCACGGAAAAGCCAGATGAGAGTGAAGGGTTGTGCCTATAACTCCAGTGTGTCCAGTGTGTGCAGGGGAGAGACAGGATCACCAGAGTTTCTTGACCAGTCAGGCTGGCTGAACTGGTGAGCTCTAGGTTCAGGGAGAGACCCTGTCTCAAAACATAGAGCAGAGAGCAATTTAGGTGGACAATCTGGGCTCTACATTCACATTCATGCAAGCCTGCACACACACACACATGAACATGTACACACACACACACACACACACACACACACACACACACGAACATGTACACACACACAGCGGAGGAGAGAAACAGTTTCTAAACCTCGACTTGTGGACAGTACTCATGGTATTCAGCCCACATTCTTAGCAACTTCACAGGAAGTACTGTGTGGGCCCATTTTATAGGGAGGCAAGAATGAATTAATGTGTCTGCAATGTGTCCAGGACAGAGCTGAGAACTTAGAGACAACCCCAAGCCTTGCCTCCTTACCTGTCATCTTCTGAGCCCTTGTGCTGTGGGACAATGGTGTGTGCCCTGTCACTTGTATCTTAAATAAATGCCAATTGGCCAGTAGCCAGGCAGGAAGTAGAGGCGGGGCAACCAGGCAGGAGGTAGAGGCAGGGCAATGAGAATTCTGGGAAAAGGAACGATTCAGTCTGCAGTTGTCACCCAGACACAGAGGAAGCCAGACACAACAAGTAAGGTGTAACTACCTCACCAAAAAAGGCACCTAGTCATGTGGCTAACACAGACAAGAATTATGGTCTAATATAAGTTATAAGAGTTAATAAGAAGTCTGAGCTAATAGGCCAACCAGTTTATGATTAGTATAGACCTCTGTGTGTTTATCTGGGACCTGGTAGGACAGAAACCTCAGTCAATACCCTTACATTACTACCTTTCTGTGTGTGGGTCTAGTAGTCAGCCTTGGAACCAGGATCTGGCCTGACAGTGAAGAACCAATAGGGGTGGAGTCTACCCTTGAGAAGTATCAACCATGGCTAATTCCCCTATCCTCTGAGAACATGGTGGTCATCTCAGGAAGATGAGAAGGTGCCTTCATCCAGGTAGCAGGGGAGAAGCCACAGGAAGAGTGAGAATTACTGTCTTAGAGGTCTGATAGGAAGGATGCTGAGAATGTCCTGGTCCAACCCCGCTCCTACATCACCTAGGTGTCTCCATCACTATGGGCCTGGGAACAACCTGCCTATCAGTCAGAGATGCTACCTGATAGGCTCATAGTGTGCTGAGCCCCACCCACCACTAGAATCCTGACTCCCTCCCTCATGTCTCCCCATCATGCTTGACTCTTCATGAGGGACATCACAGTCATATTCTCTTCCCCTCCCCTCACCCAGATACCCCACAACCCTAAGTCCTGCAGGAATGAGTGGTTGCAGTTTACTATGACTGAAAGCATTAAAGTGGGTGCAGCTCATGTGCTCATTCCTGGACAGTTGTCATAACTGCATGTTGATTTCGTCAAAGTCCTCCTCAGTTCTGTATTGTCCCCACATGTAGATCCATTTGTCTTCCTTTGGAGTGCAATGGTAGATTAGGAATCTCCTCCAATGGGGAGCATAGGCCAGCTTCTCCTTTTGGACTGGGTGCAGGGGAGACAGGAGTTAGATTAATGATGACCAGTGACATTTGAGGGACACTGTTATACTGTTGACTTCTTGCTTCTGCCTCCAGACCTGGCTGTATTAAGGAGGAAAATTCACCTTTATCAGAGAATAGCAGGGCAGCTCAGTGCTTGGGCACAAAGTTAGAAATGACTAGCAAGGTGCTCCTCTTCCAACCTCCCCTCACATGCCTCCTCAGACAGGAAAATCACTCCCTTCAGACAAAGCTCATTTCCTAGCAGCCCTGAGTTATCTTTTGATGAGTGACAAGACAGCTTTAACTTGTAGATCCCAGTTCAGCTCTTGGATGTCTCAAGACCACACTTAATGCCTCCTGTCCATGCCAGCTGCTTGGCAGCAGCAGATAGGACCCCCAGGAGCTAGAGGGGTTTTCAGAGTCCACACTTCCCCTATTATATGATGAGGCCATAGGCATGGCAGTCCTGGGACAGATGTCTGTTCTCATGGCAGGAGGATCCGGTGTTGGACCTGACCCAGTGCCAGCCTCCCTGTCCATCGCTTTGATTACCCCAGGATAGTCCTTGGTCTAGCCTCTTGTCTACAATGTACTCATGTGCCTGATGCACACACTGACTTAAACTTGGGAAGCTGGGTGCTGGGTTCCATCAGCCTCAGTGGCCGACAGAGTAGCTTACCACATGGCTGGAGGCCTTGGGGACCTGAGTCCTTCCATCTCACTGACTCTTGGATTCACTAAGGTATGGAAGTGTGCTGGGCATGGTGGTGCATACCTGTAATCTGAGCAATTGGGAGACAGAGGCAAGAGGATCAGGAGTTGGCAACTAGCCTTGGCTACATAGAAAGGCAAGACTGGTCTGGACGACATGAGACCCTGTGTAACAACACAAACACTTTAAAAACGTGGCCAGGGCTTCCCTCTTCCTGAGTTCATTTCCCCTCTTCCTGATGTCAGACTGGGGACTCAAATATCCTTTCCAAGGTCCTCACAATAGTCCCTCTCTGGGTCCCAGACAGCCTTTGGAGCAGAAAGGAAAGTCAGGGGATGCAAGGGTCAGCTTGAATCTTGCTTCTTCTTCTCCAGTTGTGTGAAAACTCTAAGCCCCTTCACTGGGCATCAGGCTCCACATTTCCAAAAGACAGATAAAGACACCACACCCAAAAGGACCTTGTAGGGTTTTTATTTTTACTTGTTTCTTGCTGTTGTTTTGAGACAGGGTCCCATACTGTAGCTTAAGCTAATCTTGAACTTGCTATGTAGCCCAAGCTGGTCTTGAACTCAAGGTGATCCTCCTGTCTCAGCCCCTCTCAAGTGCTGTGTACAGATGTGTACTCCTTGCCCCACTCTTAGGCTTTTTAATCTAGAGTAGAAAACCACACGTGGCCAGCATGTTGTTCAGCTCACAGTAAACTCTAGAAGCTCTGGGTTGCCTTTCCCACCCCCTTCACACCCACCCTGGTCCTCCCCAAATTCCTCCATACCTCAGCCTTCTCTGGCTTGCTCATGGAAGATCATAGTTACCATGGCAACATCCACAGAGAGTGAGGCGCCTGGTCTATGCTCACCCAGCCCCAACCCTCTTTGTCCTTTCACCTAGCCTGGCCCATTTCAGGCTCGGCAGCTGCCAAGGCAACAGATCTTGTGAGATGCAACTAGCCTTTCGTCCTGGGGCAGGCCCTTCTGCCTGGAGGTCTGAAGGGTTTAGGATTAAGTAGGCACCATGGGCTTTTCTCAGCCAGACTCTCCCTGAAGATATATTCCTCAGCATCAGGACAAAGCACTATTCATTGGTCTAAAAGCAGAAACAGGCTGCCTCGTCCTTCTGGAGGCAGACATTTGAGAGGGAGGTGTTGAGCCATTGATAAGACTAGCTCCAGCTGAGGCCATGAACCTGCTACAGCTCCTGTCCTGGTGGTAGCTTGTAGACATTGTCTGGCCCCATTGGTTTCTTGATGTCTACCCTCACCTTTGCCTGACATTCACTCTGGATGCCTGCCTTCTGTGTGTTAGACTGTCCCATTTTATTGAGGACACTGGAAATGCTGAGATCAGAGCTCAATTCAATGACATTTTAATTGAGGGATTATTTTCATTAAGACCTTGTTTCCAGAGCTTAGGCAATATCCTCACCAGTAAAGCACTTGTCTCCCTAGCATGGTGGTCTGTTCAGTCCACAGAACACATGTAAATACAATTGTATGTATTAGCACATGCTTGTAATCCTAGAAGAGGAGAAAGGTGAATACCTGGAGCTTGTTAGTCAGTCACGCATGCTCTCTCTCTCTCTCTCTCTCTCTCTCTCTCTCACACACACACACACACACACACACACACACACACACAAATTTACACACAAACACAAACACATGGGAATGGTGGGTGGGGTAGGGTTGGGTATAATTCAACCTTTTTGACTATCTGTGTGGCCTTGAAAAAATATGTTACTTCTCTGGGCCTCAGAAAGGCTTTGCTGGCAAATAAGGATAAAAATCATGGCCATGAAGCTGTTGTAAAAATTCTAAATGACAAAGGGTACTGTCTGTCACTAGCTCCTTGGTTGATGTGGCAAAAACTGTGCGCCTTTTACATCATATAACCATGACACAGGTACTATAATCACCAATTTATATAAAAGGGTATCAGTGCTCTGAGTCTAGTGTGGTTTGCCCAAGGCACGGTGAGGCTCAGGCTTAGCAGTTAAGCAGAAAGCCTGTGGCAAGCCATGGGGCCCCCCACAGGGAATCAATGTCTTATCTCCACTGTGTGTCTCTATGAAAACTTCAAGCCTAAGCTACTGGTCCCTTGGATCATCCCACCCTGAAGGAGGCCTCACACGCTCCCCCGCCATTGGCACTCTCCGATGGCACCCCAGCATGAAGCCCCTGGTGATCTGTCTGGTATTTTTATCTTCCCTCCATTTGCCTTCAGTTGTTTATTGGTGCGACGCAGCCTGCATACATGTTAAATATATATGCGTCCCCGTGCGCGTCTTCTCAACTATATTTACACAGCTCCTCAGAGGATTAATTTAACCAAATAACTGGAGCTATTTAGGTAGCTGACATTTACGTGGAATGGAGTTGGAAAGGTGCTGGTTTTACTCCCAGGCCTCAGTTTCCCTACAGCCAGGGCCTAATGGATAAGGAGTACAGTAGTTGATCTGGTTCAAGGTTATAATCCTGACCCTATTACAAGGATCTGTGTGGCATTAGGGAAAGCCAAATGCCTAGCCTCAGTTTGTTCAACTAAAATGTCATTTTCCCCACAGGACTTATATAATATCCAGTGGGTTGGGCATACCTGGGACTTTTTTTCATGGTGGGTATTTATTTGTTGGTGGCATATTTTTTTTGTCTCTTACCCCTTTGTAGGGGTAGCAAGTGACACAGACTATAAAATCAAAATTCCCTGACGTGGCCTGACAGGGGGATGGTGCTCCCAATTCTCTGGTTCAAGTTGATTTTTCCTTCCTGAAGAACACTTCGGAAATGTTGCTCTCCCTATGCTTAGACACAGTGCAGTTCTGTTGAGACATTCAATGATAAGCTACACTCTCAGTCACTCATTACTCCCATGTGCTTACAGTCAGAATTTGGGACTTTCTCTGGTGGTCCCATTCCACTTGCCTTACAAGTAGTCTGATGGATATGGGGGCGATAGGGGCATCCTCACAAAGACTCTCACCTGTGGTCGGGAGAACTGTAGACCCACGCAGCCCTCTAACCTACTGTTCCCAATGTTGGGAGCCCTGGTGGTCCCTGGAAATATGTCCCCGCAATGTTCCTTGATGATTTTCTTCTCCACTTCTCTTTCCCGGGGAACCCTTCAGAATAAATTCTTGACATGGAATTTTTGTTTTGGGAGGTTTTTCTTCTTGTAACCATCCCATTAATATCAAGTATAGTTGTGCATGCTAACAGCCTTGACCCTGGGACCTCCCAACTCACCTGTGAGTCTGGATTTAAGAAATCCCAAGGGTGATTAAACTTTCCAGAGGTGCAGTTATACCCCCTCTGTACCAAGAGTGGTAATCCGTGTGCACGCTCCATGGAGGCACAGATGTGAGCAACCCCCCAGCCATCTAGCTTCCATGGAATCTGTTCACAGCTGTGGATCAGCACCATGAATAGCGGCTGTACGGCAGAACACCTTTCAGCACTTCGGACAGCTGGTCTACCCTCGAGACTATTGTTCAGCACTGTGGACAGCCACCGTACTGTCTGAACCGTGTTTAGGTCCTTGGGCAGCTATTTGCTCTCCATCCCCACCTCTCAACACTGCTCAGCACTATTGCTGAGGATTGGACCAATGCTTTGGACCAGTGGACAGCTTCTCAGCCCCAGAACACTGCTGATTCCTCTCCTTTCCCTTTTCTTTCAAATCTCACAGGGCTGATTTTTGCTCCCCTGTTTCTATCTCGCTAGATTCTTTCTCAATCCTCCACAAACCTTGTCTTTCCTTCATCCGCCGTTTCTTCACTCATCTCAGTGGCCCAGGCTTGGAACTTGTTTCCCGAGGTGACCTTTCTCAGCTCTCACTCTCCTTGCAGGGTCTGGCAGGATGCATTGGTAAACCACAGCCAGCTTCTTTCCTTAGAATCCAAACTGAAGTCACATCTCCAGGCTATGTGGAGATGGGCAGAACTGGGAAAGCTGGATACAGATCTAAAATTGATGACCCAGCTGTGTAAGAACAGTTAGAGTTTGAGGGTGAAAGGGGAGCTTATGCTACCACAAGATTCCCAAGATTCCCAAGATTTCCAAGCTCCCCTTTCTCCCTCAAACTCTAACATAGCCTGGAGATGTGACTTCAGTTTTTTTTTCTCCGTCTTGTGTCTGGGACAGTTCTGAACAAGAATGGGAAAACCAAATTTGATTAACTGAATCAAACCAGAAAGGAAACTCTTGGTAGGTGCAAAAGGCATTTATTTAGCATATTTTGGTGCCGTGCATCCAAGTGCTCTGGGGACTGAGGCAGGTGGATCTCCATGGTTCAGGTCAGCCTGGTCTACATAGTGAGTCCCAGATCAGTCAAAGATACACAGTGAGACCTTTTCTCAAAACAACAAAAATGGCTTAAAGATCTTGGCTTGCCAATTTTTCATGACTTCAGGAATTCTTTAACCTCTTGGTGCCTCAGTCTCTCCATATGTACTCTGTACCACATAAGCAGGTTGTTCTGGGGGATTTCTTCAGTGGAGAAGAAAGGGCCCTCCACTGAGTATTCATAAAACATCAGATAGACTCATAGCTGGTCATGATGTTGGTCCTTCTATGCCCTAGTAGTTCAGCAACTGAACCCCCTCCCATCGACAAGGAGGAAAGTGGACTTTGCTGGAAACCCTGGAGATATGCTTTCTAGTGAAGTATCAGGACATGCTCTCCTCTTTGGGAACAGAAGGCACCTGAGCCTGAAGGAACTGCCACAGTCTTGGACCAGGATTCACCCCCTGCTGTTGCCAGCTTATGCCTCAGAAGCAGAGTCCCCTTGCCAGTGGTCTCAGTGGGGGTGCAGCCTGTACCTGGTGTGTGTAGCTCCACTCACCTGAGGCTTGCAGCTTGCAGCACTTGGCCCCATGCTTGACTAAGGCTAACTGCATTAGAGATAGAAGCCTAAGACAAAGAGCCCCACCATAGGCTGACAGGAAGTCCTCACTTGTGGACTCTAAACCACACTGAGAGCTCATCCTGATGGCCATGCCCTGTGCTGAGCTCACAGTGTGAAATTTAGCCACCCTGCAAGGCCAGTGGTGGGATTATCACGACCATTCCACAAAGGAGAAAGACTCCAGAGGCTGGGCAGTTTGCCCAAGGCCAGGGTTTGGATCAAGTTTTTATGACTCCAGATCAATCACTGGATATGTCTCCATCCTCCGTAAGGCTGGCATCTCACAGAAGTCCTGATTCCTCCTTGACTCGGGAAGCTCCATGTGTCCTTCCTGCTGCTATGGGAGCAGGCAGACAGGCAGGCCAGGACAATACAAAGGAACATACACAGAGAGAAAGACAGTCAAGAGAGGGCTGGAGCTGAAGTTGAAGCCAGAAGTGCATGGAAACCTGGGGGCTGAGTCTGAGAGTTAAGGGAAACAGCGAGGCAAAGAAATTCCTGGGCTGTGAGGGCTGTGCCTCCCTCTCTCTACCTCCCCTATGACACCAGCATGAGCCAGAGCCCCACTTGTGGACAAAGCCTGTGTTCTCTTGAGACTAGTCCTATGGTGGTCAAATGCTTTCTTATCTCCAGAGAAACTCCAATTTTGTGTGATATTTTGATTTCATCCTGGCATTAAAGTTTGTTTCTAATCGAAGGGCGGTGCTAACCACTAGCTGACCAAAATTTTTGGAGGACTAGAGAGAGAGAGAGAGAGAGAAGAGAGAGAGAGAGAGAGAGAGAGAGAGAGAGAGAGAGAGGAAGTAATGAGACAGGGTTTAGAGAGGGTCTTTGCCCATTTGGATGGAGGAATGGAAGAAGTAGGAGGCCATTGGTGGCTTTTCCTCTACAGATTATCTGATCATTTAGCTTTTTACTCCAATATCCGACTCCTGGATTTTTATTGGTAAAGAATAATTAGATCAGGTGGTGGTGGCACATGCCGTTAATCACAGCACTTGGGAGGCAGAGGCAGGCAGATCTCTGTGAGTTTGAGGTCAGCCTGGTCTACAGAGCAAGAGCCAGGACAGGCTCCAAAGCTACACAGAGAAACCCTCTCTTTAAAAAAAGAATAATTAGATAAATGCTTCACCCCAGTGTATCTGTGTCCCAAGTAGCCCCTGCCCAGATGCTCTCAACTCTGTCATCACACACCACACTCTGAGAACATCCCTCTACCCTGTCACACGCCACCTCATGAGCTCTGTGCCACTGCTCAAGTGAGCACCATCATCTCCTCCTCCTTCCAGCCCACAGATACTCACTGAGATGCTCTCTCAGTCATCGAGAGGACATGGATGAGAAAGGCAACTTTAACTTGCAGGTCCACCCACCATCCTCTTCCTCATTCAGTCTTTGATGTACAGCACTGTGGTCCCCAGTTCCACTGGGATAAGGGTACTCACCTCGCTTACCAAGTCAACTTTCCACAGCCGTGGCAAATGCCTTAGAAAAACACCTAAAGGAGAAAATGTTTGCTTTGACCCACAGTGCAGACCCCATGGGGGCGTGGCCCTGTAGCACCAGGGCAAGAAAATGCCTCATGGTGAGGCTGCTTACCGCATAGGGGGCTGGGAAGCAGAGAGGAAGAGAGAAAGGGGTGAGGTTCCAAAATGGATCCTCAAAGTTCCTCCAAGGATACTCACCCAGTGACCTAACTTGCTCCTACTATGGCTCATGTCTCACCTCCTTAAGGTTTCTTCATACCTTGGGCACCCATCCTGTAGCCCATGGGGTTTGTTTTGTTTTTAGGGGACACCCAGATCTAAAGTACAGCACTTCCTGAGCCCACATTGACTGTCATATTCAGAGGAAGGTATGGAGAATTCAGAGGGATTCCCCTCCTGTTCAGTCCACAGCCCTATTTCTACCTTGCATCAGACGTGGAGGGAAAACCCTTCCATACAGACAGACTCCAGCTTCCCCAGGGTCCGTCCTGAAATGCTGCTGGGAGTGGGTCCGTCTGGCTGTTTGGAAATCTTTGAGTACAAAAGAAAAATAGCTGAAATGACATCCACGAAGCAGCTGTGCTTCCCCAAAAAGGGAACACCATGAACAATGCCATTCTTAAATCCCGAACCACCCTGTGCTGCCAGAGAGGGATCCCAGAGAGAAGAAGACTGGGGTGTCAGCAAGGCCCTCTGAAAGGCAAATTTAAGGGGCAATTCATAACCAGGGGTGGGTAGCTGAGGACACATCTACTCCCCATGGGTCCTGTGTCTGCAGTCTCCCCATATCCTGCTTCCTTCTAGCCCTGTGCTCAGTATTACAGAGTACACCATTAGCCCGGGGCTAGGATTTACTTAAATGGCCAGTGAGCCACATGGCTAACATGTGTATTAAGCAACATTTATGAAAATCAATATGCCAGCCCCATAATTGATCCAGAAATAGGAACAACTGAAGGAGCTCAGACTTCAGGAAGAGCAGGGTGCCTGCAAGCCCAAGGGTGACCACCCAGTCAAGACCAGCCTCCTCCAAGTGATGGCCAGTGCCCCAGGGTGGGGTTGTCTTCCCCTGCGTTTTCTCCCCCTTTTTTTGCCCAGAGGCGCATTGGGAAGAGCACATGGTTGTCTTACCTCCTTGGGGATGTAGGATGGAGAGGTAGCATAGGCTGGGAGCAGAGGCATGGTTGAGGGACAGCTTGGTGGTCCAGGACTTGGTGGAGAAAGCTTCTGTATCTCTTGTTGTTGTAAGAAGGCTGCTTGGCCACTTGTTTATTTCCCTGGACCGGGAGGGGGCAGAAACCTATGTCAACATCTCATAATGATTTCTTTCCTCATGGGACCAGGGCAGCTTTGGATGCCTGGATGCTTTGTGTCAGAAGAGAGGGATAGGACACAGGCAACACTCCCGATTTTCAAAGCTTTGTGTGTCTCTGGGTCTGTGTGTATTTGTGTGTGTGGTTGTGGGTGAGTGAACCTGCCCATGTGTGCATGCCATGCGGTAGAGTCTCTCCTTGGAGCCTGGGGACCACGGATCCAGTTAGTTAGTGTAGGTAGCCATCTTGCCCTGGGCATTCTGTCTCTGCCTCTTGAGTGCTGGGATTACAGACTAGCTTCTTTGCCCACATGGCATTTGCACATGGGTGCTGGGGATCCTCGATCTGGTCCTAGGCCCTGCACAGCACACACTTTCCCTCCTCCAGAGCTGTTGTCTTAGTCACACCACCTTATTTTCCAGTACAGGGTCTCTCACTGAGCCTGGAGCTCACCTGTCTTGCTAGACTGGCTGACTAGCAAACTCCAGGGACCCTCCTGTCTCCTCCTCCTCCACTGCACTGGGATTCCGCTAGGTTTTTTAATATGGGTTTCCAGGATCTGAACGTATGTCTTCATGCTTGAGCAACAGGCACCTTGCTGATTGAGCCATCTCCTCGCCCCGAAGCTGCTTTTACGTGAGGACAGCATTACTTAAAGGACAGTTAGCTGCACTGCAGGTTTAAAACCTTTGCTTTGGTATCCCAAAGTGCTGGGTTCAAATCCCAGCTTGGTCACCATCTCCAACGAGTCATCCATCCTGTTTGCCACCGACTTCAATTAGTCACCTATCCTGTCTGAGAAGCCACTGCCTTGCCTGTAGATGTGGGCAATAATACCCCCGCAGCAGGCTCCAGAGGAGCACAGTGAGCTAATGAGCAGAAGTGCTGAGTGTGGAGCCTGGGCGTGGCTAGGGATCGCAGATTAGTCTTGCTGTGCTTGGCAAACAACGGCCCCAAAGTCCTTGCCCTAACCTCCAGAACTTAGAAGTGCAACATTGTGACAAAGGGCACTTTGCAGACAGGGTCAAGTCAAGGATCTTGTCAGAGATCTTGAGACGGGCAGCTTACCCTGTGTCCTTATAGGGTTGCTCTAACAGGGACGGGGGAAGTTCAGAGTAAGAATAAAGATGTAAAAGCAGAGGGGACCCACATCCATGACATAGTACTCATGAGACTGAGACAAGAGGATCACAAGTTCAAGACCAGTCTGATAACCTGTCTTAAAAAGCCAAGGGCTGGCACAGTGACCATGTGCCCTGGCAACTATGGGGGAAACCTGACAGACTGTTAGGACAGAATGACAGTTTCTTTCTTCCCAAGATTGTTCTGTTTTGCACTAAGGCACACAGGGCCGGCTCAGGCTCTTCTTGTGGAGGCAGGGGATCCTGACTAGCTCACACAGTGGCTGGCTCAGCAGTGACTCAGGCTGGGAAGCAGTGGGCGGCCGCTTCCTTCTCTTTTGTCTGTTCTAAACCAAGCTGCCAGCTCTGCAGCTTCCTTGCCTGCCCCAGAAAGGACTAGAGGGGGAGGCGAGATGGTGGGTATAGATGGAGGAGGGTGGGTGCTGGAACTGCCGTGGGGGTGGGGAGAGATATGGGGAAGAGAGTGGGAAGGCGTTTCCAGTATGGAAGATTCTAGGGATCTGTTGAGAGCATTCAAACAACACTATGAGGGCCCAAGCTCAGGAACCTCATTCGGTGATCTGGGGGTGCTTCTCAGCTTTTATATAGGGTAGAGGTTTGAGGACTATTAACCTTCGTGTTAGTTTGAGCATAAATGGCTTGCATGTTGGTTTTGAATGAGCCGCGTCCACAGAGAACCTATGAACTTGAAGAAGACAGAAAAAATAAACAGGAGACGTGGAAATGAGAATGGTCAGAGAAATAAGAAAAAGAGATTTGAGTCTGAGATGCTCCCGTGTACCTGCTCCAGTGGAGGTGGCTGCCTCGGGCCTGCTCCAGTGGAGGTTGGAGGTTGCTGAGATGCAAACTATGTACAGTCAGAGCCACCAAGGAGCAAACTTGAGCCTGGGGCCTTTTTTCACCAGCCAAGGCCACAATGTGTTTCCCATGTTCAGGGAGCCTGCCCACAGCAGCCACATGGGTGACCTCCTGTGTATTTTGACCCTTGCCACTCCGTGTCAGTTTAGGCAGCACTCTCCTTCATTTCACTGGCAGCTACATTCCTTGCCCGGGGCCATGGCTCTCCCTCTTGTCATCAGAGAGACTCCCCCCAACCTGTCTCTGTACAACCAATAGTGTTCCAGAATTCAGACTTGAGCCAGGACCCAGGGCAATCCATGGCATGGAGGCAAGCTCCCTCAAACTAGCTGTTATCTTGGGTCTAGGCTGGCATTCCCAGAGTGTGACAGGAAGGATGGAACCCATCCTGGCAGTGTGAGTATGGCCTCATCAGGAAGCGGAGGAGGAGGAGGCAGCTTAGATGTGCTGTTCTCTGGCTGCGTGCCCATGAGGGAGCCTCTCCAAGCCTGTTTCCAGCTCCTCAGTAGGAAACTCCCATCTTTCCTCCTTCACCAGGAGCACTCAGAGTGCAGGCCACCACCATCTGCACAACAAACTCCACACAAGAGGGTGATGACCTCTGTTTGGGCGAGAAGCAGCAGGGAGCTGGGCAGGAGATGTGCTTATATAGGGCTTATGGGGGAGGAGTTTTCCAGGGTGGAGATGTCCAGGGTGAGATTTCAAGTCCTGAGCTTGTGGCAAGACCAGGGATTGGTGTGATTTGGGAATTGTTAGGTTTTCAAGCTCAAGGATTGTTGATTTTTTTTTTAACTCAAGGATTGGTGGGTTTTCAAGTTCAGGTATTGGTGGGTTTCAAGCTCAGGGATTGGTGGGTTTTTGAACTCAGGGATTGGTGGGTTTTCAAGCTCAGGGATTGGTGGGCTTTAGTGGGTTTTCAAACCAAGAAGTGAGCTCAGACCTTTTGCCCTACACATACTCGTGCAGCCCATGCCTGCCGCTTTGCCATTCTGTTCTCTGAAGGGGTCTGGGCTAGCCTCACCCTTACTTTAACAACTAGAAGGCTTTGGGAGCAACAGATGTGGGTACTGAGTGCAGGCCTCAGAGAGCCTCAGACATTCCCATATTCTCCTTGGCTTTTTGCCTTCACCATGAGGGGCACCCTGGCCTGCAGGAGCCTGAGAAGAGCCATTAGAGTCATCACAGAATCACCAGGAGCCACCTCACGCACAGATACCCCAAATACACAAGAACAGCGGTCACCTGCCTGACCTGCAGGGGACCATGGCTGCAGAAGGAAGCCCCGTCCAGAGGTTTTTTGAACTGGGTACTTAGTATTCTGTATAACTGAGGCTGGAAGACATTTGTTACCTGACACTATTGGGACAGTCAATTACTGACTCAGAAGTTGCTGGAGAAAGAGCCAGCTAAGGGCTGGGGAAGTAGTCTGTGGACCTTAACAGTGTGGATGTCTGTGAGTGTGGCACCGACCTTGATTCCCACCTTCTCTGTCACCATTTCTGCTGAGCTCCCAAACATCAGCATCCTTTAAGCTCTGCATTAGGGCTCCAGGCACCTCCCCACTCACTGCAGAACAATGTCAGCTTGGCACTGAAAGCCCTGGGGCAAAACCCGCTTCAGAAGCCCCAGGCTGCTTCCAACATGCCTTGGGCAACTGTTATGGGGGAGACAGTCAGGGCTAAGTCATTTTGGGATTTCAGCACCTGACTGAACCCCACTGAAGCCTGTCTGCCCTGGTTTATAACTCTCCAGGATGCCTGGCCTTCTGGGAGGCCTCATGGAGTTCATGTTAATCTCCTGTGTTAGGACCATACAGTGATTCCTTCTGTCTCATAAAGGGTGGATGATTACCAGGGCTGTCTACTTGTGACCCCAGTGTCCTGTCTCTTGGCTACCCTTTCTCCTAGCTAGTGCTCACATGGGTACCACCTGTTCATGGAAGGTCCAAGAGAAAGCAAGAGTTACGCTTGCAGATTCTGACACTCTAACATCCTTCAGAGAGAGAGAGAGAAAAAGAGAGAGAGAGCGAGAGAGAGAGCGTCAATTTCACAAAGGCTCATTTTTGGTACCTAGCTGAGCTAGACCTGAAGAACACTGCCCAACTCTAGCATTGTAGCAGGGAGGAGGATGCCCCTACCCCCACTATCACTTTGAAACCACCATCATCACTCAATGTGTTGGTGAGTTGTCCAAACAAGAGACCTTCCAAACACTGGATAACCTCTGACTATTCCTCAATGCAGAGAACGTTCACAGACCAAAGGAAAGCGTCTTCTGAGTGTCCCTGGAGGTTTACGTGGTGCTTGTATGTTGATCCCATTCTGTCTGCTCTTATTTCAAGGGGCAATGGTTTCTCTTGCCCAGGCAGAACTCATCATGGCTTCTTCCCTAGGGAGCTGGCCTCAGACAAGCTTCAAAGATGTCTGCAGGATGCATCAATGTGATGGTACGTGCCAGTAAACCAAGAAATCAGGAGGCAGAGGCAGAAACCTCAGGAATTCAAGGTGATTCTTTGTTTTATAGTAAGTTCAAAACCAGCCTGGGCTGCATGAGAGCTATGTCAAAAAAGTCATGTCTTGTTGATGGTCTTGCCACTTTTCATAGAGATACCTGAGGCTGAAGGATTGTGAGGAGTCCCTGCCTATGTTGAACTGGCAGCTCCACATCCAGCAAACACACTAAAGAGACAATGTTATGTCCATAGCAGTGATATTAACAACCACAGCCAGGAGGGTGAACATGCCATCAGTGCATGCATGAGGAAGATGTGGGCTCTACATGCAATGGACATGTGACTCGGCTTTTCATCTGTGCCCAGGCACTTGAGGTAACAGTTCGAGGGAGGAGGGCTTTATTTTGACCTTCATTTCAGAGTCCAAAGATGCTACATTCATCGCTTCCGGCTTGAGTCCAGGGAGAACACCAGGATGAGGCAGTATGCTCACCTTACAGCAGAAAGAGCTCATGAAGGACCATGGACCGGAGGATAGCTTCCTGAGGTCCACCTCTAATGACTTATTTCCTCCAAGTAAATCCCCACTCCTCAGTTCCACCCCCTCCCGACAGTCTTGCTTCTTGTACTGACTGTGGAGATCTTTCCATACCAGAATTTCCCGATACCTCCTTCAAGGACTCATCAGCCTCCTGTGCCGGTCAGAGTCTCCATATTTGAGTGTGTATTCCTGGCTAGGTATTTCTCCCAGTGACTAATGTTGATAACTTGCTTAAGCTCTCTGGTAGCTTCCGAGAAGGTCCTGTTAGCTTCCTCATCGTATACAGAGAAAAACAGTCCTACAGTTGCTTTGGCACAGGCACAACCTCAGTAATTGCTCAATAGTAAAGCAGGCATCCCACTGGGCCCAGGACCAGGTGGCATTTCTTATCACCAATAATCTCCATGTGACTACCCAAGTCCTTATTTGTGAACACCAAGGCTCTTTCCACTCCTTCACTGTTACAAATAATGCTGCTTGGATTTGTGTATGCACCCATGTGTCTATTATACATGTGTGAACATGTGTATGTAGATGCTTGTGTGCATGTCCTGTGTGTGTATGCTCAGATGTGCATGTGTGTATGTATACATGTGTGTGTGTAAGCATGTCTCCATGCACGAGCCTAGCCTGTGTGTGCACAAATGCACAAATAAGAGGGTGTGTACATGTGCTTGTGTGGGTGTGTCTGAGCTTATGTGCATGTTCATCTTTAACCTAAGTATGAGAAGAAATCCATGAAGGAAAATCCTATCTGTGACAGGCTACAGAGTCTGCGCTTCTCAAAACTTGGTATTATCATCCAATTACCTCAGAAGCAGTGGAATCGAGCCACATCCTTGTCATTAACACGTTGAGGGACTGGCAGGGGGTATTTCTGAAGGAGTAACTGAGGATACTGCAGGAATCCTAGGGAGGTCCGCAGTCTCCGTAGTGAGGCCCGCAGCCTCCATAGTGAGGCCAGCTCCTTGGGGAGACCGGGGCCTGGACCACCCCAAACCCAGAGGCTGCAGAAAGTGTGGGTAGCTGTGATGATATGATCTGGCTACAGACCAATGTGCTGGTACCTGGCTTTCCAAGAAAAAGAACCTGCCTTACCCAGAGAGCTCTGGGGACAGCTTCCATGTGCCAATTAGGCAGGGTAAGATGACACCTGCGTTCACACCCCAGCCATGCCATCACTGGCTGTGTGAACTTGAATGTGCATCCTTCTTTTGGCCTGCATCTCTATCTATTTAGTGAGAGGGAGGTACCAGTGCTGAGATTCACCCAGGCTCTTGTCCTTAGCTCGCTGGCTTTCAACATACGCAGGAATTCCTCCATAATCCTCCTTCAACATCAGGTATCTCTATGAGACACAGCGAGACCCTCATATACCCTGCAGCCAGAAAGCCTGGGTTAAGCCCATGTTAGCTGTGTGTCTTCCCAGAACCTCTCGATGGTCCTTCATCCAATAGGACTAAAACCGGTTGTGCGTGCCAGAGCCAGGCACGGTGACACACATCTGCAATCTCAGAACTCCGGAGGATGAGGCCAGACGATTGTGAGTTTGAGACAACCTGGACTACGTGATAAGACTCTGCATTAAAATCTAAGAGAAAATTGTTCAAGGTGCGGGCTGTTGGGGGGTTAGAAGAGAGATGGCAGACATTCTGTCCAACCTATTTAATCACTCGGGGAAGGCTCACACACTTTCTCTTGGCACTTGCGGCAAGGAGACTGGGCGGGCAGGCTGCTGCTCAGACTTCAGCTGCCCAGCTGGCCACCCACCAGGGTGCCTTACCCTGCCTTAAAATCCATCTGTAAATGAAGCTTTCTGTGTCACATGCCAAGGGCGTCTTGAAGAGCCAGTGAATGCAAGTTGGTATTTGCACCTAACAGCAGGAAAGGGCTTGGGGCCAAGTCCGTGGAGAGGAGCCCCCGAACGTCATCTCTCGCTCTGTGCTGGCTGGGAAAGCCAGGAGTGGAGAGTCTCCTACCTGCAGTCAAGGCCGCCTGTGGCACCCAGCAGTTCGTGTGGTTGGATGAAGAGCTGTGGTCCTTAAGCCCTTTTTTCTTTGAGACTGGCAGAGCCAGTGCTTGGTGCGGCTGGAATAATGAGATCATTCACAAGCCAGGGCCTGTCCCAGGTGATGTTCATTCCCCACGATTGACATTCTTCCCTCTTTCCCGTAAGTCAGGGGATCCTCTGTGAAGAGCTCAGGCAGACAGACAATGGGGGTCTGTGGGAAGCAACAGCTACAGCCCCACCCACAGGGGACACCCAACCCAAAGGTGCCATAGGTCCCACTTTTGACTGTCACGGGTGTCATTTGCAAGCCCCGGATACAGTGTGTGCAGGCCCTGGACCCAGAGCCCTAGCTTCCCATGGGACCCCCCAACACACACACACCATGATATTTCAGGTGTCAGCTCCCACCCTGGAATTAGATCCCCATGTAACTCATGGTTTAAGAAGCCTCATGTGACAAACCAATGGCATCTGCCCTTTCCAGCCCAGACTGGTCACAGGCCCGCTCTGTGGATCTGGTTGTTTGAAAGAAAATGGCCCCCAAATAGAGTGGCACCAT